>NW_005361573.1:102609-150588 GCF_000412655.1 Myotis brandtii
GCAAATGGCACCACACTGGCACTGGGCTAAAAACCTGGCATCATCTTTGAAACTGTTAGGCCCCACTCCCTCAAGTCCAATCCGCCTCTGAAACATCACAAACCCTCCTGCTTCCATCTCCATCACCGCACCAGTTCCGCTGTCCTCAGGGAGCACTTGGCAATGTTTGGAGACAGATATGGGTGTCACAACTAGGGGGAAGGAGTGGGTGCTACTGGCACCTACGGGTAGGGGCCAGAGGCTGCTGAAACCCTACAATGGACAGGGTGGCTTCCACCACAAAGAATCATCTGCCAAACCGTCAACCCTCCTCCAGGCCAAGCCTACATCGTCACTCATTACATTGCATGCAGTTCCCCATCTTATGCCTGGTCTCCCCACTAGGATATAACCCCCTTGGGAACAGAGACCCTGGCTCTTTTCACCTCTGCACCCTCAGTGCCTGGCATAGATGGTGCTCTGTGAACATGTGAAGATGAAGAAATAAGTGTGAAAGGGAGAAGCAGCAAGAATTTATGTTTTAAAACAAAAAATAAAATGCAGCAGAGAAGTTCTGAGTCCTTTATGTGGTAAACAGCTTCATGGCTTACAGACCTCTGTCCTCATGACACCAGTTCATGCCAGCTCCTGCACTGCCACTTAAAGGCCCTGACACCCAAGTCTTTGCTCACAGAGGGGACTTTCTTCCTTGCTCAGCTAAAAAGGACAATGGTGGGCATATCCATGCAATGATGTGTTATGCAGCCTACACACACAAGGTTTCTGAAGAATTTCTGACAAGATAAAATGCATATTAAGGTGACTAATGGAAAGGAAAGGATAAAACTATATATTTCAATCTAAATATATATATATACAGATAGCACACTCAGGCACAGGTAGTCATGTCTGGATTGCGGGATAAAGAACGGCTTAAGCTTTATTTTTTCAGCTTCCCTGTCTTTTTTCGTGTTATGCAGCCTATACAAACGAGGTTTCTGAAGAATTTCTGACATGATAAAATGCGTATTCAGGTGACTAATGGAAAAGATTAAACTATATATTTCAATCTAAATATATAACAAATAGCACACTCAGGCACAGGTAGTCATGTCTGGATTGTGGGATGAAGAGTGGCTTAAGCTTTATTTTTTCAGCTTCCCTGTCTTTTTTAGTTTTCTGTTAAAATTTTTTTAAAAAGTAACTTTTTGCCCTGGCCAGTGTTCTCAGTGGTTAGAGCGTCGGCCTGGGAACCAGGGAGTTGCGGGTTCATCCCCCAGCCCTGGTCAGGTGAGTGCGGAAAGTGGCAGGTCAATGTGTCTCTCTCACATCGATGTCTCTCTCTCCCTCCCCCTACCTTCCACTCTCTCTAAAAAAGCAATGGAAAAATATCCTCAAGTGAGGATTAAAAAGTGATTTTTTAAAAGCAAATAGTACTTCATAATGAGAATAAAGAGCCAGGTCACAGGAATGAACTGGAAATGCTGGGATTGAGATTAGTTTGAGCTGTTCAACTACTTGGCCTCTAAGAATGGCTCAAAAATACCCTCCTTCAAGGAAGCCAGAAGAAATCCAAGTGTTCCAAGCAAAACTGTCGGCCAGACGTGAGCCAGAAGAGGCCCGGGGCCTGCAAACCTGTGAGTATCTGCAGCCGGATCTGGGTGAGAGTGGTCAGCGAGGTCTGGTAGAGGACGCAGATGTTGCACACCTTCTGCACCTCCAAGTGAGGATTAAGAAAAAATAGTGACTTTTTAAAAGCAAATAGTACTTCAGAATGAGAATAAAGAGCCAGGTCACAGGAATGAATGGAAATGCCGGGATTGAAATTAGTTTGAGCTGTTCAACTACTCGGCCTCTAAGAATGGCTCAAAAATACCCTCTTTCAAGGAAGCCAGAAGAAATCCACTTGTTCCAAGCAAAACTGTCGGCCAGACGTGAGCCAGAAGAGGCCCGGGGCCTGCCAACCTGTGAGTATCTGCAGCCGGATCTGGGTGAGAGTGGTCAGCGAGGTCTGGTAGAGGACGCAGATGTTGCACACCTTCTGCACCTCCGCAGAGTCCACGCGTTTGCCCCCGACGGGCTTGAGGATGTTCCGCACCGACGCAGACTTCTGAAACGCACGCTTCAGCAGATCTGGCACGGAGAGAAGAGGAACGTGTGAGCGGAAGTGCCAAGTTCAGCCATCTGCCAAGTTCCACCCTGTAGGAAACAGCGTTCCAATACAGCTCCGAATTTACAGCCACAGCCAGTGGGGCTGCCGCCTGATTCAAGTCATCTCCTTGGGATAAATTGGAAGCACATTAACAATAGGATTTTATGTAAAACCCAAAGACATCTTCAGAATCAGAAAATTCGATTCTTACAAGGGATCCTTTTACTGACCCACTTAACTTCAGCACCCACAAAGGTAAAAATTCCGAGGACTATAGTAGGGAAAGGGAGACCTGGTGGGTCCCCAACTTTCTGTGCTTTTAGACGGAAGAAGGGGCGTCAACCTCACATACGGATACTCAGCTTGGGGCTGCATTCTACTTTTGTTTGACGCTTCCCATGTATATCCTGCGGAAGTTGTATTCGAGAGCCCATCGCACTGACAGGTGCAAGATGGGACTTTGCAGCACAGTGGCTGGCGGAGGAAAAGCCGCCCGCACCTGGAAATCGGCAGGTCATTCCACTGAAGTATGTGTTGGCGGCAGTTCCTTCACTTCCGTCAGAGTGGGCCACAGGAAACCTTCCCTCAGGACCCACTGCTGAGCTGGAAGCCGGGTCAGGCACCCAGGGGCCCCTTCATCAGCAGCCCCACGTGGGAGAGTTCCTGTACGATTACGAACTCAGAAAAGCTCTACTTCCCCTAAGAAACAGGCCCTCGTCTTTATGAGAAGAAAGGGTCCCAAGTCCCTTTTCATTTTGGCGACTAGAAATTCAGAGCCAAATGGAAGTTCAGAGACAACCACGGCGGCCCTCTCGGATCCTTCATCAGTGGACATTGTCTACACACGACCTTGATTTTGTTCACCCATTTCTATTCCCCAGGTCCCTGTTTTCTACTCCTAAGGACTTTCTGTCACTGTTTTGCTAAACGTAAAGTGATTTAAGCAGCTTCCAGGTCTGTGGGAGAGGTGAGGGTGACAGGAACAGAGCGGGCAAGTGCCCTGGGACACTCAGGAGCTGCCCCTCAGGCCCGCGCGGCCACGGCCGGGCCGGCTCCAGCCACTCACTCTTCACGGGAAGCACGTTCTGCGGGGAGGCCGGCTGCACGTGGGCCGCCGGCTCCTGGTTCTCCAGCTTCTTGCTCAGGATGTCACTGAAGAAGATCCGGATCAGAGGCACCCCCCACAGGAACTGCAGCTGTTTGGTGACCAAGGGCATGGACTCGTTGAGGCTGGGAGAGAAAAGGAGACCAGGGGGTCGGGTCCACCCGGCGGAGGGCCAGGGAGAGCCCCCCATGGTTCCCTAAGGGGCCTTGCATGGGGAGTTGTAGCAGGACCTGCCACTCAACATGGTCAATAAGATCATACTTTTAAAAGGGGGATCCACAAATTGCTGCTGAGGCCTGATGTGGAAGGCACTGCCCTTTATCTTCCCTGTCGCTCCACCCAGACTTCCTGTGCTGCCAACAGCACTACTGCTCTCCCTCTGTCCCCATGCTCCACGTCACAGCATCTCCCAGACGCCCTTTATCTGCCTTCACCCTGATTCCATCCTGTTTACCACTCAGTGGACAAGCCATCTCATGCCTGCCATCTTGTCCTGTTCACAGCCAGCTGCAGGCCTGGCCCACACCCCGCTAACTCTCCAGCCTCCTAGGAGTCTCCCTGCCTTCAATTGCTCCTTCCTCCACTCCACACCGCACCCCAGCATCACTCACACCCTGAAACCCGCCTTCATCACCTCCCTGCTCCAGACCCTGTAATGCCTCCCAGCATCACAGTGGTAACGGCCACCACCCACTGAGCATGGGCCAGGCCTGCGGGAGGCTGACACGGTTTATGTCATTCAACCCTTTGAGACACCTGTACCCCATGTTTCAGATGAGAAAAGTGAGATGAAGCGACTGTCCCAGGTGTCCCCAGAGAACAGGAGTGCAGCTGAGCCCAGGCTGTTCACCTGGTGCTAGTCTGCCCCACCCTCTGCCCACAACATCCCGATGCCCAACATACAGGCCCCTCCATCCTCTTCAGTCTGGGGCAGCGCTCTGGTCGGCAGTTGATAAATAGTCTTTTTAACTGGATGCCACTCAGGCACAAGGAAAAGGGAGAAAAGCGGGGACTTCCTGCCCTGGCCCTCAGTTTTCTGCCTCAAGAGCCCCTGGCGGGGACCCCAGGCCTCAGGCAGACATGGAAAGCAAAACAGCTGAGCAACACGCCGCCTCAGGTCCTGAGACCCACTTCATTTCAGCCCAGGGTGCACATTTAAATGTGTGATGCCACCTTACTTCACCTCTATCTTCTAGAAGTGTTTTGGTTTTTTTAAAATATTTTTGAGTTCATTAAAAACGTTAACATTTATATTCCAGCTCCTGAAAAACATGTGGAGTGACTTCTATTCCCTTTGAATCATGTACCTTATTTTAGTTTCCCCAAAATACGGCAATCTAGGCAATCAATAGAATGATATTGAAGAAGGAGAGATAATATTAATAGATATTGTTCATAATTTACTAAATGAACAAAATACAAATTAATAAAATCCCATTTGTGAAAAAACTGGTAGGAAAAAGACTGAATGGAAGTGCACACAGGTTGTCTTAGTAGGTGATTTTTATTCTCTTGTGTTCTTACCTATACTCATACAATGACTATATATGACTTTTATAATAAGAAACAAACAACATAAGCTAAAATGAAGGAAGAAGGGAGAGGTGGGGGAGGGGCAGGGGAGGCAGGAAGGGCAGGGCTTTGCCCCGGGACTCACCCATAGTCCACCGACTGGGAGAACCAGCCAAGGACGGGGTGCCAGTGGGTCAGGTTGGATTTCTTCTGGGTCACGTACTTCTGACAGTAGCACAGCATCTGCGTGAGCAAACTCACAAACCCATCTGTCTCCTCCTCCAACACTCTGGGGCTGAGGGAGCCCAGGTGCAGGAGGTTGCCTGCAAAGAGAGAAGGCTGAGGGCGCGGGGTCCAGACAGACACGCTTCATCACCTCGCGGCCTGCGCTCTGCCTGGCGCTCAGGCAGCCACGTCTCTGTGCGGGAAGAATTCCACGGGGAGGGGCACTTGTCAGGGCTGGGGCTGCAGGTGGTGCAGGGCCGAGACCTAGGCCAGCCTGGCTTCCCATCCTGGCTCTGCCCCAGGCCAGGGGTGACCCTCACCCCATCTCTCCCATCTTGTCTCCTCGTCTGTAAGACTGGAATAACGATCCCCACCCTCGATGTGAAGGCTGTATGGACTAACATGTAGACTGTCTGGCACATGGAGATGTGACATTTAGCTCATATGACATTTTACTATTACACTATGATTTTAAAACCCAGGGTTAATGTAAGAAATGACCTTTTTGAAGAATATCTGAATTCCCATGGAAGTCACTGTTATTCAAGGTTAACCAAGGTTATTTAACATGCCTTGTGTGAGGACTCCCCTAAAATTTGGCCTTAAGAACCTTTCTCTATGTTAGGCACTGAGAATTATGTATGTCTGCAGTTTTCAAATGCTTCTATCCACAACCCCTTTGATCTACAATGAAAACAGTAAAACAGATGACGCAGGCCTTACTCTAATCTAAGCCCTACCCACCTGCGCCCTCCCTTCTCCCAACATGAGAGTTATCCAGGCCACTCATCGCGTTTTCAATTTTCCCTTGGTTACCAGGAAGCTAAGGGCTAAAATTTAACATTCACTTACACTCACTCAACCAGTTTGCCAAGTTGGACCTATTCCCCATGTGATTTTCAACTTTACATGTCTAGTTTAACTGTCTATCTGATTACATGTTTCCTATTGTAAACACTTCTAATCATTAATAAAAACAGCTCTTGATCTCCCGAAAGGTGAAAAGCAAACCACTTGGGGTTTTCCCGACGCCCAGGACACAATCACATCCCAGCCTCAGCTACTCACCCATTAGACACAGCGTATGGCTTCCTTCTAAACTCTCACAGACATCGCGGCATCGATCTTTAGCTCTTAAAAATGTGATGAACTTACGAAGCATGTCATGAGATTCTACCACAGTGAGGCGCTGCGAACAATTACAGACTGTCAAAGGGGAAGCTGACGGAAGAAGTTCCCATGGGAGCATGAACTTGACCCCTGCAGGTCACCCCCCAGGAGCCCAACATGCTACTGATCGCCAAGAAGATGAACAAACACGAGAACCTTTCTTTGGGCTGCTAACAAAAGTGTGTCGACAGTGGCCACGGATGTAGAAGAAAAATCAGGGAAGAGGTGGGAATAAATAGAGAAAACAGTTTACGCTCTAATTTCCAAGGAAGTAAAAAATAGAATGGGGGAACTCAGGGCCCACTTACCTCAGGGGTCACTATGCTGAGATGAGTCACAAGAGCTGGCACAGACATGATGTGGACGAGGAATGGCCGAATCAGATTGTCTGAAAACTGGGCAGCAATTACAGGGCTAGACACAGACAGATCACCTTACTCAGAGAGGTTACCAAGGCCCCCCCAAACCCCTTGAAATTATGCTTCCCTTGATGGGGACACCCACTAAGGCAGTGGTTCTCAACCTTCTGGCCCTTTAAATACAGTTCCTCGTGTTGTGACCCAACCATAAAATTATTTTCATTGCTACTTCATAACTGTAATGTTGCTACTGTTAGGAATCGTCATGTAAATATCTGATATGCAGGATGGTCTTAGGCGACCCCTGTGAAAGGGTCATTCGACCACCAAAGGGGTCGCAACCCACAGGTTGAGAACCGCTGCACTAAGGGAAGGCTGAGTCACGTGACACAGCTATGAAAAATCAGTTTTGACGTTTTACTGACATGATGTCATCAAAATCTTTCTTTAGCCTACTCGTAATTGTTGTACTTAAGCCCCCTCGGGTGACAAATTCTACAAATGCACTGCTGATGGTACATTTAACAGGGCACGCATCCATTCTGGTAAGCACAGCAGGGGAGGGGGCAAACGAAGTTTAATGCATAGTCTCAGCCAACAGAGAGCTGGGGCCGCAATCAGGGAGCTGGAGAGGCACACGGGCACAGCCGGAAACCAGGGCCAGCGGTCCATGTACCAGGTAAAGAGGGTCCCAGCTAATGAAAGGAGCAGGGCGAGTTTGGGAAGGTCCTCATGTACCATTACTTAAAGAAACATATTGTTTTAGAGTGCAGAGATGTGCCAATATGGGAAGCAAGTTTAAAGAATAAGGAGTAATGAGTGTGGGCTCTGGAGTCGTATGGCCTGAGTTTAATTCTTGGCCCTACCACTCGCCGCTGTGTGACCAAGGATAAGTGGCTTACCCTCTGGGCCTTAGCTTCCTCATCTATAAAGTGGAGTGAGAGAATGTGGTGAGGAGTCAGTTAATATGTGTAGACGCCTTAAACAACGTGCGGCCCTTCAGAAGCAAGTATGTTTCCTACTTACCGCAACGCCAGAGAAAAGGCCGCAGTCAAAGTGCCTTTGGACAGACAAGGCCGGGGTCTGGCCAGGCCACGGGTTAACAATATCTGCAAAGAACATTTTAACTGGTCAGGGGATGATGCCAACTTTGTATTCATTTGTTCATAAAAAAAAGAAGCATAAAAGTAAAATGAGTGCCTCGGATAAAAAACTATATTGGAATGTTTTTAAAAAATGAGGGGAGAGAAAAGTAATGGGGTGGAGGTTCATTAATACCACCCCTTCACCTTTAAATGATATGTTTAATCTTTTACATAATAAACAGTTAAAAAAAATTAACAGTTGATACAAAGCCCAGACTTAACACTGCAAGACAGGCTAGATTTCAGAAGCAGTTCCGAGTTACGGTGTCAGGTGGACCCCTTCGCACTGGGAGGACCTATGGACAATGTCGCCTGTGTGTGGAACAAACGGAGCCACATCAGGACAGAGCCCATGGCTGAATCAATGCTACTTCTCAGGAATCCTAAACACCAATTCGGCTTCTGACCATTCCTTGGCATATGGGCTGGCACAAAAGGTGCAGTGTGGACAGAAGGCTGTTTGAGGACAGAGCCAGAAAGTTAATTCCAGAACCAACCAAGGAGCCAGAGGGAACCAGCCTGAGGCCTCCTCCCTCAGTTTCAATTTCAAGTGACCGGACTGCACCTGTAGCCAAAGATAGAGCTCATTGAAGGGATCCTGGGGCCACCGCCCCCCTTTACACAAACCACAGTGACCCAGGCCGGGGAAGGGAGAGGTCACTGAGCGTTAAACTCTTCCTGCAAAGCATTTCTGCGAGGAGGGCGCCAGATGTGCCAAAACCAAACATACAACATCAAGTTCAGGTGTGGAGCGTGAGGTCGCCTATTACAGGAGGAGCTCACACAGCGGGTGGTGGCACAGACCTGCAGCACAGAGTACAGTCCACGCTGGTTGAGATGTCCCATTATATTTGCACAGATGTGGTTCATGGCTGGTCGGAGACTCTCACCTAAGGAAAGAAAAAGGACTGAGGAAAGAAACCCAGCAAATCTCTGGCCGCAAGAGGAACTGCTTAGGTGGGACAGAAAATCGGACCCAGGCAGCGAGATGCTCCCTGGCCTGCCTTCCCAATTCCCTTGGGACTGGGACCAGAGTCCACGGAGATGCTGCATATCCGCATTCTCTCTCCCGAAGGCCCGGCTCAAGTGTCGCCTCTCAGGTGACGGGGCCCAGCACTCCCCCAGCCAGCAGGAAGGGCCCGGCCTTGAGCTCCAGAGCACCTTTCCATTTCCCTCCGAGGGCACAGAACTTTCTGTGCTCTGTGGCTGCCTCCTCTCCAACGAGGGACAAGCTCCCAGTAGGGCTCAGGGCTCAACGTAGTTTAAATCCTCCCCAGAATCCAGGATAATGCCTTGAAATAAACCCTCCTTCCTGTCTGGGGCTTCTGCATACAGTTTCCTCAGCTTTTGGAGGTTTGTCCCTCTTCACTCGGTGGCTCTGACTCTCCCCCAGCTCTGAGCTCACTTGTTACTTCTGCAGGAAGGCCTGAGCCCCGAAGGAGCAGGGCAAGGCTGTCCCTGCCCCACTAAACTCGCATTTCTCTTCCTTCTGAGCGCCGCTTCTCACACTATTGTCGCGACAGAGGATATACATGTGACTTCTCTTTCATGTCCATCTCCCCACCAGCCTCTACGTTCTGTGAGCTGCAGTTCAGCAGGTAAAGCCCTGGAGGTAGGTGGCCGCCTCTGTACCTCCAGGGCCTGCACAGCACATGGCACACAGTAGGCTCTTTGCTGAATGGATGGATGAAGTGACGGTATGAAAAACATAAAGCTAAGCATAATGTTCAGGGAAGGAGGCAGCATGACAGTGCACATTTTATGGCCAAAAGAGAATTACTTGCTGCTGATTCACCAAATGAAACGGCAAGGCTTAGCGAGTGCCTCCCCTGGGGCTTGGGATGGCAAAAGTGCTTCTTACAAAGTAGAAAAGGTGCCCAAGCTCTGCGACTTAGGACAGACTTTGAACAAGTCCCACAGACCTTTTCCCCGGAGAATTTTCCACGTTGAAGTGTCTGTGAAGGTGACAAGCATCGTGAGGTACAGTGTGACGAGTCTGGATTCTTGTAGGATTTCAGGCTGGAAACAATGAAGAGGAAGGTTAAGACACACATACCCCAGTCCCAGACAGTGAAGCAACCATTCTGTAATTTTGCTGAGTGTTCTCGGGCTCAAGTAGTGAGTCAGGTTATAAGTACATATTCTTCTTCTTCGTCTCTTAGGGGATGACCACTGTCAGGAGTTAAACGACAGGGATTTTGACCCACGAGTGATTGCCTACGGAATCTAAGTACTCCCGGAATGGAGCACTGAGGATCCTGGGAAACAGGTGACCAGCGCTGGCCTGCTGGTTTTGCGTGCATTAGGAGCATGTGTATGCTCAGCCGTTCCCTGGAGCAACAGAGTGGAAATGCAGCCGAGCATAACAGGGACCCTGGGTTCAGACTTCTGCCTTTACCACTTCCTAGCTCTGTGACCGTGGGCAAGTTTCTTAACCTTTCTGTGCCTTGGACTGTTCATCTGTTGACTAGGGATAGTATGGCTGTTGTAAGGAATAAACAATTCATGTACATAAAGCACTAAGAGCAGCGCCCGCCCGGCACAAAGATAACTCTACAGTACTGGCTGTTATTATACACTGTTTCACAAGAGCAGGCTGGAGAAAGGCCCGATTCCTGTCTAGGCTCAGAAACTTAGCATGTGCACTGCAAGGGATCCTGGAGACCAGCTAGTGATGGCGAACCTATGACACGCGTGTCAGAGGTGACGCGCGAACTCATTTTTTTGGTTGATTTTTCTTTGTTAAATGGCATTTAAATATATAAAATAAATATCAAAAATATAAGTCTTTGTTTTACTATGGTTGCAAATATCAAAAAATTTCTATCTGTGACACGGCACCAGAGTTAAGTTAGGGTTTTTCAAAATGCTGACAAACCGAGCTCAAAAGGTTCGCCATCACTGATAGTTGAAAGCTCTAAACTCACAGAGAATGAGCGAAGGGAAGTGCCTTGTTCAAGGCCACATGAGGAATTGGGAGCAGACTGAGGACTACATTTAGATATTCCCGGCTTCGGATCTGGTGTTCTTTTCTCCTAATGTGTGTTTCTCTGCATGAACTTAAAAATTTTTTTTTCAAAGCAGAAGCGCCTCTTAAAGAGAAATCCATTGTGGAATGCAGACGCAGACAGCAGGTAATAGAGAAGACCACTGCTCCGATGCCTCGAGAGGGATGGCTGGGAACGGATCCCTGGGAGCTCTGCTGACATTCACGCCATCGCTCAGCTGCTACCCAAGTCCTTGCCAAGCCTCTGCCCCGGAAACTACATCCTAAAGGCCCCAGGTGGGAAGGATACATTTACCGTGTTTCATTTTACCTTGAGCTGCTCAAGAAACTCACAGCAATGCCACAGCATGTCCTTGATCTGTTTAATCCATAAGAGGGTGAGATCCTTGGAAAGAGCCAGGGACACATACCACACCTATAAGCAGGAGAAAGAGAAATGTAGTGGGCAGTTACAGGGATCAAATTACATATGGTCTAGCTATTGGCCAGTGCCAGATAAGGCGATGAGAATCAATGGACAGATAAGCAGCCAATAAGGCTTAATTTAGCCCTACACCCACCCTCTTACCTTGGGTTCATTCTCAGCATCCATACTGCTCAGGATGCAGCGACACAACTTTTCAAATCTCTGCAGAGAGACAGAAGGGGGGTCATAAATTCCAGCAACTGATAAAAATGGGAAAGAAGCAAATGTTTGGTGGGCACCTGGCATCTATTACAGATGACTATTTCCTGGAACTGTATTTTCTGGGCTAATTCTAACCCTAAAGGTACAACCAGTATGTTTTGTTTGGTTTGCAGGATCTAAAAGGAATTTGAAATTAGCTACCAATTCTTACAAATGAGAAAACTGAGCATAAAGAAGTCCAGCATCTCTTTAAAAAAAATCAGGGTCCACCCCTGGCTGCAGAGGAGTAGAGGCCGTGCCCTCTGGATGGGCCTGCCAAACCCCATCGCTCCCTCTGAGGTCCTCGCCACCACTGTGAGTTACCAGGTATTATGACTTATATTATGTTTTGTCTCATCAATGGCTTCTTTCACTCTTTTTTTAAAATATATTTTTATTGATTTCAGAGAGGAAGGGAGAGGGAAAGAGATATAGATACATCAGTGATGAGAGAGAATCACTGACCAGCTGCCTCCTGCATGCCCCCTACTAGGGATTGAGCCCACAACCCAGGCATATGCCCTTGACCAGAATTGAACCCGGGACCCTTCAGTCCTCAGTCACTCTTTCACCTAACCTCCCTGGCCCCCGTATGCATCTGAGTCCAACAAGTGCTCTTAATAGTCGATGAGAAAAGATTTGTGAGGAGGTCCAGAAGCACTGGGCGTAATCCCTGCAAATCAGGCCCCAAGAAGACAAAAGGGCAGGATGTGGGAGTGGCGGAGAGCTGCCCTAAGGACTGAATGCCTTAGCATTTATAAAAGACCTGGCAGACAGAAAGGATGATGTATGTTTGCTATTATTATTTTACCTCGTTATCTTCTTTCATTCTGAACAAGAACAGCAGTTTCCTGGCAATCTTAAAAATACAAAGTGCACTTCTTCTACTGGACCCAGCGTCATCTGCTTTAAAAAACTCATCGATCTCTCTCCTAAGGTAAAAAAAAACAAACAAACTTTTTTCATTAGGAGCTCCCAGCAGCCGGAAGGCTTTTTCAGAACTGTTAGAGAAAATGCCTTCTTTTCTGGCTATTGCTTGGGAGCAAGAGAAAACGCGCTGAGGAGTTCCTGGCACCCACCTGATTTCCCTCTGGAGTCGCCTCCGACAGAGAAAACTCCGCACGTGGGCCTGAATCCCGATGGCCGCCCGCTCCCGCTCCTTCTGCACCAGCCTTTCCTCTCGAGCCTGCCGGGCTCTATCGATGAACCATGCTCGCGAGGTCTGAGAAACGGTGAACATGTTTGCAAACTTGCACAAACCCTGCAAGGGAAATGGCGAGCCTTCGATGTAGATCACTGTATGAGAAACACACACAGCAAGGGGTTCAAGAGCAAAGGGTGGGCAGGGGTGTGGGCAGCAGCAGAGAGCTACCCAGGGCCCTCCACCACCTCCCAAAGTGCTAACAGCTCTCCTGGCACAAGTCCCAATTCCTATCGGCTCTTTTCATGCAACTCACCAGGGCAGCACTGCTGCTTCCTGTATTAAATAATTACATCTTCTTGAGAGAAAATGCGCAGCGCCTGGCCTAGGGCATGGGTTCTGTAATCGTTTAATGAATGAACAAAGCACGACTCAGTCCCATCCATAAACTTCTAATGCAAGCCATGCGTCCTCTAAGTCAGGGGTCCCTAGATATTTGAATTCTTTGGAGCAGTCCACAGTATTTGGGAAGCCAGCACCAAGCAGTCCGCTTTTATTTTGCCAAGTCAAGACTTGAGGGGAAAACCAAAGATGAATATTTACCGTCACTGTGACTTTTATTCATCCATTCATTCAACGATTATTTACTGGTACCTACCTTGTGCCAGCACTAAAAAAAGTGTTTCATTTTTTAAAGGATCGTTTTAACAAAAAGCCAAAGGTACATGATTTCAGAATGCAAGACAAATATTAAATTGAATACGTTTTGTTTTATGTGTAACTTATTCCTGTGTCCTACTGATCCCATTCCTCCAAGAACCACTGACGCCTTTAGCGCAGAGCCTCTCCCCTCCGCTGGCTGGAACTTTTGGATAGAGGCTCTAAATGACCCGTTACACTGGTTGTTTTTTAATCCTCACCCGAGGATACTTTTTTTTTTTTAAAGAGAGAGAAGACAGGAGAGAGAAACATCGATGTGAGAGAGAAACATCAATCAGTTGACTCCCATCTGTGCCCCGACCAGAGATGGAACCCACAACCTAGGTGTGTGCCCTGACTGGGAATCGAACCCACAACCTCTCGTGCATGGGACAATGCTGGGAATCGAAACAACCTCTCGTGCATGGGACAACGCTCCAACCAACTGAGCCACCTGGCCAGGGCTACACATTTTTATCTCAATCACTAATAACTCTTTTCCCAAAGGGATGCTTTTTTAAAAAAATATATTTTATTGATTTTTTACAAAGAGGAAGGGAGAGGGATAGAGAGTTAGAAACATCAATCAGCTGCCTCCTGCACACCCCTACTGGGGATGTGCCTGCAACCAAGGTACATGCCCTTGACCGGAATCAAACCTGGGACCCTTCAGTCCGCAGGCCAATGCTCTATCCACTGAGCCAAACCGGTTAGGGCCAAAGGGATGGCTTTGGCTAGCAGCCTAGAGCACATAGTACTGGTCCCTAGAACCTCCCATACTAAGATGATTTCTTTAGATGCTTGATAACTTTGTCACTCTATCCAAAATATGTAATCAGCCCAGCTGACAAAAGCACTGAAATGAATTATCATAAATCCAGACTTCAAGACAAGCTCTTTACTAGGTTAGTTCACTCACAGCAGCACCTACATGAAAACATCATCAAGAATGAAAGGGTCACGGGAGACTCCTCCCATGTCGGTATACCGAGGGACCTCTGTGGCCCCTTTTCAACACTGCTTCACATCCTGTTAAACAAGTCTTTTCCAACACGTGCATGGCTCATCAGTAATTCTCAGAACAAATGAACAAAGTCCGCCTGACCATAGGAGGGAGAGTAAGAAGACTGGCGAGAAGAAGGGCTTCTGAATCATTCATTCTTTTCGCCCCAGCAGTGGAAGTCCAGAGAGCTCACCTGAGGACCTGCCTGTGTCGCAGAAACGCCAAGTAATCATCAGTGATCTCGCAGGGGACTCACGGCCACGGGCAGCTTCTCCCTTCAGAGGAGCTTGTCCTCTCTGGCAGAAGCAGATGAAAAAAAATCCAGACTTAGGGTTAAGTTTTATAGGTAGGGCATCATACATCTTCCTCACCGAGTAAAGTAATACATTCAGTGCCTCTGGTTTAAAAAACAACAACACTGTGTTCTCTTTAGTTAATGTCTGGTCTAAATGTTAACCTTTAGCGCCACAGTCCTCACCGTTTAAAGGGAACTGGTTGAAAATACAGTTGGCCCTTGAACGACACAGGTTTGAAACGCACTTATACATGGATTTTTTTTCCAATAAATACGGTAAATGTATTTCCTCTTATGATTTTCTTAACATTTTTTCTCTAGCTTACTTCATTGTAGGAATACCGCATATTATATGTTAACATACAAAAATGTGTTAATTGATTGTTTATGTCATCAGTAAGGTTTCCAGTGAATAGTAGGCCATTAGTACTTCAGTTTTGGGGGAGTCAAAAGTTATACATGGATTTTCAACTGCGCTTGGGGGGCGGGGGGTGTCAGTGCCCCAACCCCTGTGTTGTTCGAAGAAGTTATAATCCCAAAGAAGTTAATGAATTAAAACTTTATATGCGTTGTGATGTAAGCAAGAATAACGGGATAGAATATTAAAAAGCCACTGAATATAATGTTTGACATTTTTAACAACATTGAAAACTATGTATGCCTAAGAAATTGTGTGAACCAGTATGATTCCAATTACATGAAAACGAAAAATGCACACAGAGAAAAAACGGTGGGGGGGGGGCGGGGAATATACCAGAATGTTACATAAGAGTGGTTGTTTTGAGAGCATGGCATTATGGGAAATTTTGCTTCTTTACCGGGTCTGTTTTCTAGGTTTCCTACAGAAAGCGCATGGCGAGGCAGCATGGTACTGAGAGGCACTCCCTTGCTCTGCCATGTACTGTCGGGTGATGTCTCAGAGCCCATCTTCCTCTACTGATTAGCTCAGAGGCCAAGCATGAGGACTAAATGAGATGATGTACATCAAGTATCTACTGAGGTGGCTGACAAGCACACTCAGTAAGTTTAATGTATTATTATTACTATTTTAAAAAAAAATTTTAAATCCTCGCCTGAGGATATGTTTATTGATTTTTAGAGAGGGAGGAAGGGAGATGGGGAGAGAGAGGGAGAGCAAGGAAGAGGGAGGGAGAGGGATAAGTGAAAGAGAGAGGGAGGGAAAGGGAGAGAGAAACATCGATTGGTTGCTTCCCATATGCGCCCCAACCAGGGATCAAACCCCCAACCTGACCCAGAATGAATCTACAACCTTTCAGTGTATAGGACACTCAAACCAACTGAGCCACCCGGCCAGGGCTAATGTATTATTTTTATAGACACAAAGTTTTTGTGGGTTTTTTTTAGTCTTCTGTCACTCAGGTTCTTGGGGTGGGAGATAATGTTGGGACCCTTACATTCCTCACCCATTAGACAGGACTGGGTATGCTAAGATTCACCAGTCCGGTCACATGGGCAGTGAACCCCTGGCCCTGTTCAGATTGGGTAATAGCTTCAAGCTCCTGAGAGCTGCAAAGGAGCTGGGCCCAAGCCAGGAGCACAGTGGTTATGTGCTTTCCTTAACATGTAGACAGTCCCTCATACGTGGGGGAGAAGAGGGAGCCTCATCCTAATGGAAAAATAGGAGGCTGCACACAAACTGTGACTAAGTACCTGTCAGACTATAGCAAGGCCTGGTTAGCATCGTCTATAGGTTGTTGAAACTGGGGCAAAATGACATATGAAACCAATTTTCCCATAGGCTAATAGGCTAATTGATATAAACAAGAGTTAAGTTCCTACGGCACTCATCAATGTTATAATGAAACATCACTGAACAAAACTATGTTATTTGAGGACCTGCTGGGTCTCAAACTTTCACTTCTCCAGGGGCCGCTCAGGATAAGATCCCTTCCTTGAGACCATCATCCCCTCACCAATGTTATATGCTGGTTTCTGTTTACAACATACGATAGCCTATACTTTGCAGTTTTTCTCATTCTTTCTTATTCACCTGCTCCACCTATATTGTCTACTATAATTCATCAATAAGATAAAATACATTATGAAGTATTTATTAGGTGCTTACGCTGGCAAATGCCACTGAGAATCAAAGGAAAGGCTGTGTGTGACAGAACAAGCTTTGGATCGGACGAAGCAGTCCTTGGTTCTTTTTAGTTCCGATTCTACCTCATTTGCCAAGTTACTTGCCCTCTTTAGGCCTCAGTTTCCTTATCTGTAAACTGAGAGTCATAATAGTAACATATCTACTTCCTAGGGCTGCCGAGAGGTTTAAATTAAGGTTAAATGAAACATTTACCCTTCTTGTCCCTCAATTCAGTCATCATGACACTGTCACTAGCATTAAATGTGAAAATATTAATAAAAGCATCTGGAACAAATAGCATATAAGTGAGCTTTACTGTTTTGTCCTTAAGCAGCTTGCAATCCAGTTAGGAAAACAACAGTGACATAGGTGGGACGATTAGGAGACAAGAGGCTGGTGATCATCAAGATCATATGAAAAGCAAAAGGAAAACATGAGACAGCACCCCTGTGAGATCATTTAGTATCTCCCATAGCCCAGGTCAGACCATCAGGAAGGGTCACAGCCACTATTTTCATAAGAAGAGACAGGACTCGGCCTCCTCTTTACTTCAGTATTCCCACCGGACCTGCTCAAAATCGGTCTTTTCTGGATCAGGCCAACTTCATGGGGAATTATGAAAGAGACGAGACTCCAAAGAGTATTGTTCAGGGGTGAGGCGCCATAAATACCAACTGCTGGCGGATCCGGAAGGATTCTGCCTCTTTGGTGGGAGGAGCTGGGCAGCCAGTCCAATGACCACCACAACCCAGATGCTGCTGTTTTCGATCTCACCTTCACGGGGAGCAAATGAAATGTGGAGACAGGGCAGGACTTGTCAGGGGTCGCTAGGCTCCTGAATTTGAACTCAGATCCGACTCCAAAACAATTATTTGTAAATGAAACACACAAGACCCAGAGAGTCCCCGACTCACAGAACAGCAAAGAAAAGCTGAGAATGCGAGGCTGCCCGTGCGGCTAGGTCAGAGTCAAATGTCGAACAAGCTTTTCTTTACCGATATCACTAACTCCAGCTGCCTTTTCTGACAGCTGAGCGACTGGCACGGCACTAAAACTCCCATTATACAATACGCTCTGTGAGACGAGCTAATCACGCCATATCACAGCGGAGGAAGCCGAGGCTCGGGGAGGTGAAGCACTCACCCGAGGTCACAGCGAGAAAAGAGGATTCGAACCCGGGTTTCAGCGACTCCTAAGACCCGGCGTCTTTCCTTGGCATCAACCACAATAACAAAGCTTTTTCATCCGGCGTTAGTACGTTTCTAAAGGCCCCACGAAAGAAAAGAGAGAAGCCAGCCGCTAACACCTGCCCCTCCGACAAGAGAGGCGGGGACCCTGCCCCAGAGTTACCCTCCCTTAAGGTCCCCGGCCCCACCACCCAGTGCACCCACGGTCCTGATCCCGCTCGCTACTCGCAGGCCGCAGACCTTTACCCGCTCGAGGCCCCCGCGCTCGGGATCGGAGCCGCAGCGACTGTCGCCTCAGCCCAATACCCCTGAGCTCTGCCAGACCCGGGGCAGCGATCGAGATTCCACCACCATCTTGCCCCGGGGTGTTCTTTCTCCGAGCTCCGTCGGGAAACAACTCTCCAGTTCCGGCCAACGACAGTTCCGGAGAGCTTCTCCACCCGGGAATGACAACCTCCCTGAATCTTTTTCTCTGCTCTGGAAGCTGAAACAGTGGGGCATTCAGGAGCGGGACCAACGCCGGACCCAGCAGAGAGGAGATGCAACCTATTCCAGCCAGGCATGTTGGAAAGAATGCGGCCCACGTCGAGGAGTACAGCGGATCCTTTAAGAAAGCGCCCTCTGCGGGGCGGAAGTGAGGTATGGACAGCGGAAGTTCCCGCCCCGGCCCCGCCTCCGCCCCTGGCTCACGCGAGCTGGGTGTTTCCTGCCTCTTTCAGTCCAGGTTGGGAGACTCCGGCGTCCTCCAGCTTTTCATGGTAAGGAGGGCGGTGCCCACCGACTGGGAGCTCCGGGCGGCCGAGAGAGCGGGCAGAGCCAGAGAAGAGGGGGAAAGGGCCGACAGAAGGGGGTGAGGGGGTAAGGGGCTGTCGCGGCCGGGAAGAGGCACTTGGGGAGTAGGATGGGGGCGAGGCCGGGCCGGGTGTGGGGGAAGGGCATTGGGTGGAAAATTGGCTGGGGTGGGGGCCTGGGGAGATCCCTGGCTTTTGGGAAGCCGGGAAAGGGCATTTGGGCTCGGGGGGCAGATATGTGTGTGGGTGGGGATGTCTCAGAGTCGAGTGCTTGTAAGACGTGGGAATTGGTGATGGTGAAGAGGACAAAGAGATGTCATTGAAGACGGGCATTTGGGTGGAGGGTTAGGGTTTGGGGCGATGTGAAGGAGACCGGGTGGGTTATGAGAGGACGGGGAGTTTGGGGTTTGGGGAAGTGGTCCTGGGAGTCGCTGGTTTTGGGGGAGTGGGGACGGGCTTCCAGGTGCGTCTGACCACGCCGTCGAATGGAGGAGAGAAATGGAGGGAGGCGGGCGGGTGTGCGTTCCGCACTAGGAGCTCCGTGGAGGGTGCCAGGGGCCGTCCCCGCGGGGTCCGGCGCCTTGTGGCTGGGACCTGCGCAGTCACTTCCGTTGAGACCCCAGGTAGCCACACCTAAGGAGTCGGGATGTCTCACCGGCGGTCCCCCAGCCGTGGGGGGTGTCTGTGCGCTCGGGCTCCTCCGAGAGTCTGCCCTTTGAATAGCTCTTTGTCCCGGGACGGGAATGAGCAAAGGTCAGCCCAGACCCTCGTTTCACTCGTTTGCCTGCGTCTCTAGACAGTGCAGTCCTTGGGGAAGAGGAGTGAATCCCAAGGCCAGTGCTGAGGAAGCAGGAGTCAGCGCGTACCTGAGTGTGGTCTGCTGCATTTCGCGTCCAATGAGGGCCACCTGAGGGGAAGAGGGCATTAAACCGGCCGAGCAGCACCAGCTGGAATTTGTTAGAAATGGCCAGCTTTTCAAACCCTACCGCAGACTATGGAGTCGGTCTGGGGTGGGGCCCAGCAATCTGTTTTAACAAGCCCTCCAGGGAATTAAAGCTCTGCTTTCTTTGATTTGGGCTATAGAATGAAAAGGGCATGAGAGTGGGAGTCAGAGTTCTGATTCTTAATTTTCTCCCCTAAAAAGTGGGACTGATGACATTTTCCCCCCTAGACTCTCGAGAGACATAGGCCAGCAGTAGTTGGTGTGCTAGTCGCCGCAAGAGAGTGTAATTCGGCAGTAGCTGTCCCATAGGGTTCGGGTGGAAAATAATGCCACCCTTACGTGGCTGATGGAATGTAGCTTGGTTGAAATGGAACCACGGGCTTTTCTGAGTTGTGGAAATGCCCTCAGTTCAGAGAACGTTGTATAATTAGCATCAAGGTCGAGACTCTTAGATCTAGCCGGTTGAAACGTCGTAGCTTTGTGGCTCTCAGCTCTGGCCACACATGAGAATCCCCTGAAGAGCTTTTTAAAACTCTGGTTTCTGAGCTGCCACGCTCCTCCTTTCCCCTCCCCAAATTTGATGGCTGGTTCTGGGGTGAAGCCCAGGCATGAGGAATGTGTCAGCATTCCTAGGTGATGCTAGTGCAGCCAGGGCTGTGATCTCTGGTCTGCAGGGAAGCGCGAGGGGCAGAAGGAAAAGGACACTAAGAACTTCACTGTTCATTCCCGGGGGGTTATTGCGAAGAGTAGGGCTTTAACTGCATTTTACAAGTTAGGAAACTGAGGCTCGGTTCAATCACGTGTCTGAACATCACATGGGAAGTAATGAAACCGAACCGCTGTCCAGGTTTACCAAACTCTCCACCAAACCTTCCACACATACTCTCCGTCTACAGAGAGTTGTATAGAAAACGTGTACAGGTGAGGGATTTGGTGCCTTTTTTTCCCTGTTGTACTTGCCTGGGCCTCCTTTGAAGTCAGCGGTTTTCCTGTTCAGCTGACTTTTATTTTTTAAGCGTGCATACAATTGCTTCCTGTTTGTGCCTCCGAGGCTGTGAAGTAGGGGCTTGCTTTTGTGTATGATGCTTTGGTGTATTTTTATGTATGGTCAGGAATTCACCCAGGCCTGGAAGCTTCTCCAAGGCCATGAAGTTCACTGTAGCCTCATTAAGATACACCGGGCTTTTTAGAACAGTGGGTAGCAGTCCTGGCTGCACATTGGAATTACCTGGGGGACTTTTAAAATGTCTGCTGCCCAGGCCACACCTCCAGGCCAGTTACATCAGATTTCCCACGGGTAGGGCCCAGGCATGGGTATTATTTTAAGCTCCCCAGGGGGTTCCGATGGGCAACCAAGTAAGTGCAGGGCTACTGTTTAGAATCAGCAACAGTATACTCAGCGGAGATGGAAAAGAGAGAAGCCTTGACTTACCCATCTAACTGGAATAAACTCCTCTGCTGATTGAATGGAATCCGTAACCAATACCTCCAGTATCAGTTACCTCTCTGTTTCTTGTAACCAACTTTGCTCTCCCCTGTCCCACCTCCCTAACCTCATCAAACATGAAATCCAACCTTTGAAACTAGTTAAAACCAGGATGACTGGGGAGTCCTCTGTGGGGAGGCTTGCCCTGAGAGGCTTATTGTCTCCTGCCTTGTGGCGTCAGCTCCGCAGCTCAGAGCCTGGGGCTCTCGGCCAGACCTTTCTTCCTAGCGCCTCTCCTATTGAGGTGACCGACCTTTGACCTTCGGAGGAGTGGGCTCCGGGAAGGTTTGGAGCTTTCTTTGTCTTTTCTGGAGTCTCAATCCAGATCGGGATGGTTTCTGCCTTTATCTCTTGTAATTCAGTCGGATGTCAATAGAGCTGAAACCAGTTTCAAAAGAGAAGATAATTTGAGACACTGAGGGCATTCTCGAATAGTCGTCGCTTGAGTGTTTGGTGTTTGAGTGCTCGCTCTGAGCCAGGGACCGTGCTGAGTGCTCTGTGCGTCCCTCGCAGCCCTGGGAGGCAGGCGCCGCTGTTGTCCCCATTCGACAGACCAGACTAAACTCAGATGACTCACCCAGGCTCCCCAGCTGTTAAATGGCAAGGCTGGCGGTTTCAATTCAGGTCAGGTCTGCCTTCCAAACCGCAGCCCATGGCCACACGTCCCCTCCCGTCTTTTCAGAGCTTGTTTGTATTTTCTAAAGAAGGGGCCCTCCTCTTTCAATTTATATGTCATAGTTTTGCACGTGCTGAGGATGGCCATTGATAAAGCCATGGTCTCGGGCCCAGAAAGGACCTGCCCATGTCCTTCGCTTGCTCCGTCACCAACTCACTTTGGGAGGTGACTGAGGTATGGGTCGTGGTTGGTGGTAACTGTTAGTGTCGGTCTCTGAGGACTGACTTCAAAGGAAAGCTAGAAGGAAGGGGCCAGCACTGCCTCGGCGGCCTCTTTCCTTTGATGTTTGGCCTCTGGCCACAGAGACCCCAGGTGAGCTAAGCCCAAGCTTTTGAGAACGTGCCGCCTTGTGACGTTTGTACTGCTGCTTGAGGAAACCCTTGTGTTTCCAGAGGCCGCTCTCCCTCTGTGCCACTCTGCGAGCTCTGACGGGAGCCTCCCAGGGGGTGAGTTCCAGGCCACCCTTTTGAAGGGACAGTTGAAAGGACTGGCCATTGCCTCTCTCTTACCGATCGAAGGCAGGTGGCCACCTATCAGTTCCTTATTTCAATGAAAAACATAACATTTGTGTTTTAAAAATTGTAAGCTCATGATGAGAGATCTGTAAAAGAAAGGCAGGCCTGACCAGTTTCGCTTAGTGGTTAGGGCTTTGGCCCATGGACCAAAGAGTCGAGGGTTCGATTCCTGGTCAAGGGCGCTTGCCTCCATTGCAGGTTCCCCAGCCCAGGAAGGGGGATGCATGTGGGAGGCAACCAGTTGATGTCTCTCTCACTCTCTTTGATGTTTCTCTCCCTCTCCCTTCTCCCTTCCACTCTCTTTAGAAATCAATGGGAAAAATATCCTCGGGTGAGGATTTTTTTTTAAAAAAGAAAGGCATAAAGAATTTAAAACACAATTCTTTTTCAGTATCAGGGTATTTGTAAAAGCTTTGTGTCGTCAGTTCCTTCTAGCAGTAGCACTAGTAGCACACTTGTAGTTGAAGTTATGTCCTTGATCCATCGAGGGAAAACTCGGGCATCCCAGAGGATTTGGGCGTGCCTTGAAGGGTTTTGGGGAGGATTCAGACGAGTGGGGCTTTGCTCTGGGTTGGATGCTGTCGGGAAGCAGGGCTGATTCTGTGATTGGGCCTCTGTAATTCCTATTTTGAAGGTGGGAAGAATGGAATGGGGCTGAAACTTGAGTTGGTAGAAAGGCAGCAGGATATTAGCCAGGATAAGGGGACATTTGGTCATTTTTGTGTTTTGGGCAATGGTCTTGTGTTTGTGTTCAGGCAATTACGGAGTGGTCTTATTTATGTCCTTGATCTATCCATGGCCTTGTCCGAGGCCGTGTGCTGTGGGTTGTTCATGTTCATAGGGAACGCCAAGGCCCAGAAGGGGTGTCAGGCCAGGTCCTCGCTGTCAGGGGCCACTTCCTCGGTGCTATTCCCCATATTTAGTAAATACTCAGGCATCTTCTCCAGCTATAGGATCCTACCTATTCATTCAAGAAATGTTTCCTTTGAGTACACATGCCAGGTACCAGTCTCCTTTCCTGCGCCTGCTGAAATCTGGACGCCGCCTTCATTTATTTCTCTGATACGTACATGAGAGCTGGCAGTGTTGTTACGGAGACTATCAGATCGCACTGTTTTGGGCAGTGCTAGTATAGGAAGTCTATAATAATTTTGCAGTAACTTGCTTCCAAGAGTTCTTATGTCTGTTTAGTCCTCAGAAACACTTTTTTTTTTTTTCTATAGGAAGTATTAGGAGTGGTAGTTGGGATCCTACTCATGTTCATAAAAACTCATTTCATCTGTAATTCCGCTGAGAGGCGGCACTGGTGGCTGTCTGGTGTGCATGGCGATAAGGAGAGAGACCTGGGCAGTGCCTCAGGCTGCAGCCAGTGTGTTTGTTTAGTGGGTAGAAAGGAAGTCCTCATAACACAAGAGTTAGTGGCGGAGTTGTACCTACCGGGTCAGCAGGTGAGGCCAGTGTATGAGGCCATCTGGGTGGAGTTGGGGGCAGATTGGGGAATACCTGTGTCTTGCCAGGGGAAGCCAATACCCCAACTCCCACCAGCTGTTGCCCTGCTGGCCAAGTTGGCCTCTGATTTTAAGAGAAGCCAGAAATCCCGATTTTTCTGTGAACTCCTGAGCTGTCAACATTGAGAGTGAAGTTTGTTTTCAATGCAGAATATACTTGGACTAAGCAGAACACATCTGGAGGCCAGATTCAGCCCAGTGGCTTTCAGAAAGAAGTAAACCAGACCTGGTGCCGTGACCCTGGTGACCTTGTGTCTTCTTCCTGGCAGGAAGAGATGTCAGGAGAAAGTGTGGTGAGCTCAGCGGTGCCAGCGGCTGCTACCCGCACCACTTCCTTCAAGGGCACCAGCCCCAGCTCCAAGTATGTGAAGCTGAACGTGGGCGGCGCCCTCTACTACACCACCATGCAGACGCTGACCAAGCAGGACACCATGCTGAAGGCCATGTTCAGCGGGCGGATGGAAGTGCTCACCGACAGTGAAGGTAAGCCAGCCTCAAGGCGCTGGGGACGTGCTTGTGGTTGAGGGCTTCCTTCTAGCTCAGAAAACCCCAGGAAATGTTGCACAGCTGCAGGTCACACGGTGTGCTCAGTGTTCTCATGGTATGCAGGGACCCCTGAGGAATAACAGGGAGACTGACCACCTAGTCCGGAGGGGTGTGGTCAAGGAGGGCTTTCCGGAGGAAGTGGCATTTCAGCTGAGACCTCAAAACGAGGAGGAGTCAGCTGGACAGGGACTCACAGTCTCAACTTACTTGTTGATTTGCTGTGTGAAGTTGTTGATTCGCTGTGTGACTTTGAGAAACTCCCAGTCCCACTCCGGGCCTCAGCTCTGTTAAATGGAGGCTGGACTAGCTACCCTAGTTGGTTCCCTTCCTGTTCTCGCAGCGATGGGTCTCTGATTTCAGAGAGAAGTTCCAGTGTGAGTAATTAGCATTTTCTCTGGACACTTGTCCTCCTGGGATGGGGTCATGGCAGAGTTCACAGACCGAGTTCAAGGGAAGCCTAGAAAAGCAGAGCTGAGTCACAGCTCCCCATGTAGAAGCTGGTGATCCTAATCAGGGTGGTTCGGAATTGAATCACAGCTCCCCATGTAGAAGCTGGTGATCCTAATCAAGGTGGTTAAGCTGTTGATGTCTCACTTCCCTCAGCTGGTGAAATGGGCACAGTGATCCCTGCCTCATGGGGCTGTTCGCTCATAGTAAATATTCAATATACATATGTTCGTTCGGTACTTTTCTTTCTTGTGGAAAATTATGTTAGTAAAAGGCAAAGAACTGTTTAAAGTCATCTTACCATAACTACTCCTGCCTTCCTGGAACGTCAAAGAGCACCTGACAAAGGGGAACGTCCTTACCTGTCTGGGTTTAGGGAGCAGGTCCCATGAGGTTTAAAAATGGCCCCATCCTACATTCCTTGGCCTGAGATTGCTTGAGACTAGGCCACACCACAGCCTGGCTTGACCCAGCTCACCTGTCTCAGGCTGCCTCTGTGCTGATGCCCTGCCTTCCCAGGGGCAGTGGTTGCCGAGAGGGTGGGTGAGTTGTGACTCAGGAGGTGGGATTGGGGGTCCTTGGCTGGGTGTGCACAGTGCTTTCTGTGATCCTAAGAGGGTTGAGCTCACGCGGGCTGTCGCTGGTTGGGTGTTTCCCTCTGTGCCCTGGAGAGGGCGAGGCTGCAGTTCCGTCCCTGGGCTTCCCGTGAACTTGGCTTTCCAGAACTGCCTCTGTCTTACTCAAAATAAACGTGAGCTTTGTATGAGTGGGAGGATCTCCTCGCCGTGCCACACCCAGTGTTGCCCAGGGTATTTGTGGAAATCAAGACAATGGCACCCGAGCCGCAGGAGGAAACAGACCTTATCGGAGAGCCCTGGATTGTTGTGGCTTTTCTTCCGCCCTGCCCAGTCTCCGGTGGGGCTCAGGAAAAGCGCCCAGGCGCTTCCAAAGCCAAGAGGAAGCCTGTCTCCTGGGAAGGCCTCACCTTGGTGGCCTACCACTTGTCCCAAAAGAGACAGCGTCCTCGAGCTCACCTGTCCCGGACCTGGGAGATGCCTGGGAGTGGTAGCAGGGCACCTGCCGCGGCTTCTAAAGAGCTGCTACAGGATGTCCTTCCCCCTCGCTTCCTGGGAAGCCCAGCATCTCCCGGAAGCAGTGCTGCCTCTGACACTCCATCCTCAGCTGTTTCCATTTCCCTAACACTCGGCAGCCTTCAGACCCCCTTGCAAAGCTCACACAAAGTGGCATTGTATGGGTGTTGTTTCATTTATGCTGCACCTTAACCTTCGAGGGGTGGGTGCTGTACTGTTGTTACAGTTGGAAGAGTGCGCGATCCCCATCTCATGGGACATGCTTTCTCAAAAGCTACTGAACCCAGGCCTTGCTGGCTCTTATCAGCTGCTCTCTGTGGCTTCGTGTGGTCCCAACCCCCCGTCCAGGTCGCCTCAGTGTGGCAGCCTCAGGGTTCAACCGCTGGCTTCGTGCTGAAGCCCTGTGGTGCCCTGTGAGCTGGGCTGTCTGGCTGGGTGTCTGCTCTTCCATCCTGCACTGTGCCAGGCAGAGTCCTGTTGGTGAGTGCACTGCACCGCCCGACCCATGGCCTCAGTGTTACCTCAAGGACATAGTTGGGCCCAGAAATAGGGAAAATTTGCTGAATCTCAGCTTCACCCAGGAAGGCTTTCAGCTGCAGCAGAGTTTGCCACAAACGGGCTGAAACTACAGATGCAGCTCAGCCCGGCAAGTGAGTCCAGCAGCAGAGCCTGTGGCTAAAGGGCCGGGCTCTGAAGGCCCAGAGCAGTGTGTGTAGCTGTTGCTGGAAATCTCTAAAGGATGCCTGAGGGACTGGCTGCCCTGGGGAGGGACCTGGAGTCCAGGGTGGGCAGACTCTCGCGGGCTCCGTGCCCTTCAGCCTATATGAGTTTTGCTCCACCACGTGCATGTAATTCCTAAACCAAGAAGAACCTGGGCACTGGAGTGAGATGGGCCTGGGTTTGGGTCCTGCCAACAGCCATAGCTAACATGGTGGCATGATTTCTGGGTCTTGAGCATTGTGCTCATTTAGACTATTGCTGTTCTCTGGTCATGTGACAGTGGGTGAGTGACTTTTTCTCTGAGCCTGCTTCCTCCTTTCCAAGTCTCGAAGGTAGTGCTCTTCAGAGTTGTTATGGGTTTAAATGAGGAGATTAGGAAGCACTTGATCAAGTGCCTCTCCTATGGAGAGACTCCACAAATGCAAGTGTCCGTTGTGGCTCTAGTCCTGCCTGGGTTGGGGTGGGGTGGGCAGAGTGCTGCAAGGAACTCTGGAGAAGCCTGCCTTAGCGTGGCTTACCGACCTCCTGCCTCAAGGTCTTTACATGGTGACTACAATTTTCTTCCCTGTTTGCCTGGTACCATGCTGTTTGGATTACTATAGCTTTGTAGTATAGTTTATCAGGTAGCCTGATACCTCCAACTTTGTTCTTCTTTCTCAATATTGCGGTAGCTGTTTGGGGTCCTGTGTGGTTTCATATAAACTTTTGGATTATTTGTTCTAGTTCTATGGAAAACACCATTGGTATTTTGATAGGAATTGCATTGAATATGGGCATGTGCTGGGACCAGGAATCGAATCTTGATCTCCTAGTTCATGGGTTGATGCTCAACCACTGAGCCACACTGGCCTGGCAGTACCATGCTGTTTGGATTACTATAGCTTTGTAGTATAGTTTGTGCTGCGAGGAACTCTGGAAAAGCCTGCCTTAGCGTGGCTGACCGACCTCCTGCCTCAAGGTCTTACATGGTGACTACAATTTTCTTCCCTGTTTGCCTGTTATAATTTTTTGAGTACAGGTCCTTTACCTCCTTGATAAAATTTACTCCTGGGTATTCTATTTTTTTTTTTAATGCAATTGTAAGTGGGATTGTTTTCTTAGTTTCCCTTTCTAATAGTTCTTTATTGGTGTATAAAAATATAGCAAATTTCTAAATATTTATTTTGTAACTTGCTACTTTACTGAATTTATAAGTTCCAGTAGTTTTTTTAAATAGGCTTCTCTATATACAGTATTATGTTATTTGCAGATAAGGACAGTTTTACTTCTTTCTTTCGAATTTTGATACCGTTCATTTCTTCTTGTCTGGTTGCTGTGGCTAGGACTTCCAGTACTATGTTGAGTAAGAGTGGTGAAAGCAGACATCCCTGCCTTGTTCCTGATCTTAAGGGAAGTGTGCTTTTAGTGTTTCCCCTTTGGATTTTATCAGATGCCTTCTCTGCATCTATTGATATGATCATGTGATTTTTAGCCTTCATTTTGTTTATGTGGTGTGTCACATTACTTGATATGTGGCTATTGGACCAACCTTGCATCCCAAGAATAAATCCCAGTTAATCATGGTGTATGATCTTTTTAATGTATTGCTGGATCTGGTTTGCTAATATTTTGTTGAGGATTTTTTAAAATATTTTTATTGATTTCAGAGAGAAAGGGAGAGGGAGATAGAGATAGAAACATCAATGATGAGAAAGAATCATTGATCGACTGCCTCCTGCATGCTCCCTACTGGGGATTGAGCCCGCAAACCAAGCATGTGCCCTTGACTGGAATTGAACCCGGGACCTTACAGTCCGCAAGCCAACGCTCTATCCACTGAACCAAACCAGCTAGGGCTGTTGAGGATTTTTGCATCTGTGTTCATCAGGAATATTGGCCTATAACTTTCTTGCTTTGTAGTGTGCTTATCTGGTTTTAGAATCAGGATAATGCAGGCCTCATAAAATGATCTTGGGAGTCTTCCCTCCTTCTGATTGTTTGGAATAGTTGGAGAAGAATAGGTGTTAGTTCTTTGAAAGTTTGGTAAAATTCACTGGTGAAGCCATCCAGTCCAGGACTTGTCTGTTGGCAGCTTTTTAATTATTGCTTCAGTTTCATTGGTTGTAATTGCTCTGCTCAGATTTTCTGTTTCTTCTTGACTCAGTTTTGGAAGAGTGTATGTTTCTAGGAATTTATCCATTTCTTCCTGATTATCCAATTTGTTGGCATATAGTTCATAATATTTTCTTATAATTCTTTGCATTTCTGTGGTGTCCGTTGTTACTTCTCTTTCATTTCTGATTTTATGTGTGTCCTCTGTCTGTTTTTCTTGATGAGTCTGGTTAAAGGTTTATCAACCTTATTTATCTTTTCAAAGAACCACCTCTTGGTTTCATATACCTTTTATATTGTTTCTAGACTCTATTTTGTTTATTTCCGCTCTGATCTTTCTTATCTCCTTCCTTCCACTCCTTGTGGCTTTGTTTGTTGTTCTTTTTCTAGTTCCTTTAAATATAAGGTAAGGTTGTTTATTTGAGATTTTTCTTATTTCTTGAGGTAGGTCTGTATTGCTATGAATTTCTTTTTTAGGACTGCTTTTGCTGTGTTCCACAGCTTTTGGGTTGTTGTGTTTTCATTTTCATTTGTCTCAAGGTACCTTTTGATTTCTTTCCTTGATATCATTGCTAACCCATTCCTTGTTTAGTAACATGTTATTTAGCCTCCATATATTTGTGTGTTTTCAGTTCTTTTCTTGAACTTGATTTTCTATTTTTATACCGTTATGGTCAGAGAAAACGCTTGCTATGATTTCAGTCTTCTTAAATTTACTTGTGATTTTTTTGTGGCCTAACATGTGGTCTCTAGAAAATGTCCCATGTGCACTTGAAAAGAATGTATATTCTGCAGCTTTGGAGTGAAATGCTCTGGAAATATCAATTAAATCAATGTGGTCTAATGTGTCATTTAAGGCCTCTGTTTCCTTGTTGATTTTCTGTCTGTAAAATCTATCCATTGATGTCAGTGGGGTGTTAAAGTTCCCCACTATGACTGTATTACTACTGATTTCTCCCTTTGTGTCCATCAGTATTTACTTTATATATTTAGGTGCACCTGCATTGGGTGTGTACATGTTTACAAGGGCTATATCCTCTTGTTGGATTGATCCTGTTACTGTTTATGCAGTGTGCTTCTTTGTCTCTTATTATAGCCTTTGTTTTAAAGTTGCTGTTTTGTCTGATATAAGAATTGCTGTCCCAGCTTTTTTTGTTTGTTTCCATTGGCATGAAATATCTTTTCCATCCCTGCACCTTCAGAGTGTATCTTTTGATCTGAAGTGGGTGTCCTGTAGACAGCATATACATGGGTCTTGTTTTCTTACCCATTTAGCTACCCTGTGTCTTTTGATTAGAGCATTTAATCTATTTACACTTAAGGTGATTATTAATAGGTACATATTTATTGCCATTTTATGATTTATATATTTATGTTCCTCTTTATTTATTTTTCTTAAAAAAATCCCTTTAACATTTCTTGTAATACTGGTTAGGTGGTGATGAACTCCTTCAGTTTTTTTCTTATCTTGGAAGTGCTTTTTTTCTCCTTCAATCCTATATAATAAAAGGCTAATATGCAAATTGTCCCCTGGACCAGGAGTTCGACTGGGAGTTCAACTGGGAGTTTGACCAGGGGGCGGGGCCGGCTGGCCAAACACCTGCCGCCCCTCCCCCCAGCCAACCCTGCCCCCAACCCCAATCGGGCCGGCCAGCCAAACCCCACCCGTGCATGGATTTGTGCACCAGGCCTCTAGTTTTAAATAATAGCGTTGCTGGGTAGAGTAGTCTTGATTGTAGGTCCTTGCTTTTCATCACTTTGAATATTTCATGTCAGTCCCTTCTGTCCTTCAATTCATATTCTGTTGATGGTTATTTAGGTTGTTTCTAGTGTCCACCGTTAGGAACATTCTCGTTCTTGAACACTCTCCCTGGCATGTGTGAGTTTCTCTAGGCCAGTGCTTCCCAGCCTTTGCCACATCAAGGGACACCCAGAAAATCTTATTTTTACTTTGGTAAATGAAGGGGCTCTGACCTCCCCAGGCCCTACCCAGCTGCTCTGGGGCTGCAGCAGTAAGGTCCTAAACACAGTTGGGAGCTCTGTCCTAGAGTTCATTCCCAGGGGTGGCATTGGGGGTAGCAGCATCTTCAGCTCCATTCAATGTGAACAATTGTGTCAGATTACACTCCCCACAGAGGTCTGAATTTTTGCCGACACTGGGCACTGTCAAACTTATTAATTATTTCCAATTTGGTGACTATGCTATGGTACTCTGTGATGTGAACAATTGTGTCAGGTTACACTCCCCACAGAGGTCTGAATTTTTGCCTGGGCACTGTCAAACTTATTATTTCCAATTTGGTGACTATGCTATGGTACTCTGTTGTTTTAGTTAACATTGCCTAATTTCTAGTGGGTTGAGCATCTTTTTATGTTTGTTTGTGTTTCATCGTATGGCTGTCTGATTGCATCTTACACATTTTCCCATTTTCCTTTTTGCTTTGTAGAAATAAGTGTGCATTCTGGATTTTATACCTTTATGGTTTTATTTTATATAAACATAAACAACATAAATCTGACTCTTACAGGTTTTTAAATGGTGTGTTTTGGTGCCTCAGTTTTTATGTGTTTTCTTTTTTTTTCTTTTTTCCACTTTGCTCTCCTATCTACCTCAGTGGTATTCAACCAGGGATGATTGGATCCCTCGGGGACATTTGTCCAGAGATATTTCTGGTTGTCACACTTTGGGGGTGAGAGTGCTACTGGCATCTAGTGGGTAGGAACCAGGGATGTTGGTGAGGACCCTATGATGTGTAGGACAGCCCCTCCATAGCAGAGGTATCCAACCCCAAATGTAGTGCTGAGGCTTAGAAATCCTGCCCTAGAGATTCTGATTCGGAACGAGGACAAGAATCTGAATTTGTAACAAGGACCTCAGGTGACTTACAATCAGGCAAGTTAGGTCCGAGCAAGCTCCCTGTAGGAAGTGGGGGAGGAAAAGGAGAGGGAAGCACATGGGATGCTGGTGGGACTGGGAGAGGAGAGCCTACCTTCGAGGTACCTGAAAGCCACACAGACTCCCTCCTGGGGGTGGACCGCCGCCTCTGGATGCTGCTTCGTTCTCAGGCAGCGATGATGAAATGTGCAAAGGACTTGTCATTAGAGGCCTAACTTGAATGCTGGCAGTAGACTCAGCTTTGTGCTGTGTACTCCCCAGGCGTTCCCTTATTGTACCTTTATGCCAGCTGTGGGAGGCACCATTCTTAGGAGAGGAAACTGCTGGACACAGAGGTCAAGTGGAACACTAACGTCACCCAGAAAGTACGCAGACCTGCGTTTCCAACACAGGCCCACGCTCCTAACCCTGTGCTGTGTTGCGTGTCACACCATCCCAGAGCCTCTGGCCTCACTGCCCGTTCACCTCCCCAGCCTCGTCCAAGGGCCCGGGCTGCCCCGCTGTGCACGGCTTTCCTACACGGCCCTGTGCTCTGTGGCAGCAGGAACGACGCCCACAAGCTTGACTTTTGCTTTTCTACGTGCAAGGCTGATTCAAAGGGACAGATTCCTGCTTTGAAAGCAACTAAAATACTTTAAATTCAGAATGCTAATTGAAACCTCATGGGGAATGCGCCTGGCTCCTTTGCCCTTATTTGTCCAAAGTATGATTCCTTCGCCACAAGCATTTCCTGACCGCATTCTTGAGCTGGAGCCCAGTGTGACGGTCCGCCCATTCGCTCATGGAAACTGCGACAGTCCGTAATAATTGGAATCACTTGATTGATCTTAAGGGCCCTTGCGCTTTCCAAGCGGCTGAGTTGTCCATGTGACAAAGACAGAAAGGGACGTTTTCTTCCCGGAGCAGCTGGGCTGAGGTGGTTGCCATTTCTCTCAAAGACTGAGGTTCCACTTGTCTCACCCTCACTGGCCTTCTCAGTTCCCCTGAAAGTAGTTTTCCTAAGTTTCTTCTTCTTTGTTGTCTAGTTCTACCTCCCCAATTTGGGAGTGTCACTGAACCCTCTGAGCCTCGGGGCTCATCGGTGGGAAATTCAGGGGAAGATAATGCTGTCTTTCCATACCTTGTCAGCTTGTTGGAAGAACAGCACTAGCTCCAGTGTAGCATAGAGGTTGTTATAAGCTGGTGGCCCAAGGCCCAGTGCAGCCAGCAGATGTGCTTCGGTTGCCCTACAGTGCATTAATGACAGGTTTTTAAAAAATTAGTTTACCATTCTTTAAAAATCAGATTTCACAAAAATCTGTATTTTTGGCTTAGCTTGAAACATCAGTGGCTCACATAGCCCTGGACCCACCTTTCTGCCTGGCCACTCTCTGGAGCTGGGAGAGCCCGCCCTCCTTCCCCAACACCCCACAGGGCAGCGCACTGCTCTCTGGTCTCTCTGGTCAGCCATCAGCACAGCCCACCTGCACCCATTTATCCTGCCTGCTCCGGGCCCCCTCAGGCACCTGAGCTACATAACAGATACTAAGTCTAAACTTCGTGTCTCGATTGTAGAATTAGGTCATGTCCAGCAGACACTGTCAGGGTCACGGATATCCCTCTCTTCCTGGAAGCCAGCGTGGGACTCCAGCTGCACCTTTGCATTGTGTCTGCCATGTTCTTCCCACTTAGGAAACCATAGCTGTGTGGAAATACCAGTGGAAGGTTCTAGAGAGATGAGATTAGACCAAAGGCCCAGGAAGTGTGGGCTGAGGAATTGCAGGGGGAGAGCATGGAAATGGCCTTCTTATCAGCTCTCCTGGTGATGGTTGCAAAGATTACCTACTGGTCTGCTGCAACCAGGAGAGGGCTTTGGGCAGGGCTGGGTTTGGGGGACACGGGTGGGGGAGGTGAGCAGATATGTGACTCTGGATCTGAAAAAGGTGCATTCGTTGCTCTTGGCTTTTGTTGGCCTCTGCCACTGATCCAGGGCCTGGGGGTCTGAGCAGGGCACAGTGGTGTTAGGAGTGGAAATGTGGGCCCCTTTTCCTGAACTGAGCAAAGAAGGGGGTGGGGGGGCATAAGGTTACTGGTTTCTGTTTAAACCTTCCAGCTGCCCCATGCATTGGTGTTTCTCACCTGTAACAAGGGACAGGAGACCTGGGCAAGCTCCTTGCCTGGGGCTGCTCTGCTGGTCAGGAAGGCCAGACTGGCTTCTTTCTAGTTTTACATTTTCTACCCAGACACACATGGTCTTTGTTCCAGTCCTATTTCCCCCTCCAAATTCCACTCCCCAGGACATTTGCATTTCAGTAGAGTAATTTTGCAAACCCATGGCATCTCTAGGGGAGGAATAGCAGGCCAGCGCTGAGGCTGCAGAGGGCACTGGGGAGTGGAAGGGCTTGTCTTCCTGGCCCGGCCCAGGGGTGGGGAACGTCCGGCCTGCGGGCCATATCAGACCCAAGAAATCATTTGGTCTGGCCATGCCAAGGCATGAGGGGTGAATTAATTAAATGTTTGACCAAATATAGCAGCCTAATTTTTAAGTTGTTAATTTTGTATGGCCCCCAAATGATGCTATAAATATCCAAATGGCCCTTGGCAGAAAAAGGTTCCCCACCCCTGCCTTTCCACTAAGAATGTTTCACTGTCCTGATTCTGGGCAGCGGGGATTGTTCCATATTTGATATGAAAAAATACCCCCTTCCCCACGTTAGACTGCATTGCTTAAGGGCAGCTCTGTCTCTCTGATCACTGTCTCCTTCACCGTTTTATCTCCAATTCATCGCTGTCACTAACCAGTAAGTGTGTGGGGAGTTAGGGATGGAATTTCCTATGGTGATGCTGGTGTCACTCTCAGAAACCACAGGTCCAAGGCTGTGAGTGGGAGCCTTCTGCTTCCTTGGAAGTGGCTCTGCTATTTGAAAGTCTGAAAAAGTCTCAAGAAAGGAAAAGGCTCGTAGAAAGACGGACTAGAGCCTGGCCTGCAGGTTCCATTCCTGGTCAGGGCACATGCCTGGCTTATGGGCTCAATCCCCAGTAGGGGGCGTGCAGGAGGCAGCCGATCAATGATGTTTCTCTCTCTCTTTCCCTCTCTCTAAAAATCAATAAGAACATATGTTTTAAAGAAAGAGGGAGTAGATATTTTTACTCCATGGGCCTTTCCCTATTGTTGGGGTCATTTGGACGCATTTTATCCAAGTGTGGCGTCTAGGCCTCTCTGGAGATGTTCTCGTGTAAGGGGTTTTGAGGGAATTTAAAGAAACGTGCTTTTAGACCTCAGGGCCCCTGGCATCCAAGAGCCTGAGACCAGGTGAGTCCCGTGTGGTTGTTCCCCGCCAGCAGGGTCTGGAGGCTGTGACTGCGCTCTAGCCAGGGCCTGGTCAGCCTTTTGCTGGTGACTCTCTCTGTGGTCCTGCCCTCCCGGAGGCAAAAGGAGCCAGGAGACACCCCAGTTCTCCTCAGGGCCCCCCAGAGAGGAGTGCCCGTGTAATGAGCCCTTCCCTTCCTCCTTCTCCTGCTGCAGGCTGGATCCTCATTGACCGCTGTGGGAAGCACTTTGGTACGATACTCAACTACCTTCGTGACGGGGCAGTGCCCTTGCCGGAGAGCCGCCGGGAGATCGAGGAGCTGCTGGCAGAAGCCAAGTACTACCTGGTCCAGGGCCTGGTGGAAGAGTGCCAGGCAGCCCTGCAAGTAGGCATCACCCTTCCTTCCCATCAGGGGGCGAGGCTCAGACCCACCTGCCTTGCTCTGCAAAATGGGGTGCTTCCTGCCACCCTGCCCTCTGTGAGGGCTAGTGAGTTAGCTGGAGCCTCTCCCTGTGGGTCAGAGCGACCCACGAGGCTTCTCTGTAATGTTCAGGCCGCCTAACTACTTCCTGGCTTATTCCGCCTCCATGGTGTTGGATCCTCTCACCTGTACATCGAAACCCTTTAGTGCTGAGCCTGGGTCATAATACTTCATCAGGTTTCTGGGCCCAATAGGACTTACTCTCACCCATGAGTTCTCGCTGGGAGCCTAGCATAATCTCTGCAGACACAGACCTCCCCCCCTCCCTCCTCAACTGGACCGGGGGCAGGGACATCAGGGTCCAGTCTAGTGACAGCAACATTTCTATCAAACCACAAAGCTTCCACACATAGCCGGTGGCCATTCACGTCAGACAAAGCTCCCACATGGCAGAGTCAGAGAGCCCCTTTGGGTGGTCACAGGAACTGGATCTGTGTACGGGAAGCTCTTATTTGGGCCTCTCCCAAGCCACATGTCTGTCTGACCCCCACTGGACCAGTACCCATCATGCCTCGCTCCTCAGGAACTGTTTCCACACACCGCCTCTACCCCCAGTCTATAACTCTAAGTGTCGTAGCCTTTACTTTAGTATTTTTATTTCATTTTTGTGTTTCTTAAAGTAATACACATACATCATTTAAGAAGTCACTTAGTTTTGCAAGGTTGGTGTAAAAAATACCGCCAAATGCCCTCTCTCCCTCACATCCTCCCCCGCCCCTCACCCACAGGCAGCCTCTTTTAATTCTTTCAGTAGTTATTTACTTTCGTATTTCTTATACTGCTATTTATTGGCATTTCAGTTTTCAGTATTATTTACGAGATGACTATAGAAAATTCAGATTTAGCTCATGCACACCACCATCCCCAGCCACTGCCAAACTTACATATATTTCTCCTCCTGTTCTCCCAATGTAGGTTATCACAGTTTTGGTAAATCGGTATTCAGAGCGTGCATTGGGATGTTGGTATTGTTAACAGTTGAGCCACAGAGTGTACAATGACTGTTTCCTTTCTCGTGTAGCTTTTCAGTTTGCCAGACTGGTGATGGCTGCACCGTTGTGTTTGCTTGGTTTTCTGAGCACATCTCCCTAATTCAGCCCTAAATTCTCAGGAAGGTCAGTCTCCTGCTGGCAGGTGCAGACACTGCAGTGCCTCTGATTCATCTTTGTCTTGGAGACATGCCCTTTGGGTTCCTTTCTGTGGTTTCCATTGGTCTGAGGTTAAACTTCCAAGACTGACCTCCGCCCAGTTTCTATTACGTTTATCTTCCTGTTCTACTTTCTCAGGGGTTTGTTTTTTGTTTTGCTTTTCAGTTTTATCTTTTCAACCCTTTCGTTGAATGTTTTACTTCTGCTGTCACATTTCTAACTTCAAAGGCCTTTTCTTGCTCCCCGATGCTCTTGTTTATGTAGCAGGCTGATCTTTTTCATAGGATGAAAAATCTGCTCTCGTCTGTCTGATGATGCTGGTGTTGGAGGTTTTCTTTCTGCCGCCTTCGTCGTATCGTCTGACTCCTTACTTTTTCTCTCTTTGTTTGGTCTCATGTTTGAGAGGCTTTGCACTAACAATCGGATGATCCTTGGCCTGTTGAAATTTAAGAGGAAGCTCTGAAAAGCGGTGTGACTGTGGGGCGTCCTTGTTGTCCAGTGGGCTTCAGTGGTGAAGGGTGGGCTGGCTTTCCCAGCGGGAACCCCCGTCTCAGATCTGTCAGCCTCTTCTCGGGCTGCTCAGTTCCTGGTGGAGGAATCCTCCTCTCTTACCGAGAGGAGATAAGCCCGACTGGCTGCCGTCTGGGATCTGAGCGGGGAAGGGCCCGGGGGCTGGGGGTGCCTCACCATTTAGTCCCTCTGTTTCAGAATAGCAACTCAGTCCTGTACACACCTAAACATGGACCTTCTTTGCCGGGCTGGGGAAGGGGCTCTGCCACCTGGCAGGCGAGCCTCCCCTCTTGCCCTGTGCCCACCAGCCTTGAGAGCTGTTCTTTGAAAATCTCCAGGATCCTTTCCCATCTGCTGACTTAGGTTCCAGCTTCCTTCTTGCATATCACTCATCTGTGATCTGTTCTCCAGCCTCAGATTGTTTATGTCTTTTGTCTGCTGGCTTCACGTCTCTCATTCTTTTTTTCTTACGGGCTTATACTTTTCTTTATTCTTCTGCAGTCATTGCCAGGGGGTTTTGGGAGCTTTGATGCAGTCATGTGTCATCTACCATGTTCAGGGTTTATGTTTGAGTGGCTCCCTGGGCTGTGGGAATGTGTCATCGTTCTTAGGGTTTACTGAGCACCTGGCGTATAACAGCCGCCAAATAGCAGACTTGTTGGAGAGCTCAACTCCTGGTCGTGCCCCCATCCTAACTCACTGGTAGTAAGAATCCTCCTCTCTTCCCACCGTGACTGCCCATCTGCCCTCGCCAGAGCCTGCCTTTGCCCGCGGGCCAGCTTAACCAACCCAGTGCAGGGCAGGCCTCCTCGGCTGAAAGCACGTTTTGTTCCAGCAGAACAAAGATGCTTATGAGCCTTTCTGCAAAGTTCCTGTTATCACCTCATCCAAAGAAGAACAGAAACTTATAGCGACTTCAAACAAGGTATGTTGGAGGCCCCGTGGTACTCTTCTTGCTATCAGAGATGATAGAGGTTCTTCTGAACACGTTTTGAGATGAGAACTTGTGTAACTGCCTGAGGAAGACCCGAGAAGGGGCTAAGAATGGGAACCTGTGGCTCATCCTGTGTTCCCTGCCATTGGGGCACACAGTCTCCTTCTCGAGCCCGGCCCGGCCAGCAGGCTGTGCTGTCTGCCTCTTCGGCCTGGTGGCAGGGCCAGCCTTACGGGAAGCCAGTGGTTTATGGCATCTGCACTCCAAGTAACCCTCTTCTTCCTTTTTTAAATCAACCCGCAGCCAGCCGTGAAGTTACTCTACAACAGAAGTAACAACAAATACTCATATACCAGGTAAGGCGCCAGCCAGAAAAGACTTCTGTACTTCTGTACTCGCTAGGAAAGCTTCTGCTCATACCAGCGGGCCCAGCTCCTCTTGTTCCCTCCAGATGAGGGAGCCCCCTGCACCTCGAGGAAGCCAGATAGGTAGATGGCAAGAAAGGGAAGGCTAGAGAGGAGATAAAATTCACATGTACCATAAATTCACCCTTTTAAAGTATGTAATTCAGTAGTTTTTAGTGTATTTACAGGTTGTGCAGCCATCACCAAATTTTTGAACGTTTTCATCACCTCCAAAAGAAACCTGGTACCCGTTAGCATTCGCTCCTCATTTCCCCACCAGCAATATCTCCAGGTTTCTAGAATGCCTGGTGGCCCTTGGGAACTTGTGACTCTAAATCAGGAACTTGAGGGACCTTAGGGGGACCTGATGCAGTTACTCAAGACCCGTAATCTGAGCAGGATAGAGCGTCGCCTCGGCAGTTCCGTCCTGACGCTCCTGTGCTTGCTGGGCTGTCCTCCATGCCCCACCTGGCGCCAGTGCCCGCAGGCCCGAGCTCTCAGCGCTCCACCTCTGGCGGTTGCACACAGCATAGCAGCCTCTCTAGCACACTGGTTAGGAGCTCAGGCTGAGCGGCTGGAGCTATCTTTTTTGAGGCCTTGGCTCTGCCATTCATTCGTTTTTGACCTCAAGTAATCACCCACTTTCTCAGGCCCTCTCTTTCCTTCTCTGAGCAGTGGGGGCTGGTGCCTCTCTCGTGGGTTGTTGTGAGGCTGAAACGGGGTAGCTGGGATAATGGGCCCCGAGTGTGGACACTCTGCCGGTGGCGGGGTTATCACCCGCTTGTGGTCACCTTACCAAATGCTCTTTTGCAGCAATTCTGACGACAATATGTTGAAAAACATTGAACTCTTCGATAAGCTCTCTCTGCGCTTTAACGGACGGGTCCTGTTCATAAAGGATGTCATCGGGGACGAAATCTGCTGCTGGTCCTTTTATGGTCAGGGCCGGAAGATTGCTGAGGTCTGTTGTACCTCCATCGTCTATGCCACCGAGAAGAAGCAGACCAAGGTGAGGGCTTGGCACGGACGGTTCTGCGTGGCTAGCCTGGCATGTGTACTTGCACAGCTTTCATTGTCCTTTGGGCCCTGCTAAGGTGCAGACGCAGGTCCTAGAGAGTCCAAATGGCGCTCCTTTTGTGCCACCCAGCATGTAGGGGCAGCCTCACTGCACCTCAGTTCCTTTGCCCTAAGTGTTAACTCACATATCCCGCTACCCATGTGTGGCCCGCTGCCAGCACTGCCTCCTGCTTCAGTGACCTACGCTGTCTGTGTGCTTCCTGGTCCTCCCCACAGCACGCTTCCCACCAGCACGGCCCCATCCCGTCCCGGTCATCAGAGCAACAGGGCTGCCTTCAAGATCCTGACCTTGGCTTTCTGTCTACTCGCTGCCATCTGTCCGTCCTCCTCTGACCCGCTGACCTAGAGCAGCCCTCCACCCTCACGGGGCCCACTCGGCATCCTTAGCTCCTACCCTGTTGACTTCCTTCCGAGCACATGACCCCCTCACTGATCTGGACTCTGAGGATCTAGTTTTATATCATCCGCTCCAAACCAGTGTACTTACCCTCTCCCTTCTGTCTCTGCACCGTTCTGCAAAGCTAATGTGTGCTGCGGGAGCTGTTACGGGCCTGTGACCCATTAGGCCTTCTGTTTCCTTGCTCTCCTTGGGCTTAACTGGAATCCCAGGGGCTGATTAGCCTGAAAGTACTGGGTGGCGGTGGTAGGCCGTGTGTGATGCTCGCTCACCTGCCTGTATTTCGTGGGGATGCAGGTGGAGTTCCCTGAGGCCCGGATTTATGAGGAGACCCTGAATATTTTGCTGTATGAGGCCCAGGATGGCCGTGGACCTGACAATGCGCTCCTGGAGGCCACGGGTGGGGCGGCTGGGCGCTCCCACCACCTGGACGAAGACGAGGAGCGGGAGCGCGAGCGCATCGAGCGTGTGCGGCGGATCCACATCAAGTGACCTGACGACCGTGCCCACCTCCACCAGTGAGCAGGCAAGCGGACCCGAGCTCTCCTCCCTCCTCCCCACGCTACACTCATCCCGTGCGGGCTCCCAGGCACCTTCCACTTCCCCTGGAGTCTGGAGATACTTTTGTAACAAGCCAGATGATTTTGATATTTCTCGACAAGGTGAATTGATTTGTACCAGGTGAATGCTCCCGTGTTGTTGACAAGCTATGTCCAAGGGCTCTACTTTCTGTGAGAACCTGGAAGGCCCGCTGGGTTCTCAAAGGAAAAGTGTGAATGCGTATGAAGCGTATGTGAGGACTTTCGTTTGCAGTATTTATTTTTGTGGATGTTGACTACCTATTGGAGCTTCTTGGATGGCGTTGCCTTTGGGGTTCAGTGTGACAGCTCTGAGGGATCCTGCAGCTGGTGGCCACCAGGGGTGTCTTCGGGCTCCGTTGTCCCTCATCCTCCCGCCCACCCGGCACACTGGCTGGTGCCTGCACGCTTTCCAGACGGCTTTGCTAGAAGTCCACTCTGCAGCAGGACTTCATGCCCAGAGCGTGTTGGTAAATAACTGCGGCTTGTGGCAGTGGAGGCGGGACCTACTGGGCTTCGAGTAGCTCTGGATGCCTGATCTGTGTAGGGGCGAGCCTCTTGCTACCTTGGCTGGTCTGTGGTCTGGTGCCTGGTGGGCCCCACACCTCTGGCTAGGGCAGAGCTGTGCTGGTAGTGAGTGCTCGCCCTTGTGGCCTCGCTGCTTTCCAGGAAGGCCATCTGGCCTGGTTGTGGGCACAGCTCACAAACCAAGGGATCCATTCCTTCCCCCTTAAGCTGGGCTTACTGCCGCAGTAGGTGCCCTGCCCTTTGCTTAGAAACTCAGTGTGGCCCCAGCCTGGCATCCCTGTGGGACCACCGTCACCAGCAGCCTCGGGGCAGCTTGCCTGCTGTAAACGTAGCCATCACCTGGAGACCCCTTGGGTGTCTTTGCCTCTGATTTTGACATGTATGGAGTGGCTGTCAGTAAGAGATGTGCAGATCGTTTGGGTCAGGTTAGTGTTCATGGTGTTCAGGGGACGTGTGTGACTGTGACGGGGGTGTGTGCATGTAGGGGATGGGCGTTCTCGGTACCTACCTCCCAGTCTCCTCTGCGCCTGTCAGGGACAGAAGGGAGATGTGACTAGTATCGGTGGTTGAGACTAGACTAGGTAGAGTAGTTACAAGGTGATAGGAATGTGTGTAAGGTAGTGGGTGGTTTTTGTCCACTTTTCAAGGGAAACGTTACTGTTTTATACCAAAGGTATTAATATGGGCAGCCTCTGATACAATATAGTCCAAAAAAAACGAGTTTATATTTTGAAATGGTTTTTACAGCTTCGACTTTGTACGCACTGCCCTACTTGCGACAGTTGTACGCCTTCCTTTTGTATCCAGCAGCGAAGCCTCCAATAAACCTTTAAACAATGGTGACAACCCCAAAATCAAGGACTGGGTAGATGCTTTTTAAACTGTGTGGGAACCTTCGCATGAGGCCGTTCGGATTTTATTAAGTGCTAAGGAAAGGGGGGCTTAAAAAATGTTTCTTAAATATTTTATACTGTTCGAGTTCCAACAGCAACCCTGCCATTTGGGTTGAACTTTTCTAGAAAGTTAAAGTGAATGTCAGTTCTAATGTTTCCTGTAGGAATGGAAAAGCCATCAAATACATTGTTTTTAAATGTTTACACGAAGAGTACGTTTGTGGAACAAGTGATTTGTTTGGGCTTCTCCACCTGATGACCTAATGTTTCTGGCGGTCTCTGTCTCTGTCTCTCTCCTTTCACTTTTCCTCCAACTGCTCCCCTGGGATAGGAGAGGTCCCTACGACATTCCAGGTGAATGCTGCTGCATGGCCATGAGCTGACAGAGGGCCTTGGCTGGCCCAGCTGTTACCCAGTATATTCTACAAGGACCTAATTTTTCTTATGCTGGCATTGGGGCAAACAAGTCAGTATTTACGCTTAAGAACCATCCAAGTAAAACACGGGCCTAATATCTGGTAAAGAGTAAAGTTTTATTACATTGTAATAGCTTACAGTGAAAGGGGTGAACAGCTTTTGGTCCCTTGTAATCAAGTTGTTTTTTCAACTACACCACCTGATTGTGGTACAGGAGCCTGTGCCCGAGACGGCCCCTGGCATAGCCCCTTCTGTCGCCCTCCTGCAGCGGCTTAGCAGGTTGGTCGCTGGGCAGGTCCCAGCCCTCTGCTTCCTAATAGGTGTGTGTACCTCCCAGCAGCTATTCAGGGCCCACGTGGGAACACGCAGCCCGACTCTTGGATTGGGTGCTCTCTACACATCTGTGCGTCCTTAAGCTTTCTGTTTCTCTGTGCTATGGAAAAAGATGCTGTAAGCTTTAGAAGTCGTCACTGTATGTTGTGCAAGCATTTGTGGACATAATGTACAATAAAAGTTATATATATAATGCTTCTACGTAAGCCAGTTTTCTGGGTCTTTTCAGAAACCCCAGCACAGTGAAGTGCAGTGTTCAGCAGAGAGAGCTAGGCAGTCACAGTACCTTCTACCCGACCACCTTGAAGTTGCTCGGGGTGGGAAAGCTGAGTGATTTCCCTGTAGCGCCTGAATTTAAACACCAAAAGGGAGTCTGGGGCAGAAACGCAGCTGGGCTTCTGAAGAAGCAAAACCAATCAATCAGCTGGTGTTGCCACCAATTTAATTTTGGGGAGACACAGCTCACCATCTGGAACCTAGAGAGCCTATGAGAAATGTTAAGGAATCGGGTACATTTCTAATTCCATGTATTTAAAGCAAAATTCAAATGTTGCAGCGTTGTGAACTTTCAGTTACTTACTCAGACCACCTCTAACACTTCATTGTGCCTTGGAGGCAGCCGGCAAAGGTAGAGAAGCTGTTGCCTACCTTACAGTGACCGGGCAGAGTGCGCAGCGAGTGTCTATCCTACTGGGGACGTTCACAACCACCCTCTCGGTGACGTGACTCCCCGAGAGGACGTTCGACGTTAGCGCGACAGGGCAGCTGGGAATGGGCGCTGGCATGGGAAGCCGCTCCGTTTCTTCAGAGCCGCGGGAGCCTTTCCTCGAAGGGGTAGCTTCCTGGGTCAAATCCCGCTTCCTACGTCCTGGCCTCGGCAGACGCCACCCTCTATCAGGACTTCATGCGGACAGACACCTGGAAGAGTCCACGTGGCGGCTTAGAGGCCTCACCTCGCCCCCCTCGGAAGGAAGCAGTTATCACCCCACCCGTCAGCATCACCCAGGTAGGTGATGTCGCTTCGACCAGCCACACAGAAATGGGCTCGCGAGGCCTGTTAGTACCTTCAGCTAAGCAGGTAGGAGACAGGCTCTGTGACGCCAAAAGGGAGCTGCTGGAGCTGGGCTCAGAATAAGCTACTTGGCAGGAAGGGCAAAGCTCTGAGCACTCGGCCACACCCGCAGCCAATGACAGCACAGAGCCTGGGGGTGAGATGCTAACGCAGGAGGCTCCAGTGTGAAGTTTGAGAACCACTGTGATGAGGCCCAACACCTGCGCCGCCCAGTGAAAAGCGGGGCTTTGCCATTTAAACCCGAGGAGGGTTGAGTGTCAGCTCTGGCTCCCAGTAAACATGGCAGTAAACTCTTGCTTCACCCAGCATTTGGATCTATGTCTCCAGGACCAATTCCAGTTCCTTCCTGTTTCTCAGATGTGGGAGCAGGACTAGAAAGAGATGAACTAGCTATGATTCCAGTCCATCTACAGGAGGACTGAAATTGGCAGCATTTTCATCTTTATTCTCATCAAAAAGTGCTTCCCTCCCTCCCCAGACACAGCCACTCACCACTGTTAACTGTCCATTTTTATCTTTATAGATTTGTTCTTCTGGTCCCGTGTCGAAAACTATTGTGCCTTCTCTTCCAGGACTGATATAAAACTGTAAACTTAAAATACACAAAACATGATGAGTTACTGACCTGGTGTTACTTTTCTCTCTCTGCCTTTGCTCTACAGAAGAAATTTACTTAGGAAGTTTTACTCGTTTCAAGGTTGAACCTGTTTGATTATAGAATTTGAGTAATGCAAAGACGAAAACCATTTCCATAACCAGGAAACTTACCCCATGTCTCTGTAATTACTCTAAGATCAGTTTAGCTCCTTCAGTTTCAAGGGGCCACGCTGCTGTCTGAGTAACTAGATGTCTTTATACTACAGCTCTCATGGGCTAGCTCTGCCCTCAGAGGCAGAGCAATACAAAAGCACCACTTTCCACATACCCACCTCTCGCTGTTCCATCCACATAGGAATTTACCCAGCAGGTTTTAGGGATTAGGGCATAATGGGAGCAGAACTGTAAGGGAGCAGCCTGCTTTAGGGGCTCTGGGAGCCGTACTGAGGGTCCATGCACGGTCCCTGCCCAGCTGTGTGACGGTGGCACCCACTTCAGAGCTGCCGAGAGAATTGAACAGGTACTCTATGCACCAGGGGTTTTTCTTTTATGTCCCACAGAAATGTCAGCACTTTTCCGTCTGTAGGCAGCCTGCAAAGTGGAAGCCCCCTGTGCCCAACCAGCTGTCCTCCAAAACAGGCTTCCACAGCACAGGTGTGGCTGCCACCTCCTGGGGCCGAGGCCCACCCCCCACTGTGACAGCTTCCCCCAGGGGCGTGAGCACCGCCTTTGAATACTGGGTCACAAGACCCTGTTCCCTGAGGTCAGCCAGTGATCACCCACTTCTTCATTTCTCTGGAGCCCCAGGCATTGGGGAAAGGGAAGAAGTTCTTAATCAGAAGGGCAGGGTACCCACTGGAGCAGGGGTGGGGAACGTCCAGCACAGGGACTTTAAATTCAATCACTCTAAGGCAGCGGTTCTCAACCTGTGGGTCGAGACCCCTTTGGGGGTCGAACGACCCTTTCACAGGGGTCGCCTAAGACCATCGGAAAACACATATAATTACATATTGTTTTTGTGATTAATCACTATGCTTTAATTATGTTCAATTTGTAACAAATACATCCTGCATATCAGATATTTACAGGACGATTCATAACAGTAGCAAAATTACAGTTATGAAGTAGCAACGAAAATAATTTTATGGTTGGGGGTCACCACAACATGAGGAACTATATTAAAGGGTCGCGGCCTTAGGAAGGTTGAGAACCACTTGCTCTAAGGGCTCTTTTCATAGCAACATAAGTTTTAAGTTGATGATTTTGAATGGCCCACAAATAACACTATAAATATCCAAATGGCCCGTGGGCAGAAACAAGTTCCCCATCCCTGCATGGAGGCGGGCACGGGTGACACAGTTACCATTCCCGTGGGGACCTGTCCATCAGAGAGCTAGGCAGTCACAGTACCTTCTGTGCGTGAACGAGCATTTGAGCACTGAATGCCTTCCTCACGGGAGACGAAATCTCCTACCTTCCTTGAACAACATGCACGATGTTCTCCTTCTTAACCAGCATGACGAGTTTCGTAACCACTTCAAAGACGTGCTCACACTGCAAGATGGCGTCCCCCTGCGGTGGGGAGGAGAGGAGAGGACAGGGTGGTTTCAGTGGGAGCAGTAAAAAGAAAACTCCCCAATACTGCAGTTTCCCCGTCGTCCCCCCAGCATCTCGGCACCATGCCGGGCCCTCAGCAGAGGCAGGTGGCCGTCGGTTACCTTGTGCTTGTTGGCTCCTGGTGAGACGTGAATGACTAAGAATCCATCGCTCAGGTTGCTGGTAGAGACACCTGCAGACAGACGGCAGTGAGGAGCCAGGAAGGGACAACTTGACATGAAACACAGGTACAAGGAGAGGTGCACCTCGGGGCTCCCCAACCCCACACTCCTCCCCCCTCGCTGGGCCCAGCAGGGCGAAGGGCCTCCTCACACAGTCTGTGTGCTGTTGGGCTGTCAAGGTTGTGCCCCAACTAAAAATGGGCACGAAGAGGGCAACGGCTGTCCAGCCCGGACACTTGAGTGACTGGGGCTCCACTGATATTTGCGCAAGAACAACAGGCCCCTACACCGTCGTCCTCCGGTCGAGGGCTTCCTCCCTGGGGTGCTGGGAGCTAGGTCTCCCGGTGACTGGCCCTGAGGTGGCCTGCGTCTCACCTCTGAGTGCCGAGTACTCTATTTTCTGCTTGATTTTGGCCAGTTCCACCACGTACGCGGCTTTCTGCGTGAGGATGAGCTGCCGCTGACGCGCCTTGAAGCCTTTCCTGTCGTATTTAATGACCGGGATGCCATACTGCAAGGAGGTGACCGTGACGACGTTGGGGAGGCGGGGCTGAGTTGCTGGTTACGCAGAGGTTCAGATTTTGCATCAACAGGGTTTTCCTACACCCTGGTGCTCTAGTAGGTGGATTTTGTTAGGTTTTTGGGTTTTTTCTTAATCCTCACCCAAGGATATTTTTCCCATTCATTTTGAGTGAGAGAGAGAGAGAGAGAGAGCGCGCGCAATTGGTTGCCTCCCTCACGTGCCCAACCCAGCCGTGGCCACCTGCCTCGTGGATCTGCTCTGAGAGGTCAGCAGAGATGCCCTCTCCTCAAGGCTCTGTGGGCACGAGAGACCTCAGCCATAGGAACATCCTGTCTAGCCACATGGGTGTCTGTTCTCCAGGGGATCAAAGTGACAGAGCAGCCAGCAGAGCCCCCGAGAGCTTGCAGACCTGCCTGGGATCGCACCGCTCCTAAGTAAGGCAGGCAGCCCAGTCAGTACCCAGAGCCGCACCCCTGCACGTACTCAGTGCTTCCAGGCCTGCTCCCCCAGAAAACAGGCCCCGCTCTTCCTTACCTGGATTTTCTCGTTGCCGATGAGCTGAAGCACTTTGGGATTGATGTCTCCTTCGTCTAGGAGGGAACAGCACAGTGAGTCCTCGCAGAAGCCACTGGCATCCGCTGGCTTCCTGTCCCTCTGTGACCGAGACCCCAGCTGGGGCACAGCCATTGGGAAATGCTACGGAGTTGAAATTTTCCCCCTGGCTCTTTTAAGACGAGGTAAATGGAAAAATGTACTTACCTATCCTACTGTTGGCAAAGGGTTTATTCAGACTTTCCGCATAGCCTTCCTTCTTTCCCCTGAAGACTGCGCTGGCGACCGCCTTCTGCTGCATCTGGTGACACAGTTCAGTGTACAGCAGCGGTGGCCACAGGCCTCCGGGACAGGCGAGCTCCCAGGTCCACGTGTGGCACCCCTTCCCGGAGACGCTGTGGGAGCTGTGTCCTTCCACACAGACATCAGAACACACGCCTGGCTTTGGCCAAATGCCCTAAAAATTGCTCCCCTGGCAAAAACACAGTTGCTACTTATGCTTGTTCTCTTTCACTTGCACTGGCTCCCTAGAAGCGGGACGTGCAGAATTTAGGAAGCCATTTGTTGCTCCCGGGTCAGAGGTCAGCAGGCTCGAGCCCGCGGGCCAACAACAGCCTCCGGTCTGGTTTCGTGAGTCAAGTTTTACTGGAGCACAGCTCTGCCTTCGGTTACACGCTGCCTCTAGCTGCTCGGGGGGCTCTTGACAGCAGAGCTGAGTCATTGCCACGGCGGTCCCACGACCCCCAAAGCCTGAAATATATACTCTAGCCCTTTCGGGGGAAAGTCTGCCAACCTGGGACGAGCATAAACAAAACCAGACCTCCAGCACACAGGGGGCCTGCATTTGCTCTGCAGGGGCCATCTGGACTGTTCCCATGGTAACAACAGAGCGATGCCGATTATTAACAGCTGCCACTCAACAAGGCTCGGGCTGAGTGTTTGATCATCACGTGCACGAGGCGTGTGCCTTGGCTGACGGGTGAGGTCCGCTAACTAGTAGTTCAGCC
>NW_005361573.1:150608-170072 GCF_000412655.1 Myotis brandtii
CAGCGCTTTCCTCTCGGCTGTGATCCCGCGGCAGTACTTCCGAACCAGGTTCCTCACGCACATTTTCCTGAGCAGATCCGATGCCTGTGGGGAACACACCTTTTTTCCCACCCATCTCGGGCTGTGGCCACCAAAACAGCTGTGGAAACCTAGTTGAATTCAGTTCGATTTAAAGTGCAGCATTAAGACCTTACAGTCCAAGAAAGCAGCTAATCATCTCACGCTACCTTTTCTCTGCTGCTAAGCTAGTGGTTCTTAAACTTGAATGCACTTGAGAGACAGTCGAAAGTGTGATTCCTAGGGATGCTGGCTCAGTGGGTCCAGGTGGGAGCCCAAGAACCTTACCGTCTACAGAGGGTCCTCGGGCCACCTTCAGAGAGGCACTGTGGTAGGTGACAGTCACCTAACCCTCCTGGAAGGCTACTCCAGAACAGACGCCATTTAAAAGTGCTCTGTAGCCCTAACCGGTTTGGCTCAGTGGATAGAGCGTCAGCCTGCGGACTGAAGGGTCCCAGGTTCGATTCCGGTCTTGGTTGCGGGCACATCCCCAGTAGGGGGTGTGCTGGAGGCAGCTGATCAGTGTTTCTAACTCTCTATCCCTCTCCCTTCCTTTCTCTGTAAAAAAATCAATAAAATATATTTTAAAAAATAAATAAAAGTGCTCTGTAGCCTGGGTAGCGGGGCTCAGTGGTTGAGCGTTAATCTATGAACCAGGAGGTCACGGTTCAGTTCCTAGTTGGGGCACATGCCTGGATTGTGGGCTCGATCCCCAGTGTGGGGTGTGCAGGAGGCAGCAATCAGTGACTCTCCCTTCCTCCCTGAAATCAATAGAAATATATATTAAAAAAATAAAAGTGCTCTGTGTAACACACCTCCAATGGCTTTATGCTCCCAGTGAGGACGTGACGGGTTCTCAGGAGTGAAACCTCTGGTGCATCACCTTGCAAGGACGTGCTTGGCTAAGGCAGCCCTTCCGAGCCCGGGGAGGTCCACATACAAACACAAAAGCTCCGTCGGTGCCCAAGCCCCTTGCAACACGAGTCCCAGAGGAGTCCTTACGTTTTGCAAGATGCCAGGAGGCCTCAGCCAGCGCTTGTCCAAGACGTTCTTCGGGACGTGATAGCGAAGATTCAAGATGTAATTCTTGCGCACGAACACGACAAACTCCTCATTGTCGGGGCAAAGAGGCTTGTCGCGATGGATGAACCCCTTGATGAACCTGAATTGGGCAGCGTTACGTTCGTTTTCTGACCCATTTCTTCCCCGCGTTGTGGGTTCTCTCCACTCGTTTGATCAGAAGAGGCCACAGGGCAGCGATTATTTAGATGGTTACATAGGCCAAAGCCAGTGATGTCGCCCACAGGCCCAATCTACCCCAAAGGTCTGTCCCACTTCACCCACACTGTTTTTTCTTTGTTTTTAATAGTTTGAATCAGTTGCCAACAACAACAACAACAACAACAAAGAGAGGTATTACATGAAAGCCAAATTTCCAACTTTCCTGAAAAATCAAAAGATCTGCCTGGCATTTCTCCTTGGCAGCTGTCATCTGAGAGGGAACGACATTCCAGTTGGCCGCAGTCCCCACCATACCTTACTGTCTTCTCCCAGCTCATGAGGCCCACTTACTGTACCCACCTGGCGTGAGAAGGCATTTGACATAGTGACTTGAGCTAGACTAAGAGAAAACTACAAATGGACTAAGTTGCCAGCACCATCAAATCAGGGTGCTCGGAGGAAAGAGCTGAATTCCTCAGGGGTGACATCCCAAAAGGAGGATTCCCCGTCTGCACAAATCCAAAAAACCCAGCCAAGCCCACCACCACCCCCTGCCATGCCCCCGCACCCGAGAACTTACCTCCTTATAATCAGCACAGCCCACTTCCTCCTCTCGGCCTCCTTCCGGGCCAGGGCTCCACGCCAGTGGGTTTCGAGTTTGATGGCTGAAAGAGTTCACTGCTGCCGTTAGGAGGCGAGCACCATCTCATTGAATCCAAAAGGGTTTTTCGGAATCAGTCACCCAGGCCACAACCATCGGCACGCCCGCCACGGCGCTCGGCTAGTCCAGGAGATGGAAAGTGGGGTGAACGCCCTCAGTTCTTCCCTGGGGGACGCTCAGGGGGCACTGAACCCGGGAGACAGAGGAGCACGGGGCCCTGTGGGAGGACCCGAGCTGCCCGGGGCCCTTTTCAGGGGCAAGCATGGGCTCATGTCTCTTTACACGTGTCTTCCCACGGGGTTTGGTTTGTCTCGCCGTGTTTACTCTGCTTTCGTTGTCTACATTTTAAAATTGGGATACAGAGCCCTGGCCGGGTGGCTCAGTGGTTGGGCATCCACCTACGAGGTCATGGATTATTGAGTGGTGTGTCCATAGATGGTAGTATTTTTTACAAACCAAGGGGATTATAAATGCAAAATTCAGAAGAGTGGGGAGGGACAGGAAAGGGACTCACGTTCGTAACCTTTTCAAAAAGTTATTCTTTAAACATGCATATGTTGTGGATCAAATAAAATATGTCCATGGAACATAGAACACTATGTCATCATTTCTGGTAAATGAGTGAAAAATGAGAAGAGGCCCCAGAACTGGACCCTGAGCGCCGCCCCCCGCCCCCCCCCACACACACACACACATATACACCAAGGTTTCAAGGACGGGCAGTGATGGGGAGGATGCGCAAAGGAGCCCGGGCGGGGGTAGGAGATGAGAAATCGCTGGGCCCATGGCCAACTGGAAAGTTTCTGGGTAACCCTTACCTGCTTGTCTTTTTTTCACATACACTCTTCTTTCCAGGCAGGCTTTGTACGTGGCTTGAATCCTCGCCACTTAAAATAAAACAAAAGTTTGGGTGGAATGACTTTCACGTGTGCCTCGCTGTAGTTGTGACCTTGAGGGGATGTCAGAAGTGACCCTTGGGGCTTGCGGTGCAGAGGGGACGAGGAAGCCGCGTCAGCAGGTCACACTCAGCCTGGCTCTCCGGAGCTTTCTCATCCTTCCTCTTGCCTTCCCCCAGGGTAAGGCCCAGAGCCACCATCAGGAGGGCCTGGTTCCATGGTGGGCATTACAGCCCACCCTCACTCCCCACCCTCACTCCCCACCCTGCACCAGCAGCAGCACATGTGACTAATGGGCCTGCAGGTCAGGTGGTGAGGAAACTTGCAAGGCAACGTGTGCAGCTAAGGTTGGGGGCGGGGGTGTGTGTGTGACCCCAGGGCTGCCAGACCACACACCCGCCCCCTGGAGCTTCTCCTTTCTCCATCTACCTCCTCCTCCCACTGACAGGTCCCACACAGGCCCAGCTCCTTGAGGGCCCTGAAAACATGAATGTCACATCCCCTGGGAGCTGGTTCAAGCCCATCCCCCCCCACCCCCGCCACAGCCAGCACCTGCCCATTAACCAGATCCCAGTGATGCACCTTGACCGGGAATCGAGCCCACCACCTTTTGGTGCCCGGGACAACACTCCAATCAGCTGAACCACCCGGCCAGGGCACTATCTTGTTCCTGCTTCTCAAAGCCAATGCTTCTAACATATCAAACACCATGTTGAAGATGTAGCCCAAGCTAAGCTTGTCCTTTCACAGTCTATGGAAGTCAGGACAGAAAAAAAATAAAAATCATACCCAACTGATGTTTACTAAATTCAAAAGCATCTTCCGTGGCAAACAGAGTTCTGGGGAAGCGAATGAATATCTTGGTTCTAGAAGTGGAAACAAAGGTGTTTTAATGATTAATTGGTCAGCTACCATCTGTAGTGGGTCGCATAGTGGTCCCCCCAAAATCAGGTCCACTCAGAACCTCAGAATGTAAGATTCTTATTTGGAAATATGATCTTTGCAGATGTAATCAAGGGTAAGGCTCCAGGTCAGATCATAGGGGGAAGGGGGACCCTAAATCCAAGCGTGTCCTTATAAGAGACAGAAAAACGCACACACACAGGGAAGAAGGCCATGTGAAAACGGAGGCGGAGACTAGAGTGATGTGGCCACAAGCCAAGGAATGTCAGGAGCCACTGGAAGCAGCAAGGAGGGATCCCCAAAAAGCCTGCCAACAGCTGGAGTTTGGACTTCTAGCGTCTCGAAATGAGAGAGAATGAATTTCTCTTGGTTGAAGCCAGCTAGTTTGTGCTAACGTTCTATGCAGCCCAGGAAGCTAACACACCATCCTAACCTGCAGTAGAATGTTTTCCTGCTCTAACGAATCATTCAAACCCCAGGAGGGGCTTGTGGGAACCTCCCGTTTATAGCCGGTCGGTCAGAAGCCCAGGTGACAACCTGGACACGGGACAGGCATCTGCTGTGGGGAAGGAGCTGTCTTGTAGGGCTGGGCCATTCCCTGTGGGGTCTGCCACTCTCTCCAGGTCGGCAGTGTCAGGATTGAGTGAAATCGTAGGACGCCCAGCTGGAGTCCGAGGCGTGGACTGTTCCGAGTGAGCCAACCACTGCGCGTGGAGGAGACACACAGGAGAGGGTTCTGCTTTAAGAGCTGCATTTAAATGCAGTGGATGGAGGTATCTGCTTAAACGTCTACGTCATTTCCTGAAAAATGACTCTCTGGGCTCCAGATGGATGTGGATCAATGCCCGAAACATCTGACAGTGACTTCCAGCCACTCACCTCCCCAGCTTGTACTCTTCCGGTTTGTAGCCGATGTATTTGATCAGCCGCTCTACGCCCTCTGCCGGAGGCCCGCGCCAGTGCGGCCAGGTGTCTGGGCACAGGGACTTGTACCTGGGGAGAGAGGCACACCCTGACCTTACACCATCCGCCCACCAGGGTCGCATGCCAGCCGCCCGCGTGCTGTAATAGACTCATTCCTTGCTTGAATTCAGATGCTTTGAATGCAACAATATACACTTGGCCAAAAAAAGAAAAAAGAGGAACTACTTCAATCGGGTGGGAGGTTTGGGGCCTGTCTTCATAAAACAATGACATCATCAGACACCTCAAGAAACTCAATTCCACTCCTAGGTATCCAGGGCGGGGCCAAAGGTTTACAGTTGTCAGTATGTGAAACAGTTTATTATTGTGTTATTACTTATTAAATATTGTATTATTTTCCATGTGAACAACTGTAAGCCTTCTTTTGTCCCACCCTGTATAAGCAAGAGACAGGAAAACATGTCCACGCAAAAGCTTATATACCAGTGTTCATAGCGTCATTATTCAGAATAGACAAAAGGTAAGACACACAAATGTCCATCAGCAGACAGATGAGAAGATAATGTGTTATCGGCAGCCTCTCCCACTGGAGGGTGAACGCCATGTGGCAGGGGTGGGCCTGTCTGGTTCTCGGACAGCGCTGGTACCGGCAGGTGCTCGCTGGTGTTTATGGAAAGAATAAACAAGCCCCAGACAGCAACAAAGTAGGAAAAAGATGTATGAAGTTCAAAAAATGCAGGAAGATGGGAGCGTCATGTGTGTGTAGGGGGATGGGGCAGGCAGTGGCTGCTACTTCCTGCCATCTTCACGAAAAGGGGAAAAATGAATGAGATAAGGGTGAATGAATAGCTGCTGAGCAAAAATGGTGTACACCCATTTTTCAGATTTTTGCAGAGGGTACATCAAAAAAAAATACACACAACACCACCTGGTAAATAGTCTGGCAGTTCCTCAGTTGAACACTGAGTTATCATCTGACCCAGTAACTTACTCCTAAGTATATGCCTAAAGAAATGAAAACTGCTCTAGCCGGTTTGGCTCAGTGGATAGAGCGTCGGCCTATGAACTGAAAAGTCCCAGATTCGATTCCGGTCAAGGGCATATGCCTGTGTTGCGGGCTCGATCCCCGGTGGGGAGCGTGCAGGAGGCAGCCAATCAATGATTCTCTCTCATCATTGATGTTTCTATCTCTCCCTCTCCCTTCCTCTCTGAAATCAATAAAAATATTTTTTAAAAAAAGAAATGAAAACATGTATCCACACAGAAACGTGCCCATGCATGGCCCTAGCAGCATTGTCATCACAGCCCGAGAGAGGGAGCCACCCAAGTGTCCGTCAGCGGATGAGTAGATACATACACGGTGGCCTAGCCACACAATGCAGTATCATTCAGCCGTAAAAAGGAATGAATTATGATCCACGTTAGGACATGGATGAATCTTGAAAACATTATGCCGAGTGAAAAAAGCCAGACACACAAGTCCACCTATTTTACGACTCCATGTGTATGGGGATCCCCCCCCCCCGGCCCCCACCCAATTCTGTGCGGCTCCTATGCCTGCATTCCCACTACACCCTCTTCTCTTGACAGCCCAGTAGGCGGAGGGGATCAGCCCAACACTGACAGCGCTAACCCAGCACCTGTCAAGACCCAAGCGGCGCACGACCCATGCCTGCCCCCTGGTGGCAGGTCTATGCATTTGGCCTTGTGCTGCTTCCATTCCCACAAGTTGGGGTCTTAGTGAAACGAAGGGACGCCGGTGAACTGAGTTGGCTCTCTGTTCTTGGAAATATTTGTGTTTATCACCGTCACAGCCTCACAGCCGGAAGAACCAAACGGAGGTCCCTGAGCGATGGTGGTGGAGTCTCCGCCTCATCCGGAAACTCACCTCACCACAGTACCCCTCCCCCGTGGCTTCACTTTCCACGGTTTCAGTTACCCGCGGTCAACTTCAGTCCACAAACAGTAAATGGCAAATTCCAGAAACGAGCAGTTCACAAGTGTCACACTGCATGCAATTCTGAATAGTGATTAGTAATCATGGCACCGTCCCGCTCTGTCCCACCAGGGACACGACTCGTCCCTTTGCCCAGCGTCTGCACGCTGTATACGCTCCCTGCCCGTCAGTCACATAGCAGCCCTGAGCCATCACATCACCGGCACAGTGTCGCAGCGCTTGTGTTCAAGTCACACGTATTTTACGTAATAACGGCCCCAAAGCACAAGAGCAGGGTTGACGGCAATTCAGACAAGCCGAAGAGAAGCCACAGAGGGCTTCGTGTAAGTGAAAAGGTGGAAGTTCTCAACTTAAGGCAATTTAGCGTCTCACATCATCACAAGATGAGTACAATATAATAAGATATGTTGAGAGAGACCAGACTCACGTAACTTTTCTTATGTCTATTGCTCCAATTGTTCTATTTTATTATTGTTGCTACTCTCTTTGCCTGATTTATAAATTAAACTTTATCAGAGGTTGTATGTCTAGGAAAGAACGTATCTATAGGGTTCGGTACTATCTGCGGTTGCAGGCATCCACTGGGGGTCTTGGAACATACCCTCCCCCCTCCGCCCCTTACATGGATAACAAGGGACTACTCTAGGTTCAGGTCAACAAAGCAAACTTCACCTTTGCAAGAAATGCTCATACTTCCGCCGGTACGCAAAGCCGGCCCGCCTCACCCGCAGGTGTTCCATCAGCCCCAGGTACTTGATCTGATGCCTGATGAGGAAGTCATCAAACTTGCCTTGGAAAACACAGAAGAGGGAGCGACAGTCAAGGACCCCATGGCTCCATTTCAACCAACAGAGACCAGAGGCGAGCCTGCGAGCTGATGGCCTGGGAGCTGGATCTAGCCACACACGTACTTTCTTAGGCCCGAAGACAACATGAGTGTTATTTCATGGGGGAACTTTACAAGGAAATCTGGATTTCTGTTGTCTCTTTAAAAAAAAACACACCCCTGAGGTCTGGCTATTCTAGGTCTAGAGTCCCACAAGACAACGGCAGCTGGAAGGGAGTCGTGCTGCCCTTTTCAACGGGGTGTGCCCTCTCCAGTTTGCCGCAGTCCCCCCCCCCCCCCCCCCCCCCCCCACTCCCTATTGCCTTATGCCCAGGCTGCTTCACTCATTTTCTTCCTGCCCGGCCTCTGCAAGCCTTTGACTGTGTGACTCTGTTACAGATCATGGCGGGGGTTTAGAGAATAGCCAAGTCAGAGACCGCTTTGTAAGATTGTTCACTGGCTGGAGAGAAGCAACATTGCTTCCCCTCCCCTCTGGCGCCTGCCTGGCTCAGCCGAGTTGAGCCGAAGTCTGAGCAATGCTCACTCAGGACCACACACCCCCACCCTGTTTACCTTCTATTATTTTATTTTAATACTAGAGGCCCAATGCACGAAATTCATGCAAGGGGCTTGGCCCTCGCAGCCCCGGCTTCGTCCAGAAGGTCGTCAGGGACTCTGCTGTTCGGTCTAATTAGCATATTAGCTCTTTATTATATAGGATCTTTTTATTGATTCCAGAAAGGGAGAGAGAATCATTGATCAGCTGCCTCCTACAGGCCCCCTACTGGGGATCAAGGCCACAAACCGGGCATGTGCCCTTGACCAGAATCGAACCCGGGATCCTTCAGTCCAAGCCGAACAGGCTAGGGCTACCTCCTATTATTACAAATGAAAAGAACTCATGCCCAGAGGACAAGGACAAGCCCGTTGGTGGTGGTGAGGGTTTTAACTGCATTCCATCTCGGCCCCTCCCAGCCTCATTTCCCCGAGCTCGGGGTTCAGAGCCATTCACAACTCACTGGGTTCCTTCCTCTCGTTGGGCTTGATGCAGCGGATGTAGGAGGGCTCCTTGGAGATGAGGATTTCCAGAAGGCTGCTCAGGCTGGTCTTGAACTGAGTCCCCACCTGCAGGGAGAGGGAATGCGCTGAGGAGACAGTGCCCCTCCCAGTTAACACCCAGAACAGGGTTAGGGCATAAGACGCTGGCCCTTGAGACCCCAGCTCTCAAGACAGATTGTTGTCACATTCTCACCCATTAAGAGGAGGCTTTGGCTGCCCTGGCCTGAGAAGCCCTTTGAGTCCCACACTCTCCACAAATTGTCCCACCTGTTACCATTCTGCCCATTAAAAAGGATGTGGCCCTGGCCGGTGTCGCTCAGTGGTCAGCGCATCAGCCCATGCACCAAAGGGTTGCAGGTTCACTCACCACCCCTGGCCGTCTCTCACATCGATGTTCTCTCTCTCTCTCTCTCTCCCTCCCTCCCCCTCTCTCTCTCTCTCTCTCTCTCTCTCTCTCTCTCATTCTCTCTTTGAAAAGCAATGGGAAAAATATTCTCGGGTGAGGCTTAACAAACAAAAAGGAGAGAGAGAGAGGATTTGGATGTCCTGGCCTGAGAAGCCCAAGGTCAGTGTGGCTGAGCAGAGGCTAGACAAGCACCTACCCAGAATGCCTCACTCACTCAGCACGGATGCAGTTAGTGCCTCGCAGGAGCCAGCATCGCTGCCAAGCCCATCACCACCCCCTCGTTCCCGCTTCCTTGTCACCAAGCTTCCTTTATGGCACTCACACTACCAAGTTCTTCGTTTGATGTCATTTTCCCACACCGTCCCCACTAGATCGTGAGCCCATGAGCTCAGGGACCTTGTCTGCTTTGTTCTTGCAAATCCCGGGCCCAGCCCAGGGCCTGACTCAGCGGGTGCTCAGTGCACGTCTGCCAGCGACCACCCTGGGTGCTCACCTGGGAAATATGTATCTAATAGAACCCGCTGGAGGGTGAGAGTTCCAGGACAAGGGGAGGGCTTACGGAGGGTAGGGAGCCCGAGGCGAGTGCACCCTCTGGGGGAGGAGGGGAGGGAGCCCGAGGCGAGTGCACCCTCTGGGGGAGGAGGGGAGGGAGCCCGAGGCGAGTGCACCCTCTGGGGGAGGAGGGGAGGGAGCCCGAGGCGAGTGCACCCTCTGGGGGAGGAGGGGAGGGAGCCCGAGGCGAGTGCACCCTCTGGGGGAGGAGGGGAGGGAGCCCGAGGCGAGTGCACCCTCTGGGGGAGGAGGGGAGGGAGCCCGAGGCGAGTGCACCCTCTGGGGGAGGAGGGGAGGGAGCCCGAGGCGAGTGCACCCTCTGGGGGAGGAGGGGAGGGAGCCCGAGGCGAGTGCACCCTCTGGGGGAGGAGGGGAGGGAGCCCGAGGCGAGTGCACCCTCTGGGGGAGGAGGGGAGGGAGCCCGAGGCGAGTGCACCCTCTGGGGGAGGAGGGGAGGGAGCCCGAGGCGAGTGCACCCTCTGGGGGAGGAGGGGAGGGAGCCCGAGGCGAGTGCACCCTCTGGGGGAGGAGGGGAGGGAGCCCGAGGCGAGTGCACCCTCTGGGGGAGGAGGGGAGGAGGGGAGGGAGCCCGCAGTGAGTGCACCTTCTGGGGGAGGAGGGGAGGGAGCCCGCGGTGAGGCACCCTCTGGGGGAGGAGGGGAGGAGGGGAGGGAGCCCGCAGTGAGTGCACCTTCTGGGGGAGGAGGGGAGGGAGCCCGCGGTGAGGCACCCTCTGGGGGAGGAGGGGAGGAGGGGAGGGAGCCCGCAGTGAGTGCACCTTCTGGGGGAGGAGGGGAGGGAGCCCGCGGTGAGGCACCCTCTGGGGGAGGAGGGGAGGAGGGGAGGGAGCCCGCAGTGAGTGCACCTTCTGGGGGAGGAGGGGAGGGAGCCCGCGGTGAGGCACCCTCTGGGGGAGGAGGGGAGGAGGGGAGGGAGCCCGCAGTGAGTGCACCTTCTGGGGGAGGAGGGGAGGGAGCCCGCGGTGAGGCACCCTCTGGGGGAGGAGGGGAGGAGGGGAGGGAGCCCGCAGTGAGTGCACCTTCTGGGGGAGGAGGGGAGGGAGCCCGCGGTGAGGCACCCTCTGGGGGAGGAGGGGAGGAGGGGAGGGAGCCCGCAGTGAGTGCACCTTCTGGGGGAGGAGGGGAGGGAGCCCGCGGTGAGGCACCCTCTGGGGGAGGAGGGGAGGAGGGGAGGGAGCCCGCAGTGAGTGCACCTTCTGGGGGAGGAGGGGAGGGAGCCCGCGGTGAGGCACCCTCTGGGGGAGGAGGGGAGGAGGGGAGGGAGCCCGCAGTGAGTGCACCTTCTGGGGGAGGAGGGGAGGGAGCCCGCGGTGAGGCACCCTCTGGGGGAGGAGGGGAGGAGGGGAGGGAGCCCGCAGTGAGTGCACCTTCTGGGGGAGGAGGGGAGGGAGCCCGCGGTGAGGCACCCTCTGGGGGAGGAGGGGAGGAGGGGAGGGAGCCCGCAGTGAGTGCACCTTCTGGGGGAGGAGGGGAGGGAGCCCGCGGTGAGGCACCCTCTGGGGGAGGAGGGGAGGAGGGGAGGGAGCCCGCAGTGAGTGCACCTTCTGGGGGAGGAGGGGAGGGAGCCCGCGGTGAGGCACCCTCTGGGGGAGGAGGGGAGGAGGGGAGGGAGCCCGCAGTGAGTGCACCTTCTGGGGGAGGAGGGGAGGGAGCCCGCGGTGAGGCACCCTCTGGGGGAGGAGGGGAGGAGGGGAGGGAGCCCGCAGTGAGTGCACCTTCTGGGGGAGGAGGGGAGGGAGCCCGCGGTGAGGCACCCTCTGGGGGAGGAGGGGAGGAGGGGAGGGAGCCCGCAGTGAGTGCACCTTCTGGGGGAGGAGGGGAGGGAGCCCGCGGTGAGGCACCCTCTGGGGGAGGAGGGGAGGAGGGGAGGGAGCCCGCAGTGAGTGCACCTTCTGGGGGAGGAGGGGAGGGAGCCCGCGGTGAGGCACCCTCTGGGGGAGGAGGGGAGGAGGGGAGGGAGCCCGCAGTGAGTGCACCTTCTGGGGGAGGAGGGGAGGGAGCCCGCGGTGAGGCACCCTCTGGGGGAGGAGGGGAGGAGGGGAGGGAGCCCGCAGTGAGTGCACCTTCTGGGGGAGGAGGGGAGGGAGCCCGCGGTGAGGCACCCTCTGGGGGAGGAGGGGAGGAGGGGAGGGAGCCCGCAGTGAGTGCACCTTCTGGGGGAGGAGGGGAGGGAGCCCGCGGTGAGGCACCCTCTGGGGGAGGAGGGGAGGAGGGGAGGGAGCCCGCAGTGAGTGCACCTTCTGGGGGAGGAGGGGAGGGAGCCCGCGGTGAGGCACCCTCTGGGGGAGGAGGGGAGGAGGGGAGGGAGCCCGCAGTGAGTGCACCTTCTGGGGGAGGAGGGGAGGGAGCCCGCGGTGAGGCACCCTCTGGGGGAGGAGGGGAGGAGGGGAGGGAGCCCGCAGTGAGTGCACCTTCTGGGGGAGGAGGGGAGGGAGCCCGCGGTGAGGCACCCTCTGGGGGAGGAGGGGAGGAGGGGAGGGAGCCTTGATGTTTCTCTCTCTCCCCCCCCCTCCTTTCCTCTCTAAAATCAATTAAAAATTTTTTGACATGGAATTCGAGTTTGATTTTTTTACTAACAAAAAGGATGCATATACAGTAAGTCCTAAACATAGTCAATATGTTCTTGGAACAGTGGCAAAACAACATATAATAAAACCACGTTTACCATAAGCTGTTTGATGTAAGTAAGAGTCAAGTTCCTACGGCATCTCATCAACCTTATAATGAAACAACGTTACCCGAGGGCCTGCTGAATATGACTGGGTGCATCCTAACGAGATTTCTACTATGAAGACGTAGCCGTACTCTTGGGGAGCACCGCCCACCTCCCCAAGAAAATGGAGATGCCCTGCAACGATGCAACAGCTCATCACATGCAATACCTACGTTTGGAAGTGCGCATGCTTCCCCACTTTCTCTTCCAACTTCTCCACCAGGAAACTGTCAGAAGCAGGACCAGGGCGGATACATTCTTCATCCTTCAAACGAAGAAGAGAAGCCTTGAGCCACAGCAACACACTCCACCACGTCCAAGTTTAAACACGCTCACCAGCTCTGGCAATGTCCTGCACTCACATGCGGTCATCTCATTCAAGTCCAGGGGAACGTTTCCGGGGAGGGGGCCTAACCCATCACCTGTTCTCAGATTTTTTTTTTTTCAAGAGAACCACGGAACCAGAGAGACTGGAAATTCATGAGAAAGCAGCTCTGCCACCCCCCAAGCTGAGGCGTATCCCCAAAGTCTTCCCAGGACACCCCACAGCTTCCATGCCCAGCTTGCTTACACACGCAGCCTCATTTTTTTTTCTTAACTACGCATCTCTGGCAAGGAACATACAGATCCCCCTTTACTGGGAGCAAAGCCTCATGGGAAGCAAACTATAAACCACTTGGGCCTAATGTCTCCTATTTCTCGAGCTCTGCCTTTCTGTTTTCTATTCTGGGTCCTCCACAGCGATAACATTTCACTGACCATCTTTAAAAAAATAAAGATGAGCCTGGCTGGTGTGGCTCAGCAGTTGAGAGTCAACCCAGAAGCCAAGAGGTTGCCGGTTCAATCCCCAGTCAGGGCACATGCCCAGGTTGCAGGCTCCATCCCCAGTAGGGGACGTGGAGGAGGCAGCTGATGGATGACATTCCTCTCTCATTGATGTTTCTATCTCTTTACCCCTCTCCCTTCCTCTCTCAAACGTTACCTGAAGGCCTGCTGAATATGACTGGGTGCATCCTAACGGGATTTCTACTACGAAGACGTAGCTGTACTTTTGGGGAGCACCGCCCACCTCCCCAAGAAAATGGATATGCCCTGCAATGATGCAACAGCTCATCACATGCAATACCTACGTTTGGAAGTGCGCATGCTTCCCCACTTTCTCTTCCAACTTCTCCAGGAAACTCAAGTCAGAAGCAGGACCAGGGCGGATACATTCTTCATCCTTCAAACGAAGAAGAGAAGCCTTGAGCCACAGCAACACACTCCACCACGTCCAAGTTTAAACACGCTCACCAGCTCTGGCAATGTCCTGCACTCACATGCGGTCATCTCATTCAAGTCCAGGGGAACGTTTCCGGGGAGGGGGCCTAACCCATCACCTGTTCTCAGATTTTTTTTTTTTCAAGAGAACCACGGAACCAGAGAGACTGGAAATTCATGAGAAAGCAGCTCTGCCACCCCCCAAGCTGAGGCGTATCCCCAAAGTCTTCCCAGGACACCCCACAGCTTCCATGCCCAGCTTGCTTACACATGCAACCTCATTTTTTTTTCTTAACTACGCATCTCTGGCAAGGAACATACAGATCCCCCTTTACTGGGAGCAAAGCCTCATGGGAAGCAAACTATAAACCACTTGGGCCTAATGTCTCCTATTTCTCGAGCTCTGCCTTTCTGTTTTCTATTCTGGGTCCTCCACAGCGATAACATTTCACTGACCATCTTTAAAAAAATAAAGATGAGCCTGGCTGGTGTGGCTCAGCAGTTGAGAGTCAACCCAGAAGCCAAGAGGTTGCCGGTTCAATCCCCAGTCAGGGCACATGCCCAGGTTGCAGGCTCCATCCCCAGTAGGGGACGTGGAGGAGGCAGCTGATGGATGACATTCCTCTCTCATTGATGTTTCTATCTCTTTACCCCTCTCCCTTCCTCTCTCTCTCTCTCTAAAAAATAAATAACAGTTTTAAAAAAATTAAAGATGAATCGACCATGTAGCTTCTATTAAAACAACAGTAACAACAAAAAAAACCTGGTTAAGGTTGGCGAGACAACTCTCATTAAGTAGCATTTTTATGCTGATCTCATTTATGGAGAACCAATGGGATTAAGTACTTTTTAATAAAATATCTTTTGTCGTTAATCCTCACCTGAGGATATTTTTTTTTCCATTGATTTTTAGAGAGAATGGAAGGGAGGGGGAGATTCAGAAAGAGAGAAACATCGATGAGAGAGACGCATCAACTGGTCGCCTCCAATACATGCCCAGACCGGGCTTGGCATTGAGCCTGCAACTGAGGTACATGCCTGTGACCAGAATCGAACCCAGGACTCTTCAGTCCACGGGTCGACACTATCCACTGAGCCAAACTGGCTAGGGCCTCAAATACCTTCAGAAAGAGAGAAACATCAATGAGAGAGACGCATCAACTGGTCGCCTCCAGCACATGCCTGACCCGGCTGGGCATTGAGCCTGCAACTGAGGTACAAGCCCGTGACCAGAATCGAACCCAGGACTCTTCGGTCCACGGGTCGACACTCTATCCACTGAGCCAAACTGGCTAGGGCCTCAAATACCTTAACATACTGGTCTAGCAATCCCTCTGAGCACTGAATGTACAGACACTCGCGTACGTCAGCCCGTGCTTCCCCGGATGTCCCCAAGGCTGGTGCCCTCACCTCCTTCGGGTCTTTGCTCAGATGTCACCTTCTCGGTGAGTCCTTCCTGAACCACCAATGATCTAAAATGGAGCTGCCCTCCCCAGCACATCTCATCTCGTCCTTTTTCTCCATTGCACAGTCTACACATGCTGCCCATTAACCTGTTTGTTGTCAGTCTCTCCCTGCCAGAATCCAAAGCCTCCACTGGTTTTCCACTGCTGTGTCCCAAAGCACAGGGCACAATCCTGGCACAAAGCAAGCGTCCGATGAGTGTTTGTCGAATGAATGAATGAATGAATGAATGAATGAAGCCTGAATGCTCACCATGGAACAGGCATGGCTCTGAGCCCTCTGCCTACATCATCTCACTAAATGTGTCCTTCCAACTCGTCTCAGAGGTAAGTGCTGTTCTCGCTGTACCCATTTCAAGAGGATGCAAGTCCTTGCATGCGTTGTAAACACCGGGTGAATGAGCTCTAAGTCAACGGTAATTGTCTCACCAGGATGGAGATGATGCCTTTGTGTCTTTCTTCAACCAAGTCACAGATGATCTTGTTGTTGAAATACTGAATCGGCTCCCACTGAAATGACAAAGAGGAGAGAGTTCTCCATGGAGGATTTAGATGAGCAGATGTATTTCTTTTAAACGGCTTTTCCGACATTTTTTCAAAAATCCGATTTGTATCTGTAACATTAAAAAATAATAATCCTTTCTGAATATCAAAATAATGTCCCAGGAAATGGGCAGAGCAGGAGTACAGAATAATTCTCAGTACTAATCAGGGAAAATCGCCAATGAAATCCTATTTCTCAAGGAAATGCCTCTCACGAGGTTATCAAATGGGAAGAAAACACCAAGACGTTTACCTCTATCCCTTCCATTTCATATTCTGCCTGTTCCGCCTTTAGCGTTCTCTCGATTAAGAGCTGCTGGAGCTTCTCGTTGCAGTAGTTTATACAGAACTGTTCAAAACTAGAGATGCAAAAGGTTTAAAAACTAAAGCTATGCACGTAGGCCAATTTTTTTTTAAGTTGTATTTACTTTTTTAAAAAAAAGTTAAATTTATAGGAGTAACACTGGTTCATAATTATATGTTTCAAGTGTACAATATATAACATATCATCTGTGTATTGCATTGTGTGCTCACCCCCCAAAGTCTAGTCTCCTTCGGTCACCATATATTTGCTGCTCTTTTCCCTCTTCATCTCCCCCCACCTCCCGCCCGCTCGCCCCTTTCCCCTCTAGTAACAACCACACTGTTGCCTGTGTCCATAAGTTTCTTTGTTGGTTTTGTTCATTCATCAGTTGCTTTCAGTTTTACTGTATTCCCTTATTTTTAAGGATGCTTTCTAATACAGAAAGATCAAAATCCTTATTAATCAAATACTCTAGTGAGCAGACCACAACAGTCGAGCTGGAAGACAATTCCCTTTTCCATGGTTATTCTACTGCTAGAACCGCCAGTCTATGCAAATCTGGAGAATTTCTGGGAACGAGGAAATCAACTCCCATCACATTAGCAAGGCCTGAAGCCAGACTCAGACCTGAAAGATGCACCAAGGGCCTCACCCGTTCTTGTCGAAGACTTCGAACCCGTAGATGTCCAGCAACCCGATCACGGTTTTCTTGGTGAACTCCTAGTCAAGAGAGCACGCCGTTCATCTTTAGGCGTTTCACGCCGAGACGCTCAAATCCCAGTGGCTGCCCCCAAAGCGGGGCTGTGGCCACAAAGCTCACGCCTTCTCTCTCCACCAGTGGCTCCCAGAAGCAGCTCCGGGTGGAAACACTTTCCCAGCTCACTCCTGCCCGCAGCCTGTCCACTTCGCAACCAATTCCCACCCATCACCCGAGCAGGGACGCCTCCCCTCCCGATTCACTGTCTTGCTTAACCCTCTCCAACTTGACTCCCAAGCCCACATTTGATCTGGAAGGGAAAAGGGGAGGGAGGGAAGGAGGGAGCCTTACAGACAGACAGCCAAGGAGACATCTATCCAGGGAAAAGACAGGTGGTACAGATGTCATTTTATTTTATATATATATTTGATTTCAGAGAGGAAGGGAGAGGGAATGCCATTTAACAAAGAAAAATCAACCAAAAAAATGAGTTCGCGTGTCACCCCTGACACGCGTGTCATAGGTTCGCCATCACTGTTATAGACAGACAACCAAGGTGACATCTATCCAGGGAAACGACAGGTGGTACAGATGTCATTTTAAGTAGAGGCCAAGTGCTATTGGGCAAGGATGGATATTGAGAGAGAACATGCCTATTTTTTAGGGACACAATTGAACATTCTGAATGGTGTGCAGGCACACTTCAGGTTATCGTGCCTAGCTTTACTGCACTTCCCAGATGTTGCGTTGTTACAAATTGAAGGAAAGACCCTCCACCAGCAAAGAGATATGACTGGCTTTATCACAATACTCGCTTTACTGCGGTCTAAAATAAGCCTGCAGTCTCTCTGAGGTAGGCCTATACCAAGCTGATGTCTCCCAAATCTGCCCTTCACAGCCTTAACCTCCATGAGTTCCACCACATCCACATACCTTGACTTCGCGTATCATTTCCTTCATTTCTAGCTTTGAGTAAATCCCCTTTTCATTTAAATTCCACTTAAAAAGGAAATGTGATCAGTGGGTGAGTTCAAAGGAGTCGTCGTATTTTTTTCTGATACACACTAAATATGCTACTGTTGAGATTAAACGTTTCTGTATATACTTCAAGCATCTGGCATGCTTCATATGCTCTGCGTCCCGTGCTTTGGGACACACTGGGAGACTCATTCAGCAGGCACTTCAGGGAGCCTACTGTGTGCTCGGTGCTGGGAATGTAGGTGTGAGGAGATACTGTCCCTACCCATCAGGAGCTTACGGTTAATTCTTAAAAATTGTTTAGAGTAACAGTGTAAATTATTTTTTAAATATTTTTTATTGATTTCAGACAGGAAGGGAGAGGGAGAGAGATAGAAATATCAATGATGAGAGAGAATCATTGTTCAGCTGCCTCCTGCACGCCCCACACTGGGAATCGAGCCCACAACCTGGGCATGTGCCCTGACCAGGAATCAAACCATGACCTCCTGGTTCATAGGTCGACGCTCAACCACCGAGCCATGCCAGCCGAGCAACGATGTAAATTATAAAACATCACCATGTTCGTGAGAACAAGCCATCCAACCCGTGGGGACTGACCTTGTTCACTAAGGAGGAGTTGATTTTGTTCACCAGCCACGTGAATGTGCGCCCATAGACGGCCTTCGCCATCGCGTCTCTGGCGTAGACAGAGTTTTCTAGCGTCAGTGGGCAGATCACCTGAGAACAACAGGTTCATCATTACAGAGGTTAAAAAAGTCCCCAGAGTTTTCAAAGCAGCCTTTTAAAAAAAGATTTGAATAGATGTTTAGAGAAAGGGAAGGAGAGAAACATCGATGTGAGAGTGAAACATTGATCAGCTGCTTCCTGCACGCCCCCTACTGGGGATCAAGCCCAAAACCCTGGCATGTGCCCTGATGGGGAATTGAACCGGCAACCTTTTGGTCCACAGGACGACACCCAACCATCTGAGCCACAGCCAGGGCTCAAATTAGCCTTAAATGATGACCCCAGGGAGGATGCTACCCCCGGGTCCTGCACACGTGCACCGAGCAGCTATTGCTGGAGTGGCAGGCACCGTGCTGAGCTCATGAGATACAGCCATGACCAAGACAAACAGGGCCAGCCTTTGTGGGCCGGGCTCACATTTGGGGAGGGGGGCACAGTCAATAAGTCACACAGCCCAGCTGGTGTGGCCCAGCAGTTAGCATCAACACAGGAACCATGGGGTTGCCCGTTCAATTCCCAGTCAGGGCACATGCCCGGGTTGCGGGCTTGATCCCTAGTCGGGGGCCTGCAGGAGGCAGCCGATCGATGATGTTCCTCTCTCACTGATGTTTCTATCTCTCCATCCCTCTCCCTTCCTCTCTCTCAATAAAAAAAAATATATTAAAAAAAATAAGTCACACAAAGAAGAGTCATGTTGTTCTCAAGCTGAGAGTGACAAGTGCTCTAAGGAGATGCACCCACTGCTCTAGGGCAGGGGGGCATGAGCAGGAAGTGACCTGGGAACTGAAGGAGCAGGAGTCAACCAAAGGAAACACAGGGAAGGGTGTTCCAGCAGAGGGAACAGCATGTGCAAGGACCCAGTGGAGGGAAGGCATGGCGACAGTGGGGCGTGGAGAGCGAGCTGGCAACCGTGTGACGTTGGGGGGAGAGGAAGTTAAGGCAGGAGATGCTGGCAGGAGCTGGGCCAGGCAGGACCTGGTGGGCAGGGTTGGGGGCCACCACACTTGGCTGCATCGGAGGAGAGAACAGGCGTGTCCCACCCAGAGCCGTCGTTACCTCCTCGGTTTGGGCTTCAATCTTCCTGTGGGTGAGAGCTTCCAGCAGGGCCGACGGCTGGACCCCCAGGAGCTGAATAAATGGAAACCAAGATGAAAGCCAGTCAGTGACCTGAGCGGACTCACAGCTTAGGAAGAGTTCGCGGAGTTTCCAGGCTCAGGGTTACCTGCCCCGAGTGATAACTGAGCTTTAATGCAAAACAGACCACGTTAGATCTCCCAACCAACTGGCTTTTACCC
>NW_005361573.1:170407-177202 GCF_000412655.1 Myotis brandtii
CACATCCCCCCACCCCCACCTCTGAAGGCAAGCATCACCTTGGCGATCCACTTAATCTCGTTGATGACTGGAATGGTGGCACAGCCCTGGTGGTTCTCTCTAAAACAGACGTTCCCCAGGTGCAGGATGCTGGCAATGATTCCAAAGAGATTCTAGGAACGTGGGAGGTGGTGAGGAGGATAAGGAGAGAAGCCACAGCCGCCTAATCGATACGTGTCATCAGGGGAGGCACCGAGAGACAACCACCCTGACTCCCAGCCCTGAGCTCACAGGTCCTTCCTTCCCCAGACCCCGGCCGATACATAGATATGTTGGAATCCTATTCTGGCCCTAGAAATATCAATAGTTTAGCCATACAAAAAAAGACCCAAAGATGTAGGATTTGTAAACAACGTTTTTACAAGTTGTCCGTTTGTTTCAAAATACAAGAGTAAATAAATAATTCTATGGGGATTCATTATCTACAAGAGTCCACGAGATCTAAATGTTTGCGATGGTACTTGAGGGGAAGGAGAAACATCACCCCCTCTTTCCCCACAACAGGCGGGAAAATGCAGGGCTGCCAGCAACACGCAGAGCCCCCGTCAACATGTGACTCCCACATAAGCAATGACTAACGTTCGGGTGTCAGCCAGTCCCGTGTGCAGTTGGGATACACTTATACCGACAAAACGAGTCCTCGCCTTGGCCGGGTGCCTCAACTGGTTGGAGCATCATCCCATATACCAAAGGCTGCGGGTTCCATCTGCAGGCGGGCCACGTACAGGTGACCCAGTGATGTTTCTCTCTCTCTCTCTCTCTCTCTCTCTCTCTCTCTCTCTCTCTCTCTCCTTTCCCTCCCTCTCCCTCAAGTCAATAAACATATCCTTGGGTGAGGATTTTTAAAATATACAAATAGTCATTGTTTACTTAAAATTAAGGTATAACTAGGCGTCCTGCTTTCCTGTTGGCTGAATCTGACCGCCCGCCCAGCCAGTCACCAGGGTTGTCCCCTCAGCTCCAGGCTCCCAGGGCGCATGCCCGCACCTCCAGGTCGTCTTCAGTGAAATCGATGACGGCAAAGGCATTGGAGACGGTTTTCCAGTCGTTCCTGTCATCCATAGACGACTCATTGGCGCCATGAGCCTGCTGACACAGAGTTGGGTTGCGGAATGGCACTTGTACACGGACAGTGAATAGCTGCTCCTACCCCAGAATGCTTTTCTCCACAAGCATGAGAGCGAGCGCCGGGTCTATAGGACGTTCTGAACCGTGACTTTCCCTCCAATCACCCAGCACAGGGTGACCTGCCAGCTGCTGCTCTATTCCGATGTATGTGGAAGTTTAGTTCAAAATCTCCATCCTGGGAAAACTTCCAAAGTCACATACTCGTGGTATTTCCTTTTGTGTGTGTGTTTTTAAAAGGGGTCTTCTGGCTATTTTTGCTTAAAAAAATTGAAGACACATCTCAATAAACACCTGAAGTGTAGAGGGACATGACAGTGAAATTCAGAAAACAATCCGGACACGCTTAGCAACCACCAGCCAAACCGTGACGGCAAGAGGCCCTCCCTCGTGGAAAGAACCGTTGGGCCTTTAGAGAGAAACACAGTCGTGCAAACACGGTCACCAGCAGAAGCGTTACGAGTCGTGTCTCACTCACTCGAGAAGCTGTCTTTTAAATAAGTAACAGATCGACCAGTGTCACAATTTAAAGAAAAAACATTCTAGATGAGGGCTTTTATTTTAAAAATTTTTTTAAATACATATGTTTTTTATTTATTTCAGAGAGGAAGGGAGAGGGAGTGAGAGATGGAAACATCAATGATGAGAGAGAATCATTGATCAGCTGCCTCCCGCACGCCCCACACTGGGGATGGAGCCCACCACCCGGGCATGTGCCCTGACTGGGAATTGAACCCTGACCTCCTGGTTCATAGGTCGACGCTCAACCACTGAGCCACGCTGGGGCCAAAGTGTGAAGAACAGTCGCTGGGCTGCCTGCAGAATGATCTGAGAAAGTTCTTAGGACACCCCATTGAGGGGCCCACAGACACCCCGTCCCCCCTCCGAAGGGCCACCGAAGCGGGGTGCGGGCTCCCCACCTGGGCCAGGTATCTGTACAGCTGGGGGTCTCGCTCCAGCCCCAGGTAGGCCAGCAGCTGCTCCTCGCCGCCCTCCAGCAGCTGGTAGAAGATGTGGAAGTTCCGCTCCCCGTGGTTCTGATAGACAACTCGAGACTTTTCTATCAAGTAACCGATGATGTGCCCACCGATGGGAATGCCCTTCAAAACAGGACCACAAATAAAATGTAAAAATGCGGCAATGACAGCAGTAACCAAGCCACCCTCTTATTGGTATTTTCTGAGAAGAGAAATTCTGAAGCGGAATGAAGTCGGATCTATCCGTCTCCCATGACTGGTGTTTCCGCCGGGCTCTGAAAGGATTCTTGCTTCCCCCAAGGTCATGAAGATGTTTCTATGTTTCTGTCCGGAAGCGTGATTGTTCTGCCGTTCATGTTTAGGACTATAATCGACCACTATGTAATTTCTGTATATGAAGTGAGGAAGGGGGTCAAAGGCCATCTGGATTTCCAATTGGTCAGCACCCTTTGTCAAAGACAACCCTGTTCCCATGGAATCACTGTGGTGCTTTTGTCATTAAGTCAAGTGACCTGTACATGGGGCTCTTCCTGGACTCTACTCTGGTCCACTGGCCTGTTTATATGTCCTTGTGCCAATATCACACTGTCTTAATTATGATTTTTAATAATTGATCCCATAAAGGATTTGTATCCCAGAACATGTATAGAATTCTTGCAAATCAATAAGGAAAAACACAGCCCAATTAAAAATAGGCAAAAGCCTTCAACAATGACCAAAACTTCATAAATAATCAGGAAGATACAAACGTAAGTCACAGTGAGAAAGCACTAACCCCACCAGAATGCCAAAAACAGAAAGGACCGACATCCCACACGTTGGCCGGGGGCGGGGGTGGGGGGAGCAACAGGAAGTGTCAATCATTATCACACATGTACCACTTCCGGGGACAGGCCCAACATGAATGAACGCTTGTGTCTACTAGAGACATGCACACGATGTTCGGAGCACAGTCTGCAATAGCCCCAAGTGTCCATCAACAGAACAGAAAAATGGCAACCAGGTCACACACCTGAAAAATGAACCGCCACCACATGCAACCGCATGACTGAACTGAACGGATAGAATGTTGACTGAAAGAAGCCAGACCCAAAATATAATTCAATTTTTGTGTCGGGCTTCTTATTGCTCCCACTGCCATACAACCCCTCATTGTGTGAACACCCCCCAACTGCACTAGCCACTCTCCTGTACACGGACATTCAGCCCTCCCCAGATGTGGGTTGGTCCCCTCACGCACAGTGCTCTGTGGGCTTGCTTGCACACCTGCAGGAGTGGACTGTCTCCACCTTAGATCCAACCTCACAAGATAATACAGGGTGGGGTGAGAGAAAGTTAACAGTTGTGAGTACGCAAAACAGAGTTTGTTCTTGTATTATTGAGTCAAACTGACTAGAGGCCCAGTGCACTAATTCGTGCATAGGTGGGGGTCCCTCGGCCTGGCCAGCAATCAGGGCCAATGGGGGCCATCTCACCCAGTGCGGGTGGGGGGGATAGGGGCCATGGGAGGTTGGCTGTGGGAGCGCACTGACCACCAGGGGGCAGCTCCTGCATTGAGCATCTGCCCCCTGGTGGTCAGTAGTCATAGCAACCAGTCAACTGGTCGTAATGGTCGCTTAGGCTTTTATATATATCAATTATTGTATTATTTTCCATATGCACAACTGTAAACCTACTTTCGCCCCACCTGTATATCGTTTTCCAAATGGGTTACACTAACATACCCCCCACTCCCACCTGTTAATGATCCACATCTTTGCCAACACCTGGAATTATCAGACTTCTTCATTTCCACCATCTATTCTAGAGCAGTGGTTCTCAACCTTGGCTGCACATTAGAATCACCTGGGAATCTTTTTAAAATCCTGAAATTCTGTTTCTTTGTTATGGGGTGGGGTCACAACATTAGTAACAAAGAAACAGAATTTCCAAAGGATGAGGCCCAGAAATCTGGATTTTTAAAAAGATACCCAGGTGATTCTAATGTGCAGCCAAGGTTGAGAACCACTGATCTAGATGGTCCCTCACTGTGACCTTTATTTGCATTTCCTAAAACAAGTGCAAATCTTGGAGTTCTCAGCTGTTTGAGCCAATAAGTGTCCTTCCTTCCTTAAGGTGCCTTGGGGTGGGTTTCCGTCGCTGGTGAGTGAAGGGGTCCCCGGGAACAGTAATGGGAACTGGAGTGTACCTTAAAGTCAAACTGTATGTCCATGTATTTCCCAAATCTGCTGGAGTTGTCATTCCGGAGCGTTTTGGCATTTCCAAAGGCCTTGGAATACAAAGTGGGGAGAGGGGAGCGCTGAGCCGAAGTGCCACTCACTGTCCTCTGAGCTCACTACTCGCATCCAGTTCCTGAGCCCAAAGGACATGCATGTTATGAGAACAGGAGGGAGGGGGAGCCAGGGGTGAAAGCTGTACTCTATCTCCTAAGGAACCGCTAACTACAGAGGATGTGACGCCAACTACTAGGGTTGGACCTAAACAGAAAAAGGGGGAAAGCGTATCTTCTCCCTGGAGTCCAATCCAGGAATAGATTAAAAATGGCCTCAGGAGAGGTGTAATATAGGACCCTCGGCCCTTGCTGTTCTAGAAAGAACAGTTCGTGGCCCCCATAACCAGACCCCTTCTTCTTCTGTCCTAAAGATAAATCATTCAGCCCAAAGGCCCACTGGGAAAACTCTTCCGGCATCTTTTACACAAAGGGCAACAAAAACACAGGAGAAAATAACTTGTTCAAAATTATCCAGCAAGTCAGTGAATTGCAAGAGTAGACATAACCATCCAAATGATTTTAATGAATAAAAATGTAAATAAATACTCAAGCATTATTTTAGTGCTTCTTGGTTTTGCAGTGTGCTTTTGATGCGCTCGTCTCATCTAATCCTCAAAACCTCCCAGGAGGTAACTACTATGAGTAGACCCATTACACAGATGGGAAAATAGGCCCCAGGACGTGAAATGACTTTCTGAAGCTTGCTGGTGCGTGGCTGCCCTGGGATTACCATCACGCCCGCTGGGCTTCAAGGTCATGCCCTTAACCTCAATACCACCCAACACCCCTCTTCTTAACTCCCAGACTGTTACCTTCCCGTTTTGACTGACCCGCTCCGGGGATTCTTCTTACTTAAGTGCCCTTCCGGGAACTCGCCTTGATCGGGCCTCCACGGTTCCTTACCTCCAGCACCGGGTTGGAGAGCAGCAGCCTGTCCCGGGCGATTTCTAGCGAGTCGGTCATGGGGCAGGTCATTGCGAAATACTGCAGGATCTTCTTGGAGGCCTCCGTTTTCCCTGCCCCGCTCTCCCCAGAAATGAGGATGAGGTGGTTGGTCAGCTCCGAGCACATCATGCGGTAAGCGTTGTCAGCTATGGCATAGCTGGGGAGGGGGAACAGAAGCGGAAGGAGCGGGAAGTGGCTGTCACGCTGCTGCCCCTGGCTCTGACGCCCACAAGGCACCCTGCCTCCAGGCAGCCACATCCAGGCCGCGGCACAAGGACACCGAGCCCAGGCGGAGATCAAACCCATCACAACCCACTCCCTGATCACACGGGAAGAGTACTAGATGGCAACGCTCAAATAGTACACGAGGTGAAGTGAAGAATTTGAGCGGTGACAGAAATAATAATTTAACAAATTTATTTTGTTTAATCTATCAACACTTCTTATAAAAATGAGCCAGATACTAAATTATATCCCCGAAGAGATGTTCTATGAGTTGTAGGTAAAAATAACAACTTGTCTAAATATTAAACAGTTCAATAGATGTAATAAGATCTCCCATTTTCTCTCAAAACCTAGGTTGCTAAAAATGTAGGGACAGCCCGGTCGGCATGACTCAGTGGTTGAGCGTCGACCTATGAACCAGGAGGTCACAGTTTGATTCCTGGTCAGGGCACATGCCCGGATTGCGGGCTCGATCCCCAGTGTAGGTCATGCAGGAGGCAGCCAATCAATGATTCTCTCTCATCATTGATGTTCCTCTCTATCTCTCTCCCCCCCTCCATTCCTCTCTGTAATCAATAAAAATTTTAAAAAGAGTGTAGGGACAGGAAACTAAAAAGATTTTAAAACCTCTGTGATACCTTTACAACAACAGCTAAAACTCTCATGAGGGATTTATCTCCAAGATCAGAAACCAAAGCATGAAGATCTCCCAAGACCATAATCTTTGCATGTGGCCGAGTTTGAAAGCTGGCTATTTCGGAAACCATTGGTGGTAGTGATGCGGAAAGGTTTATAAGCGCCTTGGGAGGTGAGAAAACGAGTCCCCAAGAAAAAATGGAGGGAGGACATAAATATTAGCCCGGAGATCAGCCAGGAAGGAGAACTAAGAAAGTTAGCAAAGCCCAAATCATACAGGAAACTGCTAGCCTTAGGGATCTGCAGCCCTGGTTAAGTTTCTACCCACGGAGAATCTCCTTAGCTGCCATGACACCCAGGCACCAGTAGATGGAGCAGTAGCAACCCACTTCCCAGAGAAGACGCCTCTCTAGCCACTCTTAGACTTCTCAGCATTTTCAAAGGATTCCACCTCTCATCGTATTTAAGCTGAGATTCCACAATGATTTGCTGATGTTTTCCACTGTGTTGAAAGATTTATTTTACAAGGCAGCAGATACAGAATGAGTGAGACACAGAACGCAATGAGTATGTGTC
>NW_005361573.1:177257-188748 GCF_000412655.1 Myotis brandtii
TGGATGGGTGGGTGGGTGAGAAGAAGGGAGAAAAGGAGGGGGAAAGAGAAGGAGGAAAGAAGTAGAAAAATACTCCTATTGATGAGCCGACGAGGGCTACTTACACATGTGGTGGCAGCTCAAAGAAATTGACCCCTTGGTAAAGTTCCATCTGGCTTAGGGTGTAGATGCCCAGCTCCTGGTACGGATTCACGGACACGAGGAGGGTGCCAATGTATGTCTAGAGGAATGGACCAAAGCACCAGTGAGGCATCCCGGGGTGCAAGTGGCCACCGTAAAAGACCGTCACGGGCTGTGATCCCCATGCGTTCATTCAGAGCTGGGGCTAGAACGTGATAAACAAGACAGGTGGGGTCTCTGTTGTCATGGAGCTGGGTGGACAGGGGCAGATAAACAGCCAAGGGCTCAAGGCTGTTTCCACCAGAGATGCGTGGTAAGAACGGTGTAAATGAGAGTGGACGACTGAAGAAGGCCACCTTAGCTGGTGGGTTTAGGGACAGCTTCCTCCAGGTGACATCTGAGCTGAAATTTGAAGGATGAGGAGCAAAGTCATGAAAAAAAGTCAGCAGGAAGGGTTCCAGGCTGGGGAAGAAGTGTGGCGGGTTGGCTGCCACGGAGGCCAGGGATGGAGGGAAGAACAGAAAGTGATAAGAGATGATGTAGGAGAGGGAGCGAGTTCACGTCACACAGCGTATGAGGGGTTGGGGGGTTTTTACTCCAAATGCAATAGATGGCGGAGACACCGCTCTCCCTGCTGGAATGAAATACCTGCCCGGAGCCGTTACGGAAAATGAATGACTTTAAGAGGGGCACACCACACTCTGACGTAGGTTTCACCACGGTCTCTCTGGCCATCGGGCGAAAGCAGGGTGAGCGAACACACCAGCCATTTAAAATTGGGCAAACGCTCCCCAAGATTTCAACACTGGATTCTATTGGATTCAAGTGTTGGAAGTACTTATATTTGTAATATAGCCACTAAGGTAAAACTGCTTGGCACACAATTAGGAATAAAGGTAAGCGGAAAGGATTTACCTGAAAAATTGACCAATCAAATTAGGGTGGGGTGATAAATGGAGAATTTAATAACAGCTGGCCACCACTAGAAGCAACAGGACCAACCTGAGTAGTACTCGACCCTTGGAGATTCAGGGGGTGTGGTGGACCCCCTCTTATTTATGCCTTCGTGGCATCTAGTTCCCCTTGGTCCAACAGATTCCTATGAGGGACCCTCTTCCCCAGCTCTCAGTGCATATCATAGGGTCAGAGGGGCACTGGCCTCACCCCTCATCGCCAGGGGTGGCCTTGGGTAAATATTCTGTCCCATCAGAATATTCCTCATTCCTAGCTATTGGGATTGGTTCAGAGATAGGCACGTGACCCAAAATAGGCCAATCAGAGCCTATCAACAGCTGTATATCTGGGAAGACTTGTTTTCAGCAACTCTCAATGGATGTCAGCATGGTTCTGTCAGCAGCCAACTTGTCACCTTGTTGAGAGGCTGCCCCAGAAGGAAACTGACCCAAAAGAAACCAGAGCGGTGGAAAAGATCCCGCGAGAGGGAGAAAGAGTCCTGAAGACATTACTGAGACCCTAGATCTATTCATAGACCCTACAGTTACATAGGCCCATACATTCCCTTTTGAGGCTAAGACGGGTTTAAGCTGTGTGTGTATCGCTGGCCGCCCAAAAGGCCTTAAGCCCAAAGGATGAAAAGGCATCCGATAGTGGTCCCTCCACACCTCCCTGCTCTGGCTAACCCAATAGCGTGATATTGCTCACAATCGACAAAGCTGCGAAGGCAGGGAGGGAGCCGCCACAGGAGGAAAACAGTTGAGAAAGGGGGTACGTTACATAGATGAGGTTCTCCCGGAAACGCTTGCGAAGATTGTCCAGAAAAGCAGATTCGCTGGTGTGCGCGTCCAACAGCACGAAATCCTGCACCCCGACCTTGTCGCGGGCGGTCAGCGCACCTTCCATGTGCAGGCGAATGTGGCGCCGCCTCACCTCTTCTTTCTGCAGAAACAGAACAGGCCTCAGCTGCCATTTCGTCTCCGATTCCTACTGCACGTCTAATGTGGAAACAGCAAGACGCTAAGGCCCCGGGGATGGTAGAGAGCCAAGCATGCATGACGCTGTCTTCATGAAGAGTTACATCTGGTTAGAGATACAAGAGGGAGATGATAAAAGCAGCAACAGTAGTTAACAGCAGCAGCTGATGGGGACTGAGCATGTACTGTGTTAGGCACTTGCCATTTAATCCTCATTCTGCCTCTATGACAGAATAGCTCCTACAGCTCAATAATAAAGAGTCAAGCTCAATAAAAACTGGGCAAAAAAAACATGAATGGACATTTCACAAAGGGAGATAGACAAATGGTCAAGAAACACCTAGAAGAATGCTCAGCATCCTTAACCATCAGGAAAATGCAAATGCAAACCGCAGTGAGATGCCTCCCCCAAAACGGTTCAAAGAAAAGAGACTGACAACACCCGATGTTGGAGAGGACCTGGAGCCGACGAAACGCTCAATCAAACAGGGTCAGTGAGACGCGGAGGGATAGAATCCTAGTTAGCGAGGACCTGGAGCCGACCAAACGCTCAAACAGGGTCAGTGAGACGCGGAGGGATAGAATCCTTTCGGGGCGAAGTCTGGCAGTTTCTAATGAAGTCACCGAGCCTCTCCCCTTTGATCCCGCAGTCCCATCCCCAAGTATTTACATAAGACGAGTGTAAACACGCGCTCACAGAAAGACCCGAACACGAAGGTTTACACCAACGTTATTCATCACGGCCCCGAACTGGAAACAATCCAAATTCCCATCAACCGGAGAAGGCGCTCGGGCCATCGATGCCACCGAACGGGCCCGGCGATCAAAGAGAAACGCTGGCGTGCACGGGGACACCATGGCTCTCAGACATGCGGCCGAGTGAAAGGACCGGAGACAAAAGGCGGTGCGCCCTCTGGCTCCATTTATATGAAATTCTAGGACAAGCAAAACGAATCCACAGAGAACATCTGAACAATCGCCGCCTGGTTAGAGGGGGTTGTCTGGCAAGGGGCAGTGTTAGGACTAATGGAAACGTTCTCTGACCCAAGAGGGCTGGGCGTTACACGGGTGGGTCTATCTGGCAAGGTATGTGTGAAGACGGTGTGCATTTTGATATGTGTAAAATTTTTTTTGTTTTTTATTTTATTTGTTTTTTAATCCTCACCCAAAGATATTTTTCCATTGGTTTTTAGAGAGAGAGTGGGAGAGAGGGGGAAAGACAGAAACATCGATGTGAGAGAAACACATCGATTGGTTGCCTCCTGCACTCGCCCTGACCAGGGCCCGGGCCGGGGAGGAGCCTGAAACCAAGGTACGTGCCCTTGACCGAAATCGAACCCTTTGGTCCACAGGCCGATGCTCTATCCACCGAGCCAAACCGGCTAGGGCTGTACATTTTTAAAAGAACCATCAAAATAATCAAGTGGGAGGGGATGGGGAGTGGGTGGAGGCATAAACGAAAACATTTATGCCAGGGTAGCTTGCTGGGTACGGGAGGGATTTATTACACTATTCTGTTTACTTTGAAATGTAATTGAATTTCCCATGATAAAAGTTTTTTTTAAAAAAACAAACAAACAGAACGGCCACCAGGTGTCTCCCTACACTAGCCAAATGGAGCTACAAGAAAACAATCACCTGCTCTCTAAGGTGGAAAACAACGCGTTTAGAGAAAAAATATTTCAGTGATTCTGAATATCCTCACTTTAAAGTTGTTTTTTTATAGGAGAGGCAGCACAGCGTAGTGATTAAACACAAGGACTTTGCAACGTGAGCCTGCCCAGGTTCAAGTGCCATTTCTGCCTGCCTCTCGCCGGCAGTACAACCTTGGGAAAGTCTCTTGCTCTGTCCAAGTCCCCGAAGCTGCTCTGTGTCTGTAAAACGGAATCGATTGTGCCTACTTCCCGGGGCTGCTGGTTTGAACAGAACCAGGGAGAGCGCTGGGAACGGTGCCAGACGCAACGCCAGCTCTGTAGCACTCGCTTCTGTCCTCAACCGTATCAGTGACACGATTGTTAGAAACACGAATATTACAAAGCAAAAGTCTGTGGGTGAGCAGTCGGTGAGCCCCGATTGGGAGCAGGCTGGAGTCTGAAATACTATCAGAGCTGCACCCACAAATATGACTCAGTCAGATCTCTGCAGGCGGAGGGTGGTAGAGATTAGCAAAGCTTCTTCCTTTTTAAAAAAATGTTTTTATTGATTTCAGAGAGAGAGGGAAGGAGAGTGGGAGAAAGAGAAACATCAATGAGGAGAGCGAGTCATTGATCGCTGCCTCCTGCACGCCCCCTCCTGGGGATCGAGCCTGCCACCCGGGGAATGTGCCCTGACTGGGAATGGAATGGTGACCTCCTGGTTCATGGGTCGAAGCTCAACTACTGAGCCACACAGGCCAAGCAACAAAGCTTCTTTCTTATCTGCCCTGGGGATGGGAGGGTGCTGTGCTTACAAGAGAGCCCTGCGGTCAGCCCAGGGCCTTATGCAATGTTCAGTCCAAAGAGATTTGACAAAACTCCCTAAATTAAGGAATGAAACAGTGGAATCGTAAAAAGCCCAGTGAGATGTTCAGCTATCCAACGCCCCCTGGTGGTGAGTGAAGAAGGCAGCATTCACACTGACAGCTTGACTCCAGTGCTTGGGCACCCAACCCTCGCCCACCACCTGCAGGCAGGCTCCAGGTTGCCCGAGGGGAAAAGGAGGAGATGCAAGAGAAGGGCCGGGAAGAAAATCTAAAAGCCATTCTTTCAAAATAGAAGCTCGATCTACTTCGGTTCTGCCTAGATGCCACCATCTGTCAGGGAAGCAGTTTCCATTTTGTAATAAAATTGGAATACGGAAGCAATCTCCCCCCCTCCCCCCCCTGCCCCCGTGAGCTGGGGACTGCTCCTGCCAGCTCAGTGCCCCGCGTCCTGGCCAAAGATTCCCTTTCAACATCCGTAACAATTAAACGCAAACAAAGGAAAGCAACAGCACCAGGTTATTACCATAAAAAGACACGTAAGAGAGAGGATCGCACACAACACTGGGAGATTGACGTGAGAAGTCCTGGCCAAAGATTCCCTTTCGCTGCTCAACATCCGTAACAATTAAACGCAAACAAATGAAAGCAACAACAGCACCAGGTTATTACCATAAAAAGACACATAAGGGAGAGGATCGCACACAACACTGGGAGATTGACGTGAGATTAAAATTCCAACGCATTTTAACTAGCCCTCAGAAATGCAATGTTGCCATAGGTTAATATATAAATATATTAGAGGCCCGATGCATGAAATTTGTGCAAGAGTAGGCCTTCCTTTCCCCGGCTGCCAGCACCGGCTTCCCTCCAGCACCCGGGACCCGGGCTTCCCTCGCAGCCCCAGCTTCATCCAGAAGGTCGTCTGGAAGGATGTCCAGAAAGACATCTGGTCTAATTAGCATATTACGCTTTTATTATTATAGATATTGGCCCAATGATATGATTACTTAGAATTTCTTCTAAGGAAATATTTCAAACAATTAAAACATTTAGCTGTTTCTGTAGTGTTTTATCTAAAATGGTAATTGAGCACTAGCTGGTTTGGCTCAGTGGACAGAGCGACAGCCTGCGAACTGGAGGGTCCCTGGTTTGATTCGGGTCAAGGGCATGTACCTCAGTTACAGGCTCCTCCCCAGCCTGGGCCCTGGTCGGGGCACATGCAGGTGGCAACCAATCGATGTGTTTCTCTCACATTGATGTTTCTCTCTGTCTTTCCCTCTTTCTTCCACTCTCTCTGAAAATCAATGGAAAAATATCCTCGGGTAAGGATTAAAAAATAATAATAATAATAAAATGGTAATTGACATTCAATTTATAACAGTAGCCCAGTATATGACACCAACTAGAGAGAATACATACAGAGATGGAAGTAATGCTTATGAAGAGGACATAAGCGAGGCTTTCTCCCTTTTGGGGCAGCAGCAGAATGCACAGGTATATGTGACCTGGGATTACAAACTACGCCTCAATGCATGCTTACGGACCGGCTGCGACATGGGCCGGACACAGTCGCACCAGGTGGCACGTGCAAATATTGGATTCTGCACAGCATCCCCATTTCCAGCGTCGGTCTGCGTTTCCCACTGACGGGTCAGACACCATGTCCAAGAGTATTTTTCTTTCTTTCTCCTGCGATTCTAGATCTCTGTCTTGGGCCTCCCAGCATCCGCAGCTCCTCCTCCGACTTCCCCTAGAGGTGCGTCCTCTCCCTCTCCTCCCTCTCCCCCGTGGAAGGTCTCAGGTGGGACAGTCCAAGACACTCCCAGCCAAGAGGGAGGCGGGAGATACAGCTCCGACTTCCAGAGTTCTCCCTTTAGGACTTAGATCTCGACTGCATGGGGCGTAAAGAAGGAAACTGGCCTGGCTGGTGTGGCTCAGTGGTTGAGCGTTGACCTATGAATAGGGAGGTCACGGTTCGATTCCCGGTCAGGGCACATGCCCGGGTTGCAGGCTCAAGCCCCAGTGTGGGGCGTGCAGGAGGCAGCCCATCAATGATTCTCGCTCATCATTGATGTTACTATCTCTCTCTCCCTCCCCCTCTGAAATCAATAAAAATATATATTTTTAAGAATAAGTGGAACAACAAATCGATGTTTTTCTCTCTCAAATCAATAAACAGAAAGTGCTGGTTTCTGTTTCTATTCCTCCTCTAACACAGAATCCACATCTAAAGCTTCAAAACCAACAAGGATTTCAAGCAGCCGCTTGCACACAAGTCCCCCTTCTGTCCACATCTCTAACTCACGGATGAGAAATGCTTATCTGATTTGTTTTCCTTAGTACAACACTTCAACACCACTGTTCCCATGGGGAGAATCAAGACTGTGGACATTTTGGGTGACAGTTCACACATCCCCCATGAGGTCCAAAGGGACTTTTTCCAGGGAGCAAACACCGCTACCCTCTACCCCAGCCGTGGGCAAACTACGGCCTGCGGGCCGGATCCGGCCCGTTTGAAGTGAATAAAACTAAAAAAAAAAAAAGACCGTACCCTTTTATGTAATGATGTTTACTTTGAATTTATATTAGTTCACACAAACACTCCATCCATGCTTTTGTTCCGGCCCTCCGGTCCAGTGTAAGAACCCATTGTGGCCCTCTAGTCAAAAAGTTTGCCCACCCCTGCTCTACCCCATGCAGGCAGGTGGCCGAGAATTTGGAAAGCTATACCTTTCCGAAGACGTTACCCTACAAGCATCAGCACATCACAGCTCTTCCTGTCTCCAGGCCATGAACATTATTAGTAAGGAGAGAGAGAGAGAGAGAGAGAGAGAGAGAGAGAGAGAGAGAGAGAGAGAGACTGACTTTTGCTCTGGTGCTTGTCTAACTGGCAACAAAAAAGCATTGAACTCTGAAGCTGACATCTCCACACTGATTCAAGCAGCACAGAAATTGGGTACATACCTGAAAAAACTCAAAAACAGGTATTTGCAAAGATATATGCCCCCCTCTGTTCATTGCAGCATCATTCACAGTGGCCAAGACACGGAGACAACCCAAGTGCCCTGCGAGAGAGGACTGGATAAAGAAGACGCGGTCCACACACACACAATGGAATACCGCTCAGCCGTAAGAAAAGACAAAATACTGCCATTAGCAACACATGGATGGGCCTTGAGAACATGATGCTGAGTGAAATAATTTGGGCAGAAAAAGCGAAGAACCGTAGGATTTCACTCATACGTGGGATATAAATGAAACTCGTGGACACAAGCAGCAGTGGGGCGTGAGCCGAGGGAAAGGGGGTGAGGGACTAGGGTGAAGGGGGCCTAGTGAATGCTGACGGAAGATGATCTGACTTTGGGTGGTGGGCACGCAGTGCAATATACAGATCTCGTATCCTAGAAACCCACCCCTGCAACTATATGATCCTGTTAACCAATGTCACCCCAGTAAATTTAATATTAAAAAAAAGCGCAGAAACACCCATTTAGTTTTGTCATAATGGATTAGAGCTGGCACACAAACCCCAGGATCTCAGTCTTAGGGAGACACTGAATATGCCTCAAACCTCAGCATTTTCCCCAATAAAACTCACTGGGAGCCCTAGCCAGTTTGGCTCAGTGGATAGAGCATCGGCCTGCAGACTGAAGGGTCCCAGGTTCGATTCTGATCAAGGGCTCGATCCCTAGTGGGGGATGTGCAGGAGGCGGCCGATCAATAATTCTCTCTCTTCATTGATGTTTCTATCTCTCTCTCCCTGTCCCTTCCTCTCTGAAATCAATAAAAATCTATTTTTAAATCTATATGAAAAAAAAACCTCACTGGGGAAAAAACGAGGTGGCATTTGAGATTCTCTGCAATCTCCTATTGATCCACACACATCCAGAGCCCCCTCCAAAAAAAATAAAATAAAATAAAAATGAACTTTTAGCCAAGAGAAAGCCCCAACCATCCATTCCTGGGACCCCTTGATTGTTTGCAAGCAACAGGCTCCCAGCGTCTTGTCAAGGCTGCCCCTCCGGCCGCCGGCGCAGGACAGAGGTTGGGGAGAGCTGCTTCGCTTTCCCAAATCAAAGCGGGGGCGAAGCAAGTGAGAAAATCTCCCGGGTTCACACACCCCTTCAGAGGCCGCGACTTGAAACACCCGCTGTGTCTCATGGCTGCCATCTTGCAAAACATTGGTTTGCCAAAGGCGGCCTTTGAGGGGCTCGGGGCTGGGAACGCCGGCCGCCGGCCCATTGAAGCGGGCCCCGCACAAAGGCCTTCCTGCCACAATCCCCGTGCTCTCGAGGGACGACATCTCTGCGCCCCCAAGAAAACATTTTAATGCGGTACAATCCGTGACACAGATCGCCCTCCATTTCCTTTCAGTAATTATTCATTAGAAAACATTTAACGTCGCTGCGGATTTCACACTGGGCAGTCTGCGCACAAAGGACCCGTGATGGCCCATTTAGAAGGGGCCGGGGGCCGCCTTTTCTCATCTGAGAAACTCCACGGAGGTGGGGCCCGCGGCGAAACCGTGCGGTTAACGGTCAAAGCCCCCCTGCCTGCCCCGACACTCATTTCAAGATGACAGGGGACAAAAGAGATTTGTTCTGTGCAACCCTGTCTGGGTGCCCGGCCGCGATCGGCCCCGCACACATGAAACCGCCCGGGCATTTCATCCCACCTGCCAGCCCCCTCCCGCCTGCATCCCCTCCCTCCTCCGCGGCCTGGCTCGTTCCCACTTTAACACAAAGAGACAGGTAAAGAATATGGCGAAACGCGGCCCATTCAGCATGTCAGCTTGCATCATACGATCGCCTGTCAGGTCCCCTGCGAGCTGCGAGGCGCTCAGACGTCTGGGTTCAGACCAGAAATCCGGCCCGCGGGCTGGTTATAGCTCTGGGGCGGGCGGCTCCCCGGCCACCCCCCTCCCATCCTACTGGGGCACAACGCCACCATTTCACAGACCCCCAAAACCATCCTGAGTAGCAACAGTTTGAAACTTTGGCGACATCAGTGAGGGACCACAGGACAACTCCCAATGGGCTCTGTGTATATTCCTTTACAGCCTACACTTGACAATGTAGCTAAAAGCTCAGGCCCGCAGACCCAGAAGGCTGGTCGTAGTAGGAAAGGTTGGGAAATAGTGTGTAGACATTTCTGAAGACATTCTCAAGAGGCGAAAACAGTTTAACACGGAGGATTCTTCCCTGAAGTGGTGCGGGGAGGGTAATGTTCTTGAAAGTGTGGCCAGAGTAACGGGGGTAGCTGATCAGCTGGAATGTGTTCAGACCTAAACACGTCTAGTGTGGTTTCTACTGTGCACGCTGCATGAGGCTGCGTGGGCACCACAGAGACGCTTCCAGAACACCCTGGTTCACTCACACTCACACACACACACACACACACACACGCGCGCGCGCGCGCACACACACAGTGAGCACACACAGGCGCTGGCGTGCACGGATTTTCAGCAATGGTCCCGTGTCACTGTACTGTTGTTATTCCTGAGGGCAACCCTGATGTTCACGTGTTACACTTGCTTCTGATGACCACCATGGCGTGTCACGGAGTCAGCAGCGAGAACGTGCCGGGTAAGGTCAGTGGGCCCGTGGGGAGAAAGCAGAATTCAGAGTGAAGCCAGTGGCAGAAGCCCGGCCAGTGGTCAAGGAGATTCTAAAGCCAGTCTGGATGTTCTATGTCACAGGACAGCAAACTGTGGCCTACGGGCTGAGTCCGGACAACTGCCTATTTTTTGCCACAAGTTAAAATCATTATTAGAGTAATATAGTATAATATTATATTATATTGTGTGAATATACTATCTATATGTAAAAGGCTAAGTGACCGACCATACGTCCATCCAACCGTCCGACCGACCAGTACATATGACATGCACTGGCAATTTAAAAAAATAAACGTTGACTCGTGCCTGTGCAATACATATAAAGCTCTTGCTGGCACCAATTGCACGCTCGATCTGTCATTGTCGATTATGAATTTGGCTTGACACTTCTATGATAGAGAAAGGGCGAATAGCGATATTAAAATATTTCTTCTAATTCATTTCCTTTCCCTGTGCACGAATCCGTGCACCGGGCCACTAGTAACTCTATATTATAATGTTATAGTAATATTATTGTTTTGTAATATGAAAAAATTATGATATTCAAATTTATGCCCATAAGTACTTAATGGATCAGGGTCATGCTTACCGTTTATGTCTGTCTGTGGCCACTTTCACACTACAGCAGAGATGAGTATTTATGGCCTACAATATTTACTACTTAGACCTCTACAGACAGCAGTTTGCTGATCCCTGCTCTCCATCCTACTCAGCACATATTTCTCTTTTCCTTAGGAACCAGACTCCTGAATCAACGCTGCTTACAAACTGCACGCACCCGGAGCGGCACAACGGAACTGCAAACACCACCCTTTCCACATCGATGTCAGTGGTTTGGGATCTGTCCCTAGAATGTGAAGTCAGGTTACTCCTCCATGAAGATCTTCCTTATGCCCAGCATTGCTACGTGTTGCAAATAAGGCCATTTAGAACTCGAGTTGGGACGTTATCTTTCCAGACCCACGGTGGCTTCCCCGAGCACCAAGCACAAACCTAAATGTAACTGTGCAAACGGCAGGGAGCGGTGTCTCCTATGGGACGTAACCAGTGTTTGCTCCACTGACAGACAGACAGACAGGTCAGCCTCTCAGGGAAGCCCTTCCACAGGTCCCGTCCCCAATTCCGCATGACAGAGTCGGAGACACTAAAATCCAAACCAGATGCACCTCAGGCAGCAGGCACGGCCGCGTTATTCTGACGGAAGGGGTCTCGGCTGGGGAGCTAACCAGGATCACACGTGAACGATGCCAGCATTTCACACTGCGCGCTTTCAGGGCTCTGATTTGCTCAGCGCTGACAGCTCACCGGCCGCACCGAGGGACTGTGTTTTCATTTAACGACGGGAGGACTGCTGGCGTTTTC
>NW_005361573.1:189117-199779 GCF_000412655.1 Myotis brandtii
TCTCTCTCTCTCTCTCTCTCTCTCTCTCTCTCTCTCTCACCAATCAATGAAAAATTTTAAAAGAAAGCAACTGCCCAGATGATTTGCATAAAGTGAGCTTTTTTAAAAAAATATATTTTATTGATTTTTTTTACAGAGAGGAAGGGAGAGAGATAGAGAGTTAGAAACATTGATGAGAGAGAAACATCGATCAGCTGCCTCCTGCACACCTCCTACTGGGGATGTGCCCGCAACCCAGGTACATGCCCTTGACCGGAATCGAACCTGGGAACCTTCAGTCTGCAGGCCGACACTCCATCCACTGAGCCAAACCGGTTAGGGCTAAAGTGAGCTTTTGAATGAATCACCCATGAACTAAATATGCCAACATGTGGATGATGTCCAATCGAGCCACAGGAAGTACTCGGTTAACATCAGCATCATTATTCGTGTGGCTTTAATGCTTCCTTTTGCTTCACTCATCAAACCCAGCTCCTTCTGAAGGTAATTTCTAAACGGTTCCATCTCCAATCTTTTCAAATAGGATTTTTTTAAAACTTTGCTTTGAAATAATCACACACGCACAAGAAGTTGGGAAAATAGTGCAGACAAGGCCCAGGTCCCCTTCCCCCAGCTGCCCCCCAACATAACATAACTAGAGTTCCAGGAGGTTGACACTGGGACCATCTTCAGACTTCTTCCAGATTTCACTAGTTTTTACATGCACTCGTGTGCATGCATGTGTTTCTATGTAATATTACCACATGTATGGATTCATGTAACTACCGTGGCAATCAAGATGCAGAATCGTTCCATCATCCCTAAGGATGCTACCTTTTTAAAATGTATATTTTTATTGATTTCAGAGAGGAAGGGAGAGGGAGAGATAGAAACATCAATGATGAGAGAGAGAATCATCAATCGGCTGCCTTCTGCATGCACCACACTGGCAATCGAGTCCGCAACCTGGGTATGTGCCCTGAGCGGAATCAAACCACAACCTCCTGGTTCACAGGTCGACGCTCAACCACTGAGCCACGCTGGCCAAGCAGGACGCTACCTCTCATAGTCTTACCGACCATCCTCAGACTTCTAACCATCCCGTAACTCCTGGCAACCAGGGATCTGTACTCTATCTCTATAATCATACTAGAGGCCCAATGCACGAAATTCATGCAAAAGTAGGCCCTCACAGCCCCGGCTTTGTCCGGAAGGTCGTCCGGATGGGCATTCTGCTTGTTCAGTTGATTTGCTTTTATTATAGATGGAGACATACAGTATATAACCTTTAGAAACTGTCTTTTTTCACTGAAATAATGCCCTTGAGATCCACCCAACTTGTTGGATGTACCCACAGTTTGTTCTTTAATATTCTAGAGTATTCCATCCAAGTAATGTTTTACCAAGGGAATCTGGGAATTAATTCACAAGTTAAAGAAGAATAGCACCCTTCATTTTTAAAAAATGTAACTACAGACAGCCTAGCTGGATTGGCTCACTGTTGAGCATTGACCTATGAACCAGGAGGTCATGGTTTGATTCCTGGTCAGGGCATGTGCCCCAGTTGTGGGCTCGATCCCCAGTGTGGGGTGTGCAGGAGGCAGCCGATCCATGATTCTCTCTCATCATTGGTGTTTCTACTTCTCTCTCCCACCGTTCCTCTCTGAAATCAATAAAAACATATTTTTAAAAATATATGTATATATAACCACATACAGATAAATCTACATGCGTACTTCCACATGCGTACAGCCATGACGACAGAAAAGGGCACAGAGACCTCACTTGAGGACAGGCCTACCAGTTGCATTTCCTCTGGGAGACCAGTGCTGCCGTGACCACGCCTCCCCACCAACCAACCAATCCTTTCTCCCCGCGACTCATGCTTCCTAGAGCCGCTATTGGAGATGTAATGCAGGAAGGGCAAGTACAACCTGGACCTCTGGGTCAGGCACATTTCGGTCAAGGGCAGTGCCATTTAAGTTCCCAGTTGCCAAGGTGCTATAGAAATGGATAATGGACGGAGTGGATCGATGACAAGCCGGAGCTAGAGTTTCTTGGTTGTGCGTGAGGCTTCTGGGGCCGACTACTCAATTATTCTGCCCACGAATATAAATGCTTCTGTGGCCTCTTAGCTCTCGAGAGAAGGAGAAATAATCCTTCAACACACAGTGCTTTCTAAATAGACCACACAGGAGATGGTTATGCAAACACACAAACAACAGAAAAAAAAATTGTCCTCCTCCATCGTTAGGCCTTTAAGGAATGCCTGGAAAGAGGTAACAGCTTGGACACGCAAATTCTATCTTCCGTTGCCCCAGAGAATTTTTTCCTTGTCAACATGCCAATAAAAACACCTCCCTTTTACTTTCTTAGGGGATCTTTACCGGGGCCAATTTGGAGTTAGCACATCGAAAAGTAAGCACACTCTATCTGGGATAAAAAATAAAATAAAATAAAATAAAATAAAAATAAAAAGAGAAAGAAATGCAGACAGAGTCTCACATCTAAGCGCCAAAATGACCTACGATTTTCTTCACTATTAGGTCACCATCTATTATTTAAGGTTCTACCTGCGCCGCCCGACACCGCAGCCACTAGCCACATGTCGGCATCTCGGTGGATTAAAACGAAGTGAAACGCACAATTCCGCTGCCCGGTCTCAGCCGCCGCGCGTCAGGCCCTCAGCCATCGCATGTGTCCTGCAGCTACAGGACGGGACGCTGGGATACAGACCACATCCTTCGTCACGGGGAGCTGGACGGCGACACTGCCCGGGACCAACCTGAAATGAACTGTTAACACCCCACCCCTTGGCTCTAAAAGATCACACGGTCCCCAACCAAGAAAAGAGGGCTCCTCTAAAGAGCATCTTAAATAACATTTTCACCCAATAAATTCAGCATCTTATCCATGGGCCCATTTAGAGGCTCCAGGCAGCAGAGAGGTTGCTAAAGTGAGGCCACCGTCGAGTCACATTACCTTGGACTCCATCATGCCCGGGGGTGGTGGGGGGCAGAGTGCGTGGCTAATAATTATCCCGCTCGCCCTTCAAAACTTGCTTCTCACCGGCTTCTGATCCTGCGATGCATGACACTCGGCAGCGAGGTCTGAGGAGAGTCTAGCTCGCTGGGCGGGGCGGCATTAAAAATTCATCCTGAGAGGCAGTGACTGCATCCTATGGCCGCCCACCAGTGGGCACCCAGGCCACTTGCGAGCGATAAGAACTGGAAACCCGACCTGCCTCGAGATTACATTACAGCCACTGCTGATCTTTGATTAGTCCCTGACATTCCCGACCGGTCGCCATCGATGAAAGAAAGTCTGGACCCTCCTGAGCGATGCCCCCCCCCCAAAAAAAATTCTCCCAACCACTCGGCCTGGACCCTGCTCAGCGGAACTCCCCTTGGGATCGTCTGCTGGCGCCTTTTGGAAAAGTTTACGTCCTCAAGCGGCAGGAAAGCAAGTCCCCTGGCAGCCTGAAGGTTCATAGCAAAGGGACGCCGGCTTCCCCAGGTTCCCTGCGTGTTCATTGTGTTATTGTTAATTTTCAGATGCAAAAATAGCCCGTGTGCGCTTACGCATTAACAAATTACAACGTTGCCCTGGCTGGTGTGGCTCAGTTGCTTGAGCATCATCCTGTGCACCGAAAGGTCACCAGTTCAATTCCCGGTCAGGGCACATGGCCAGGTTGTGGGCTCAATCCCTGGTCGGGGTGCGTGCAGGAGGCAACCGATCAATGTGTCTCTCTCACATCGATGTTTCTCTCTGTTTCTTCCTCTACTTTCCACTCTCTCTAAAAATTAAAAATTAAAAATTTAAAAAATCAGTGGAAAAACTATCCTTGGGTGAGAATTAACAAATAATAATAATAAAGTATCCCTTAAGAGGCCAAGCAAGTAATAGCAGCTTCTAGAATTCTCCTTCCAGGATGGTCTGCTTTGCTCACAAGCTCTTGGCTCTAAAGAGGGCCCAGACTTTGAGTCTAAGTGTTTGGTGACTCCAAGGAGACCCCCACCCCACATGGCACACTCGCCCCAGGGCTATGGCCCATGCTGGATCTCAGAATTCCCACCTGAGACGACCGAAAACCCTAAAAACCAATAGCAGAGACAGGTGCTCTAGTGAATTTCCCAAAATGGATTTCCTACTCCGGGAAAGCAGAAAATAACGGATGATTGGGAAACGTAAAGAAACACAAAAGCATATGCTATGTGAAGCGTTATCTATTCCAGAGTAAATTAGAGTCATTAGCAAAAAAGGAGTCCCTGCCCTAACCAGTTTGGCTCAGCGGATAGAGCGTCAGCCTGCGGACTCAAGGGTCCCAGGTTCGATTCCATTCAAGGGCATGTGCCTTGGTTGTGGGCACATCCCCAGTAGGAGGTGTGCAAGAGGCTGATAGATGTTTCTCTCTCATCGATGTTTCTAACTCTCTATCCCTCTCCCTTCCTCTCTGTAAAAAATCAATAAAATATATTTTAAAAAATAAAATAAAATATATTTTAAAAAAACACACAAAAAAAACCGAGTCCCTTTAGTTGAGGAAGATTTATCCATGGCATAGTGCCAGGCCCAGAGCCGCCTTCAAATGCCTCTTAAGTGAGCAATCTATCAAATGGTGTCCAGAGTTATAATATTCATCCATTTTGAAAGAAACACATACAGCTACTACTCACGCTGAAAAGGCACCCTCTGACATAAACAGGGACAGTCCGACTCGGTGATGACTGGTGGGTTAGCAACCCCAGACTACAACCCTACAGCTCGGTGACACCAAACGAGAGACTACAGGGCCATGTCCTGGAAATCCTACAAGGCAACTTCACTTTGAACTTGCAAGCAAACGTCCAGGCGCGATCTGCATGAAACAGGGTGGCGTTTTGTCCTAGAACAATGGGCCCCAATTAAAAATAATGAGGCCTGTCTCCAGCCGCCAGACCCCATTAGAGATCATGAGGACCGATAGCTCCCGAAACAGATTCATTTTTCTCTGATAGACGAATTGGGACAGGGGTCTCGGGGGGGGGTCATCGGGGCAGGCCTGGCCACAAAGCCTGGGTCACCCAGGCTGAAGAAGTCCTCACGAACTCGGTTATTAAGTAAGGAAGTGGGAATAACCCCGCAAGGCGTGCACCCACCAGCCACTGACACTCCGCCCCCTTCGGATACACCTGACATCTGACAAGGGGTTAGTATCCCAGATACACAAGGAACTCCTACAACTCGGTAGCAAAAAAAAAAAAAAAAAAGCAAAAGGCCAAGGACCGGAATAAACATTTTTCTAAAGGAGACATGCAAATGACCAACAGGTAGGTGGAAATAAGTTCTACATCATGAATCATCAGGGACATGCAAGTCAAAGTCACAGGGAGGTACCACCTCGCACCTGCAGGGATGTCTATTCCCCAAAAAGACAAGAGGTAATAAGTGTTGGTGAAAATATGGACAAAGGGGGACCCTGGTGCCTTTTTCATGGTAAGCAAAGGTCTTCCTCATTTGTACAACGGCAACACTCATTTCCTCAGTTACAGAAAAAAAAAAATGTTATTCTGGCCAAAACCAAACAAAAAACAAACACCACAACATAAAATTGACCATCTTCAGCATTTTTGTGTCCAGTTCAGTCGTGTGAAGGATGTTCACGTTGTTGCACAACAGATCCAGAATTTTTTCATCTTTCAAAATGGAAACTCTGTACCCACAGACGCGGCAGGAATAGGGACCAGTCAGGAAGCACCGCTCAGGTTACCCGGAGAGGCCTACAAGCGTCCGCGCAATGCAGGACTGTAAGACCTTCTGGGCCCTGACTGGTTTGGCTCAGTGGATAGAGCGTCGGCCTGCAGACTGAAGGGTCCCAGGTTCGATTCAGGTCAAGGGCACGTACCTTGGTTGCGGGCACATCCCCAGCAGGGGGTGTGCAGGAGGCAGCTGATTGATGTTTCTCTCTCATTGATGTTTCTAACTCTCTATCCCTCTCCCTTCCTCTCTGTAAAAAAAAAAAAAAAAAAAAATCAATAAAATATATTTAATTAAAAAAACCTTCTGGGAGAGCAAATAATTGGTCCAACAGCGAGGACTCAGTCGTTGTCACTCAGCTGGCCCATCGCGGCCACAAATCCCTGGGTTTAGGAAAAGCAGAACCAGGGTGGGGTGCGTCTGCCTAAAAGCAGGACAGTTTCTCCCATCAGACGTAGACACGGCGTCCACTTGCACTCTGAGGAGCGCCAGCACGGAGCCGTGTTTGCCGAAGGACTATTTAGGACACACAGCTCACTCAGATCAAGATTGCCTCACTTTTGAGAAACAGGCCCTAAAAAGCCAAGACAATTGTGTTCTTTTTTTCTTGTTCTAATTGATTTCAGAGATGAAGGGAGAGGGAGAGAGAAAGAGAAACATCAATGATGAGAGAGAATCACTCATCGGCTGCCTCCTGCACACACCCTACTGGGGATCGAGCCCTTGACTGGAATCGAACCCGGGACCCTTCAGTCCGCAGGCCGATGCTCTATCCACTGAGCCAAACCAGCTAGGGCCATTGTGTTCAATTCTTTCAAGCAGCCCAGCCTTTGGTTTTCTTTTGAGAGAACTTATTTTGGGTGGAAAGTTATTTCTCCCCTTTCCTCCTGAAACCAAGCCAGTGATCAGGAGGAAGATCTTTGGGTGTATATAGAAGTTGCATGTAAATCTAAATTAGCGTTGAAATGGCTAAGTCTTTGGTTTAAAATTTCAGTGAACAATTATTTTAAAAAATACAAAGTATAAATATAAACATTAATAGTACTATAAATAATATACTAGTAAATATTTAGTTAGTTCAGAGTCCCAGGCACACACCGGCTGCTCACTGGCAGCCCTGTGGCCTGTATTGGAGACTTTGCGGAGGAGTTTGCCATTTTTATTCTCCAAGTCAAGCTCCGTCATGGGCTTTTCAGTCCGTGGCTTCGAGGAGTGACGGTTTCAAAATCAGGGGCATTGCACTTTTTCATTTCAGGTGCAGATTAATTTCTAATTTGTAGAGCCCTCCCTCTCCAGCCCCCAGCCCAGCGAATAACTTTCTGGTGATTAGTGAACAGCAGATACTGGTTTGGATGACGAGCTCTCTCCACCAGGGAAAACATCTGCTCGGCCCACGGCTCTTGGAGGCAAATTCTCGTGCGATGTGGATGGGTTGGGCTGAGGACACGGGAGAACACTCCTGCGTATACCCTGGCGGGTTTCAGCACGCGGAAGGCGCTGCAGAATCTCACAGAGGGTAGGTGATGACATGGACACGTTCTTGGGGGCCAGAGCGTCCCAAACAAGTCAGGCGCTAGGACCTCCACCGACTCCTCCAGCCCCAATTGGGGAGGTCTTTTTGTCCGTTACACCCAGGCATGTAATCAGCGATTGTTCCCATTGTGAGTCCCAGATTCACCATCTGTACGCTCCAAAGGGCCGGGGGATTGTTAAGGCCCCGTCCCGGTGGGATTAATCTGCAATTTCACACCGAATGATTTTTAAGTATAATTTGTTACAACGATACAACATTACCATTTCCAAAACACACAGACGGGATTGTCACCTCTCAGAGGGGACGTGTCCGGGGAGCGCTACCCTGGGACGAGAGTCTGTGTGATAGTCTTATCTACTCTTCACTTTAGATGCAAATGGAGAGAGATATTGGGGCGGGGGGAACCCCAATTCAGAACCTTGGGAAGGGGTCCTAGGAAAAAAAGCACGTTGCTTTTGATTCCTGTGGAGCAGGAACGGCAAGTGCAATAGTGATGAAGTGAGTTCTCTGAGCAGGGTTGTGTGTGTGTTTTAATATACTTCTATTCATTTCAGAGAGGAAGGGAGAAGGGAGAGAAAGAAGAGCCCGCAACCCGGGCGTGTGCCCTTGACCAGAATCGAACCCAGGACCCTTCAGTCCGCAGGCCGACGCTCTATCCACTGAGCCAAACCAGCTGAGCAGTGTTTTAAAACCACTCTGGGTTGGTGGCTCGGGGTTGGCAGGATAAAGCTGCTTGCGGTGAAAAAATTGGAGCCTAGATTCTTTGCTGAGCCAAGAACTGTTACAGGCCTTTTTGTGGTCCAAGGAGGAGCCCCCCAAATCGGCCTGTGCTGGCTTGAGGCACACGAAGAATTTATTCCTCATCGTAAGGCTCTCTTCCTGCTCGCATGTGAAACAAAAATTAACTTCCACCGCGGAAAGCCTCTTTTTAAGAGAAAGGCTTTATTGGGCACGAAAAGACCAGGTCCTCGGGCGTGATGTCTGAACCACCAGCAACCGGGCTACGTGAAGAGATGAGCCCGCCGTCCTGGAGTTGAGCGTTTTTATACATCAAAGGGGGGTGGGGGGGAGATGTGAGCTATTCTGAAAGAACCCACCAGCAACCGGGCTTCGTGAAGAGATGAGCCCGCCATCCTGGAGTTGAGCGTTTTTATACATCAAAGGGGGGGTGGGGGGGAGATGCGAGCTATTCTGAAGGACGTCACATCAGCGATAAACAGAGGGGGTACGGGAAGGTGGGGTGGGCCAGCTCCGGGACAGGCACCATCAGCAAACACGTGGTCACCCCAGTGAACTAGCCGTGGGCAGCGGATTGGAAAATCCATGTGCAAATAGGGGCGCCTGGCCGTTCTCCCTGTCGGAATCAGGGAAATAGCCACCTGGAAGTTAATCCTCAATTCCAACAGATTTACAGGAATGTGAGGGGCCTTGTGTCAGAGCTGGTCCACAGCTATTAGCAGGCTGTGTGTGTTCTCTCTCTCTCTCTATCTCTCTCCCTTTCTCTCTCCAGCCATTGGACTTGACAGCATCTCAGAACCTTTTTCTTGTCACTGTCTTACTTTATGACACAAAAGACAAAATGTTATCACTATAATCAACGGTGATAACTCTAGCCCTGGCCTGTGTGGCTCAGTGGGTCGGGCGCCGTCCTGGGCATTGAAAGTTCGCTGGTTCGAGTCCCGGTCAGGGCACGTGCCCGGGTTGCAGGCTCAGCTGATGTTCTGCTCTCACATCATGGCTTATCTCCCCTCTCCAAAAAAATCAATAAAAGTGTTTTTTAAAGTCACCAACTCTTTTTTTAAAAGTTATAACTCCATGAATTTCAAGACATAAAGCATCCAAGAGAGTGTTCTTATTTGAAACCAACTCTAACCAAAGCAAAGGATGCCAACATGGAGACATTTTCATCTACTCTCCTAAGAACGAAGCCTTACTATGAGATTAAAACCTAGACAGCAATTCTATTTTCCCAAACGTTTCCCGGTGGGCTCACATGTTCCTCCCGATGGGTCGGGCAGCTGAGACGTTCGATCCAGTTCCTTGGGGTTTTAAAGTGGTCTGCGCAGCCGGTTTGTTCAACTCCATGCTTAACCCCATCTACCCCGGGAACTGAACGTGTGACTCCTATGCGGCCAGTCTGGGAGGCGGCAATCCCTCGGGACAGAGCTGTCCTTGCCAGGGGGACCTGCCTTGTCCAAGCCACGCGTCATACAGAGACGCCTGAAGGGTACCGCCCATCCCCATCGGTGCAGGAAGTCGGAGGGAGGGGTCCCACACACCACCCTCCCCCACCCATCCCCCGACACCACAGGTGGGAAGGTAGAGGGAGCCACATCAGAGCCCCGTCCTCCTCTCTGCAGGGGGTACAGTCACTGTAAGGAGAACCCCCAAGGTGCCCAGAGCACTTAGCACCCTGCTGAGCAGAGTGAATTGTCCACAAGATAGCTCATTCATTCATTCACTCATTCATTCATTTTCATCCTCACCCGTGGAGTAAGGGTATTTTTTCCATTGATCTTTTAGAGATCATGGAAGGTGGGGGGAGGGGGAAAGAAAGAGAAAGAGAAAGAAAGAAATATCAATTGAGCTATCAGCTGTTAAAGTGTGTATGCATTTGGGGGGGACGCCCTGTACAATTATTTGGCCATACAAATGAATGAAATCTTACCATTCAAGACAGCACGGATGGACCTGGAGGGTATTATGGCTACGTGAAATAAGTCAGAGAAAGACAAATACCATATGGTTTCACTTTTATGTGGAATCCAAAGAACAAAATAAATGAACAAAACAGAACAGACTCGTAGATACAGAGAGCAGATTGATGGTTGTCAGATGCGAGGGGAGCCGAAGGGCTACGTGGAAAAGGTGAAGGGATTAAGAAGTATAAATGAGCCGAAACCGGTTTGGCTCAGTGGATAGAGCTTCGGCCTGCGGACTGAAAGGTCTCAGGTTCGATTCCGGTCAAGGGCATGTACCTGGGTTGCGGGCACATCCCCAGTAGGAGATGTGCAGGAGGCAGCTGATCGATGTTTCTCTCTCATCGATGTTTCTAACTCTCTATCTCTCTCCCTTCCTCTCTGTAAAAAATCAATAAAATATATTTTTTTTTAAAAAAAGAAGTATAAATGAGTAGCTACGGGATAGTCACTGGGATATAAGTACAGCATATGGAATAGAATCAGTAATATTAATAACTATGTATGGAGCCAGGTGGGTACTAGAATTATTGAAGGGTTCACTTCGTAAATTAGATAGATGCTTAACCAGCATGCTGTGCATGTGAAACTAATCCTGTATCATAAAAGCCTAATATGCAAATTGTCCCCTTGACCAGGAGTTCAACCAGGAGTTTGACCAGGGGGCGGGGCCAGCTGGCCAACCACCCGTGGCCCGTCCCCCCCCCTGGCCCC
>NW_005361573.1:199869-203974 GCF_000412655.1 Myotis brandtii
ATGAGTGCAGAAAATAAGGTGGTGAAGGCCTAGGGCAGGGGATGGGGGCGGGCTGGAGGGGGTTAATGGGGGGGAAAGGGGGACATAGGTAATACTTTCAACAATCAAGAATATTTTTTTTAAAATTTGTTATTGATATACATGAGCTTGCATTGAAGTTCAAGGATGGGCTGTAGGTTACCATGCCTGGAATTTCGGCATTGGGTGGGCCTCAGAGGCGGGCCTCAAAGGTGAATCCCCTGCACCTGTGTCCGTTCCCTGCTGGGTCGAGGGCACGTGCTACCAGCAGAGGAGACAGGCCGTCTGATTGTCGGAAAGGTGTTCCTGATATCGACTAGTTATGCCCTGGAATCTACAACCGGTGATCTCAGCTCTGTTTTGTGGCGTCACAAACCAAAATAAGCCTCTGCTTTTTCTTCTTTTTACCACCCCTGCCGCAAAAAAAATCCTCAAAATTTAAAACAATAACACCTTTTCATGAAGAAACGCCTGCACATGTTGCCAAAACTGACCCCTACACGAGGTTATCATAAAGGGAAGGAGAAAGTTTGGAAAAAAGCAAAAGCTCCCTGGACGTGCTCGGTGCACGTTCATGGCCCTCGCTCTTGAATGGGTTTCGTTTTCTGAGCCCGTAACCGCCTTTCTGAGGACAAGACGATGTTCGAACCGGGCGGGGGCAGGAGGACGTCATCAAGAATCAACACCATGACAGTGTTCCCGCCCTGGGGACATCCAAGGGCCTCGCATCCTTTTATTAAGTAAGATGTCCGGCGATTATAAGCGGCGACGCCTCCACAAAGGCCAAAGAGAACCACAATACACGCATCAGTCATGCTCACCCAGCAAAGGGGATCAGCGACCAGGATTCTCCCATGGTCTCCCCCAGGGAAAACCAATTCCGTGCCCCCGTCTCCAGAAGCTGTGTTCCACATCACGCAGTGGTTTCACGGGGCTCGGAACCTCCCATCTTACGGAACCAGGATCAGAAATTATTTTTAGAGGTGGCACCAAACTTGGAGCATGAATACTGGGTAAGCTTTCCATTGAGAACTTTCTTTTTTTTAAATATAAAATATTTTTTTTGGTATTGATTTAAGAAAGGGAGAGATACAAACATCAATGATGAGAATCATGGATCGCCGGCCTCCTGCACGCCCCACACTGGGGATCAAGCCCACACCCCGGGAATTGAACCATGACCTCCTGGTTCATAGGTCAATGCTCGACCACTGAGCCCCGCCGGCTAGGTTGTTGAGAACTTTTTTTTTTTTTTAATTTTTTAAGGAAGGGGAAGGGAAAAGGGGAGGGGAGGGGAGAGGAAGATGAGGGAGAGGAGAGAGAAGAGGGAGAAGTCGGGAGAGGGAGGGAAGGAGAGGGAGCCGAGAACTTTCTTATAAAAAAAAAAAATGCCACTTCACCAGTTTTTAGCGACTGACAAAGCAAGAAAAAAAAAATTAAACCTGTTAATTTGCAGAGTATCTATTACGTGCCAGACACAGATTGGGGGACTGTGGCCAAGAGGGGGTGTTTTAGTAAAATCATTCATGGAAACCCACTTGGATATTTCTGCTTAATGGCCTTCAGCTCACTATACCAGCCAGTGGTCAGCGGGGAAGAAAGAGAACTGTGTTGCCCGGCTGGCGTGGCTCAGTAGCTGAGTGTCGACCTATGTACCAGGAGGTCACGGTTCGATTCCAGGTCAGGGCACATGCCCGGGTTGCAGGCTCAGCCCTCAGGCAGCCGATCCATGATTCTCTCTCATCATTGATGTTTCTATCTTTCTCTCCCTCTCCCTTCCTATCTGAAATCAATAAAAAAAATTTTAAAAGAGAACTTTTTTTTTTTTTTTTGCTACAAATCATATATTCCTGACCACACTCCTGGGTCCCTCCTCATTACCAGAACATCAGAACAATAAGCAAAGCCAGTCAGGATCTTAGGAAAACGGAGAAAGGTTTCTGGCCTGTGATAAAATCGAGCCTCTTATCAAACAAAACCTGCTTTAAACTTACTAAGTGAGTTAGTAGTTTTTAACCTTACAACACAAACACGGTGCCTACACAATGCATCCGAAGGACTGGTCTCCCCACTTACAACTGAGTTGCTTTAAGCGCATCCTCAACATGATAAATATTTATTTCTTACAAAGCCACAGGTACCCTAGCTCGGAACAGACCAGGCAGATAACCGTACCGCTCAACTCTCAAAATTTCAGAAACGCAGGCCTAGATTCGAGCTTTTTCTACGACATCCAACCACAGAGTAAACAGAAACGCCGTATACTCATTGCTTTTGCTTCCTTCCGCGGAGTCTGGTGACCTGGATTTCTGTCTAGCCTTCTGGGGAATCCCGCCAGCAACCACGCAGTGACTTCTGCAAAACCAGGACCCATCTGAGGCCCTCCCCTGCCAGAAGCAAATGCTAAGACGCTATTTATGTAGCTATGGACACAGGTGAGCTTTGCCTTCTTTAATTAAAGAAAAAAGGGTGCTGGCCATCTTCACCTCAGTAAGGAGATCACCCGGCACAGGTGCCCACACTTACTAGTACGTGATCCTTGAGACGCTGGTTTAAAAATGAGGATCTCCACGGAGCATTTGAGATCTTGCTTCCCCGCAGTCGTCACCAACTTGGTTCAAATAAACTCAAAAAATGTCTCTATAGGTTTGGCCGTTTCTTATGTCAACAACCAGTAGACATAAGTTGCAACATTTCTGGAAGATGGTCCATCATTGCATCGTTACCCTTTTGTTGATTACTCTCACGTGATCGCTATGTTTTTCTAATTGTAGGTTAACTTCACATGTCAGTGTCTATCAGGAAATGGTGTTACTTGCCAAACAACATTTGGGGGGCTGCATTTTCTTTACCATCTTTTTTTGCTGGAAAGTCTTTGGAATATGATTGATTTGCTTTGATCCATCTACGCTTGAAAAGGGATTCGTGTGTCTACCGCTTGATATTGGTAGCAAGCATCTGAGCCAGCCACTCCTACACAACCAACGTGCTCAAAATGCATGAGAAATAAAAAAAGTAAATGAATAAATACGGATTCTCAGCTCTTCCTTTTTATGGTTCTGATTTCACCCCAGGTGACTTACACAATTCAGCAGCGTGAGGACACCATCCATGTATAAAAGGGGGGAAACACAGGACTCTAACCAAAGAAGGGTTTCTGCTGAGATCCCTGGGTTTTCTGAGTAACTCTAACAGTAAATATTTGAGGGGCAATATTTTCACACCCAATCCTGAAGCAAAGCACTCAAAACCTCAATCTTTAGTGCAATCACCGCGCTTGCCCGCCAAAATTCCAAGGGGGCTCTTGAGGGCTGCCTGGAGCATCCTGAATAAGGGAGAGAGAGAGAGAGAGAGAGAGAGAGAGAGAACGAAGGGTCCTTGCTCTTCTTTTCCATAGCGCATGTGTCTACAGAACTCAGACGGAATGCCTGTTATTTTGAAAGCTTTATGGACTCCGTCAGCTTTCAGAAGAAAGACTTTCTTTCCAAAGTGTTCGAAAGATACATGATCACATGATGAAAGGGGCTGTCGCTTCCAAAGGAGGTTGTCAAGTCGCCCCGTTTACTTACAGCTCCATTAAAGATTAAAGAAATAAACCCAAATGCTTCGAATCCGTAGGTACGGTCCTTGCTCTTCTTTTCCATAGTGCATGTGTCTACAGAACTCACAGATCAAATGTCTTTTATTTTGAAAGCTTTATGGACTCCCTCAGCTTCCAGAAGACAGACTTTCTTTCCAAAGTGTTCGAAAGATACAACATGATCACATGATGAAAGGGGATGTCGCCTCCAAAGGAGGTTGTCAAGTCGCCCAGTTTACTTACGACTCCATTAAAGATTAAAAGAAATAAACCCAAATGCTTCGAATCCGTAGGTACGTACCTGCAACTTAACCGGTGAATTAATTATAGGTCGGTCATTCGGGGACATTGGAGGCATTGTAAACTACAGTTATAATCTCTCAAAATTCAAAATTTAAATATATGCAGGTGGGAGAGAGATGACACATAAGAAAGTTGCATGACCATGACCTTAACATCCTTAAATTACTTCTCCCGTTCCACACACCCCCCCCCCCCCCCAAAACC
>NW_005361573.1:204031-204766 GCF_000412655.1 Myotis brandtii
AATCTTTTTAAAATCCTGATTTCTGGGCCTCATCCTCCGGAAATTCTGTTTCTTTGTTACTAATGATAAGGCCCAGAAATCAGGATTTTAAAAAGATTTCCAGGCGATTCTAATGTGCAGCCAAGGTTGAGAACCACTGCCCTAGAGAATGCAAGCTGATCTATTTGCTCCTGGCCTAGAAGAAAGGAGGAAGGGCGCCCAGGTGCTCCAAGAAAACCATTCGAGACATGGACCAGCGCCAGGGCACAGCCCACCTGAATGGAAAATGAAATCCAGGTACACCCAGCCCAGGGAGCCCCAGCTCCTGTCTGAACTTAAACCACAGATGCAGAGACGCGTTCCCCGGCCGCAACAGGAAACGTAACGCGAGGACGGCCTCAAAAACCCCTAGAAACCTCGATGCTGGGGCCTGATGTCCCCACCTGCGGGCGCAGAGGCCTCAGTCACTTGCTCGCCTTGCCCCCTTGACCCACACTCATTAGGGCTCAGAGCTTCCATTTCCCCATCTGCAAAAAGGGGACCCTCCTAGCTGCTAAGGGGCTGGTGCAACGAATAGCCGAGGCGGCAGAAATACGTAAATAAATAAAGGGTGACTATTCTTGTTGTTGTGATTGTGGCAACTTATTCCGACAGAGGCTCAGGAGTGCGAGGACCGGAAATGCACACTTTCTTAGGGGATCAAACCCCTCGAGCCTTTCCGAGGGGACTGGGGGGACCTTTGTGCGCGCTCCGCCC
>NW_005361573.1:205181-217950 GCF_000412655.1 Myotis brandtii
CTTTCTTAAAGGGACAGGTGGCCGGAATCCGGTCTACCTGCGGCTCCTGGCCCGTCCCCTCTTTAGGGGAGAAAGAGGGTTGCAATCTCTCCATCCGCCCACCGCCCTTCCCGCTGGGCAGGGACGGATTGCAAGTTTTCATGCACCCAAGTATCCTTTTGCAATTTTATTCTTTTGGCCTAAATCGCTCCTCAAGGCAAGCTCGCAGGCATGTAGCTGCTGCCACCGTGGGCCAAGTGTGAAGAGGGGTGTCCCTACCCTTGCGCCCCGCCCCACCTGGAGCCCCAAGGCGCGCAAGGCTCCGCCGGCTGCAATCCCCTTGACCCTGCCCTGCAACTGACCCTCGGGGGAAAGACCCCCCGCGGGGCTACTGCGCATGCTCCGAGCTGGACAGCTCCAGAGAGGGAAATTTAAAAACGGTTCTGGCTGCGACGGCGACCAAATTGCAGGACGCCAGGGGCGAGCGCGAGGGCGTTCCCCTCCGCAACCCTCGCCCACCCCAGGAGCGCGGGTAGCGGCGGCCCGGCGAGGACTGGCTCCAGGTACCGCCATGCAAGGTCGGCTTTGCTCCTTCCTCCCGGGAAGTGCCCGGCATCGCATTTCCAGGGCGGAGACCCGTGCACCGGGCTTGCAGGGGCTGCCTTATTCTGCTCTATTTTTATTTATTTTTTCCTTCCTGGGAATCCCTGAATGACTTTTGGGGCGGATCTGAGAGTCTTTGGTGGGTTTCTGTGTACGTTTCAGGCTTTGAGACATTTAGGAAAGATTTCTTTTTTTTTTTAAAGGCTGTTTTTTAAGGCAGCGGTGGGTGGGGGTTGGATTGGCTTGCCGAGAAGGGCAGGTGGCATTTCTGAAGGCATTTCCAGGGCGGGAGCCATGCGGGTATTCCTCCTTTTGCAATTGGGAACTGGGCTCCCCGGGAGAAACAGGCAGGGCACCTCCAGCTGTCCTTTCTTGCTTTTTATTTTCAAAGTGATCAGAACTGCGTGCGGTTGAAAATATTAGCCTGGGAAAAGGAATCACGTTTTTCTGATGTCTATTTTGCGAGTCCACATTTCCCAAGTCTTGACATTTAGATTCTAGAGTCTTCCTCTGCCCTTCCCCCATTCATTCGAAAGAACCTGGAATTTCATTCCATTCTCTTCCTTCGCTTCTAAAACCCTGTGGAATTGCCCTGGGAAAGTGACCTGGGACGCCCAGGAATTCTCTAGTACTTTTTTTTTCTTCCTGATTCTTTCTTCCTTTCTTTCTTCCTTCCTTCCTTCCTTTCTTTCTTTCTTTCTTTCTTTCTTTCTTTCTTTCTTTCTTTCTTTCTTTTTCTTTCTTTCTTTCTTTCTTTCAAAGTTACTGTTGGTTGTTTGAGTTCCGTCCCTCTGAACTGTGGGAAAGCGGTGGTTTCTGCCCTGTCCACATCGTTGCTCATGGCAGCTTTGTTTTCTGCTTGTCTTTTCTCCAAGGAGATGATAGAAAGTGACATCTCATCCATAATGTCAGGAATTATTCGACACTCAGGGCCAAGTCATCACCGCTCTCCGCAGGAATACAGGTGAGGGCTTCGACCAGAACAAACGATATGTTTCGTCATTGTGTAAAGGGGTGCGTGCTGTTGATGGTTCCTGAAAACGATTGTTACGTTGCATTGTGGGATTCTGTAGGAGAGCTGGGACGTTCTGATTTCCAGGCTGGTCTCTCTGAGGGTGCTGAGCTCATGGCCTGGGGCAGTGGGATCTCTAAATGCCTGTGGTCCTTTGTCCTTTGCAACAGAAGCCCTCGCCTGGTTTAGAGACTGGGCATCCTGGCGAATGTTAAGATGACAAAAGCAGCTATGGCTTCCCCTCCAGTGGCCCTAACAGGGCTCCAGGAAATGCCCCCAAAATCGGGGTCTGGCTCCCACCCTCCTTGGTGCACTCCTGGGTTCTACTCCTGGCTGTGTGACTTTGGACAAGTCCCTTGCCCTCTCTGGGCCTCCGTTCCTGGTCAGTTAAATGATGCTCTTGAATTAGATGGTCTCAAGGTCCCTTCTAGGTCTCATGTGTTTGAAGAATACATGAGATGGAGACTGAGGCCAAAATACAGGACTTCTTGAGACAGGATGAAGGGAAATACAAGTGTGGGTGTGGAGGTGGGATGTGTGGGAGGCTTCACCTTTTTCTCTTCAAACCTCAGGCCTAGAAAGGCCCTTCGGGGGCTCAACTAGTCCAGCCTCTTCTTTTACAGATGGGGAAACTGAGGCCGAGAGAGGAGAAGGGGCTTGTGCAGAGTCACACAGCAAATGGGAGGGATTAGAAAAAAAAAGGAAGGACCTGGAATGTCCCCTCCACCCCCCACAACCTCTCTCCCTTGAGCTCTGAGAGGCCTCCTTCTTTTACAGATGGGGAAACGGAGGCAGAGAGAGGAGAAGGGGCTTGTACAAGATCACACAGCAAATGGGAGGGATTAGAAGAAAAAAGGAAGGACCTGGAATGCCCCCTCAACCCCCCCACAACCTCTCTCCCTTGAGCTCTGAGAGGCCTGACATGGTTCCCAGCCCCACCCCCATGGCGAGCACCAGATTATGGAGTGGGAGCAGGACAGGAGCCGGCCTGAGATGAGCAGGCTGTCACCTCACGTCCCCCATCCGCCTCCGGTGCCTGGTGGGGAAGACCCCCCCCCTCGATTAGAGAGGTGGCTCCCTAAGGGTGGTGGGTCTGGAGGCTGCTTTCTGAGACCCAGATGAGGCACAATTTCAAACACACATTTGCCAGGAGCCTGCTGTGTGTGGAGCTGCGACCCCAGGTGTAGGCCAGGCACACAGCAACCGGTGAGCACCTGCTGTATGCCAGCCCCTTCCTTCCAGCACTCACCTCAGCCTGGGACGCTGCTCTGATGAGTCCTATTGTACAGGTGGGGAAACTGAGGCCCGAGACATGAAATGGCCCTTCCCAGGATCATACAACCAAAGGCCTATGGGTTTCCCGCCAGTGCCCAAGGGTTTAAATAATGGCAGGCGGAGTGGGGGCAGCGTAAGGGTTGCAAGTGTGGGCTCTGGAGTCCGTTAGAATCCCAGCTTCTCTGGCTGTGGGGAGCTCTCTGAGCCTCAGTTTCCTCATCCATAAAATGGGGATAGAGGTGGCACCCATGACCTGGAGTTGTTATAAAGATTAAATAACAATTTCTGACTCTGCTGCTCGCCCATGGAATGATCCTGGGACAAACGGTTTTTGTCATTCACATGGATTCAGGGTTGTTTTCTCATGTGAAACAGCTAATATGTCCAGAAGGCAGAATGACATCATCATCAGCACCATCATCATCATCATCATCATCATCATCACTGGTGGTTTCTTAACCCTTATTACCTGCCTGACCTGGGCCCAGCAACCCCATCAGAGTAGCACTGTTGTGCCCATTTGGCAGATGAGGAAACCAAGGCTCAACCAGATTAAATGGCTTCACAAGGTGATGCCGCTCGTTATGGGCACAGTGAGAATTTGCACCTGAGGCTGTGGCCTCCGCAGGGTATGGTGGCTGCCACCTCCCACGCCCCATTGGTGAAGAAAGAGCACAGGTGCTGGGACAGAATACATGGTCTGACCACCTCCTAGCTGTGTGACCCTGGACAAGTCACTGGCCCTCTCTGTTCCTCAGTTTCTTCATCTGTGCAGCGGAGCAATGAGAGAACCCAATTCTCAGGTTATTAGGAGGTTCTGCGCCCCCATCTAGAGAAGTTGTTTAGCCAGGCCTGGGGCAGAGGGGACGTTTTCATGATCATACACCAACTCCCCCCGCTCCCCTCCCACGAATCCCACTTTCCCCTGCGTAATGGCCCTGGAGAGGTTTATGGGCTTCTCATCCGCCTCCCAGGCCTCGGAGAATGGCTTCAAGGACCCCTCAGGGCTGCTGGTCCAGCCTGGCTCCAGCCCCCTCGCAGCCCCCCACACAGGCTCCTCACAGGCTCCTCGCAGCCGTCTGCCCCTCATCCCTAGGGGCCCAGTATGGCCGTTAACTTTCAATGGTTGTGTTCGGGGAGGTGGGGGGAGTGGGCAGCAGCTGGAGGCGGCCGCCCTGTCCCCAGGGAGTCAGTGGCCGGGCCTAGACAACAAATTGGCAGCAATCTCCCCGCCTGCAACCCTGTGGCCAGGGGCCAGGGGTTGGGACAGCCCTGACCTCCCGGGCAACGGCAAACGGCTTGTGCTCAATGTGGGTTAGCTGCTTTCCCCCGGCTCAAAGCATGGAAGGGACACCCCCTCTTAGAAGTGCTAAGAAATCGTTATTAAGCACCTACTGTGTGCCGGGCACCTGCTAAGCTCCTTAGCCAGTGCACCATCCCATTTTATCTTTATGGCAACAACCGTGAGACAGGTCCTGGCATTATCCCAGCTTCTAGACAAGGAGGTGGCTCGCCCAAAGACATGCACGCAGGAAGGGGCCGGACCACAGATTTTAACCACCTGCCTCAACCTCTGGAATTTATTCTAGAGGTCGAGTCCAACAACCCCCTTTTACAGATTGGGAAACTGAGGCCCAGAGAGGCGAGAGAAGGCTGGCTGCTGGCTCCTCGGGCCCTCACCTTCTCCCAGGACCATGCCAGACCCTCCTCTCAGAAATTAGGAGACCTTGGGCAAAACCCCTTCTCCTTGCTGGACAATGGTTTTCTCATCTGTGAACCACAGCACAGGGCACAAAATAGATACTTAATAAATACTCATTGGGTGGATGGGTAGCTGGGTGAACATCGTGTGAGATATAATACATCCAGGCTACATGCTCGTGATGACAAAATCCTGTCCCATGGACCAGATGGGCGGACACCACTTGCCTTTCCTCCAACCTCCCCCCCGCCCGCCCCCCGCCAAGCTCTGTATGGCGATGGTTAACCCCCTGTCAGTGTAGCCCCAGCCCCATCGGTTGTAACCTCCTTGCAGAGCGTGTGGGCTCCATCTGTCAGAGGCGGGACCATCCCAACATCCTTACAGTCCTTCACTCTCCTGGTGCCTGAACAGCTCCTCAGTCTACACTGTGGGCAAGGAAGAGGGCAGCCTTGCTGAGGTCTAGCCCTCCTCCGGGGTCCTGCAGTCCCACCCCCAGAAACATGCATGCAGCGCGCACACACACACACACACACACACATACACACACACACACACACACGCCTGCTGAGGTCTAGCCCTCCTTCAGGGTCCTGCGGTCCCACCCCCAGAAACATGCATGCAGCGCGCGTACACACGCACACACACACGCCCCAAGCCAAGTTTAGAAAGGGAAGATTCCCCTTTCCTAATTCCTAATGTAATCATTTCACATTATGCTCCCTCTCAGCCCAGTTGGGCATTTCTGCACTTGCTTTTGAGTTCCTTTTTCCTGGAAACGGCTACAAAAGATATGTTGGCTAAATAAACACCCCTGTGAAATGCTTAATCCCTTCCGTGTAAAGGTTGAATTGGAAACAAGAACAGTTTGTGGTGATGTAACAGTTTCTGACTAACCACATCTGGAGGAGGCAGGTGAGACTTCTTGTAACAGGCGTGGAGGTGACATCCCAGGGAGGTCCCGGCATGCCTCTGCACCGCTGGGGTGGTCGTCTGACCCCCTAGTGACAGTGCTTTCTGGACAGATCCCTCCCAGTGACCATGAAAGGCAAGAGGAGAGAACGCAGTGAGGAGGCAGGAAGAATCATGGTTTGAGCGCCTCCTGTATGCTGGGCACTGTCTTACAGTTTATCTGCCCTCTGTCGTGGGAATCATTGTTACTAACCCATTTTACAGATGAGGAAACTGAGGTGCAGGGAGGTAAAGTGACTTGCCCAAGGTCCCACAGCTACAAAGGGGTTGACATGGGATTTGTAACACCAACAGATGTTCCTTCTACTGCTCAATTGCTATATCAACTCTAAGGAACCCCAAGATAGGAAATAAAGGGTTCACTGTGGGCTTGACTTCAGCTCTGTAGGCAAAGATCCCCACAGAACTGTACTCCATCCACAAATATGTGTGGCCCTGTGCGGGCACCTTTGCAAGAACACCATCGCATGTCACCGTACAGACAGGGCAAGAGCCCTGGGGTCCAGTTCGCCTTGGTGGACAAATATTTGGGAGAGAATGAAAGCCTGGACTGGTGTCCTCTGAGTCTGTTCGGGTGTAGGACGAAGTTATCCCTGTCTTCCAGGAGTTTAGCGTCTACAAGACGGATGTAGATGAGAAGAGATGCCCGAGTAAAAGTAATGGGTGATCGTGGGAGTTTGTGTCACGTGTAGACACGAATGGCACAGATCATTCTAGGGGATGAAAGACTGGGAGATGCTGACTGGTCTGGGAGGGCTTCCTGGGGGCAGTGGTATCTAAGCTGGGCAGAAAATGGAAAATGGAGAGAGATTGTGGCATGCAAGATACATTGGAGCTGGGATGGAGGCTCTGTCTTCCTTGTCTACTCCAGCAGGTATGTAATAAGTGCCCACAGGCTGCCAGGCCTTGTTCGGGGAGCTGAACAAAACAGAGGGCTCCCCATCCTGACCCTTGTAGAGTGAGGCTCAAAACGTGTATAAATGCAAAGTAAAGGGCCACTAGGGTTCGGGGAGTGGCCAGGAAGGGACTCTCAGAGGAGGGGACGTTTAGGCTGAGATCAGAAGCCTGAGAAAGAGCCTGCTGGGAATGAGTACATGGAACAGCATTTCAGGCAGAAGGAACAGCATGTGCAAAGAGAACAGACTGTTGGAGGAACCAAAAGATAACCAGGTTTGCCAGGGCAGAGGGGATGGGAAGGCAGAGAAGGGGAGGAGGGAGCCAAGGGCCAGATCATGGCAAGGAGCTGGACTCCTGCTCCCTGACAAGTTTTCAGGACAGTGACAGGTTCTGATGTCCCTTCTGAAAGGCCACTCTGGCCGCTGGGTGTTTCATAAGCGCATCTCTAGCTCTTGAGCCGCTCACTGTCCTGCACTCTTCCCGTGGTTTGCCTGCTCGGAACCAAGCGGCAGGCCCTGTGATCACCTCTGTTCTGCACAGGAGGAAACGGAGGCTCAAAGGCATCGAGTCGGCTGCCCAAGGACCCCCCATTAGGAGTGGAGCCAGGACTGGAATCCAGGTCTCCCTGGGCTCACCCCTCTAGTGCCCTGCTCCTCTGGCTCATCTTCCATCCCTCCAGCAACACGACTGATTAAGGACATGGTTGAGGTTGTGAGGTTGGTCCCCCCCGTCAGTGTAGGATGGCAGCCAGGGGTGTCTCACGTCCCCCAGGGTCCCCTGACCATGGCTCTGCCACCGTGGAGGCACCTAGCAGATTCTTCTAAAAATGGTATGAGGGTGGTTTGCTCTTCCCCATTTACTTCAGCCAGGCTGGCAGAGGCTGAGGGAAGAGGCTCCAGGGCGAGTGGTTTAAAGCCCAGCCCCTTTGCTGACATGCTGTGTGGCTGAGGGGCATCTCTTCCCCTCTCTGGGCCTCAGCTGTCCCATCTGTGAAATGGGTATGACCAGTAGCCACCTCACAGGCCGTCGGGAGATGAAGAAGGTGCAGAGCTAAGAGGACTGGCAGGAAGGTGGGCACGCCACGGGGTAGTTCTCCCTCCTCTCCCCTAGGCCCGCTAGAAAGTGAGCTCCTTGGACAGGAGTTTTGTCTACTTCCCGGAACAGGGCCGGGCACGTAGAAGTTCGGGAAATGTTTGTGAAATGCTTTGGACCCTCTGCTAGTGGCCATCCCCACGGAGGCCACTTTATGCTGAATCCATACTCTTCAGAGGATGTTTGCCGTAACGGAACCTCTGCTGTGCAGTGCACATTGATGAGCTGGGCAACTGCCTGCATGGGCTCATCCAATCCGCAAAACAAATCCCCTGTGAGATGGGTATAGGTGTTAGCGCCCCCATTTAACAGATGAACAAACCGAGGCTCAAAGAGGCAGATGACGGCAGACAAGGCTCACAGCTACTAAGTGTCTGGGTGGGATTCAAACTCGGGCCTGGCCGACCCCAGAGCCCACACTCATAACCACGACACAAATGCCACAAAGAGAACAATGAGGGGGGCCGTGGCCTGGGCTCCCCGGCTGAGATGGGCTCACGTAGGGCCTGGGCCTGGGCCTTCTGAGGAGCCAGAGCCCTCTGAGCAAACCCAGGGCTCACGGAACAATGTGGTGACAGCACATAGGAGCCCTCGGGAAATGCTGGCTGCGTCACGACCCTGATGACATGTTATTCTGGTGTTGGTTTTCCCAGGGTGCCACCTCGCTCCTGACCAGGCTCTGCCCCCCCTTTCCCGCCCCTCAGCATCCCCCCATTTCCCAGGTGCCCTGCAGGCTGTGGGTCCCAGTGGCAGCCTCGCAGAGATGGAAGGGACTCAACCCCTTGTGTTCCGGATGGGGAAACGGAGGCCTGGGGAGGGCAGGTGGGAGGTGCTGGGAGGAACCTGGGGCTGCTGCCAGGAGGCAGCTGAAGCACATTGACCTGGTCGGCCTCACCTTTCCTATCTGTGAATCTGTGAAAGGGGAGATGATGCCCCCTAGGGGTGTGTGTGTGTGTGTGTGTGTGTGTTTTCATAAGGAAAAGATGGATGTGGCTGAGCTTTGGAAAGAAAGAAGTGCCCCCCAGCGTGGAGTGGGGAGCTGTGGGCAGCCTCCGGAATCGGGAGGGGACTCTGAAGTGCCGGACAGGTATTTGTATTTTTTTTTGTCCCCAAAGCTGGCCGCTCACTGATGGGGAACCCTGTCTGTGACAGGTCCCCCCTGGTTTGAGGAGGGCGCATTGTCAGGGGTCACTCCTGAAACCCTGAACTAGCCGGGTCCGCTGCGTTTTCAGCCAACGCTTAGTGAACTGTTACCATATTGTCCGCAGCCCGTGTAGTGTAGGTGCCATTTTATTCCCATTTTATACACGGGGAGACCAAGGCCCAGGGAAGGTGAGGTACCTGCCTCAGCTCACACAGCCAGGAAGCGTGCAGGCGGGGCCCACCCGCCTTGGGGTCATGCCTGCTTCTAACCACTGTGCTACTCTGCCTTCCTGGAGCCCCGGCGCCAGTGCTGTGCGGAGGGAACGTCTCCTCTCCACCCCTGCTTTTCAGATGGGGAAACTGAGGCCTCGGAGGGACGGGAGCGTGCCAGGATGGTAACGCTTTGGGAATGCAATGAGGGGGTTACCTGCACGCGACTGCCATGAATTACAGGATCCTTGGAGGCTGTGTGGGCTCACCTTTCACCCAACAGGGGCCTGGCGGGACCCTCGGCTCCTGCTTGCATGCCCCTGGGACAGGGAGCTCACTACTTGGTGTGTGGCCTCCGTACCCAGCTCCCAGGTTTACAGAGCCCTGACCTGTCGCTTCCTCACTGAGCGGGTGAGCTGGGGGACTCGTTTTTTATTTTATTTTATTGTTGACAGTGTTGCAGATATCTGCCTTTTTCTTCCTTTTTGCTGGGGGAATCTTTTATAAGGAAACATACTAAAACTCAGAATCCCATGAAGTCAGCTCCTGAAATTTCCACACCTAACTCAGATTTGTACTTGTGATCAGGAGATGTAGAAACGCCACAGATTTTTCCATTAAGGCCAAAAGGAATGTTCTAGACCCACGGTCGGCAAACTGCGGCTCGCGAGCCACATGCGGCTCTTTGGCCCCTTGAGTGTGGCTCTTCCTAAGCCTTAGGAGTACCCTAATTAAGTTAATAACAATGTACCTACCTATATAGTTTAAGTTTAAAAAATTTGGCTCTCAAAAGAAATTTCAGTCGTTGTACTGTTGATATTTGGCTCTGTTGACTAATGAGTTTGCCGACCACTGGGCTAGACCATCGCCTCTTGGTAGGACTTTCTGCACCGTCCGCTGTGGCAGCCACCGAGCACGTCGGATGTGGCTGGTGTGATAGAGACGCTGAGTCTGTGATTTTAATGTTAATGGATTTAAATGTAATAGCCACAGGCAGCTAGTGGTTCCTATTGGCTGGCAGTGCGAGGATTTTCTGGAACGCACAGAGCACGTCCTTCAGCCACTCCTGCAGGGCAGGGGAAAGGACAGCGGGCTATAATGAACCCAGTCTCTGGCTGGGGTATCCTAGACAAGCCCGTTTCCCCCCTGGCCTCAGTGTCCCCATCTGGCAAATGGGAAGGCAGTAATGATAACAATACCTGTCTGATCAGACTCTTGTGAGTTTGACATGAGACCAAACACGTAACCCACTTTAGCTCAGGGCTGGCCACGCGCCAGGGGCTCGCCACCCCAAGCCGTGTCCACAGGGGAGGATGGGGGCGGGGCATCTGGGAAACCTGGGTCTGTGTGCTCATTTGTCCAGCCCTGAGGACTTACTGAGCACTGTGTGCCCAGCCCTGGGTTGGACTCTAGGGGTCCAGCTCTTCCCTCAGGGAGGGTGTGGTTCCTGCTTCAGCATCAGGATCTCCTGGGGCCACCTGCACCCAGCAGGGGGCTCTGCCCCTGTCCTGGCCTCCTCCCTGCCAGACCTGGGGTGGCCCCAAGGTCTGGGGGTGCAGCCCCTGCCCTCCTGGGGACATTAGCGGGGCTCGGGAGAAGGTGGAGGTGTGTGGTTAACAGGGTGCTCCCTGGGGCTCAGGTGGGGGGGACACTAAAGGTGCTCAGAGCATTGATGGGACTGCTCAGGCCTCAGTTTTTCTATCTGTAAAATGGAGGGAGAATGTAGCCCAGGCTCTGGCATACAGAAGTGCTCAACAAATGAAAGCCCTAGTGGGAGCAACCCCAGGGGCAGGAAGTGTATGTGACCCCAGAGCCCAAACTTCGAAGTCCTCCACTCCCTTGAGGCCCTAAGTTGATCATGAACATTAATGATATTAATATGAATGACAGCTAAGTCAGACACTGTTCCAAGTGCTTTATATGCAGTAATAGTTAATCCTCACAACACCCTATGAGATAGGAACTTTTTATCCCCATTTCACAGATGAAAAACTGAGGCTCAGAGAGGTTGAGTCAATGGCCCACAGGTAAGTGGAGACTAGGATTAGAACCCAGAGCCCAAGCCCTTAACCGCCATGGGTAGGTACTGCCTATGAGATGCACCCACCACCAGAGGTTTGATCCACAGGGGTGCCCAGGAACCTGGTTTGTTTACAAGCCACCCCAACACCATCTGGGTCTCCGATGGGGCCCCCACCTTGAGAAACCTGCCAACAGGGACTCCCTTCCACTCCTCCCTGTGGCCCCAGCGCCAGGCAGAGCGGTGAGGGCGGTGGGAGCTACAGCAGGTTGCTGAGCAGGAGTGGGGCTCCTACCACCAGAAGCTGGGCAGTGGGTGGACCGGCCTTGGGGTGAGCAGGGGTGGGTGGGAGCCAGACAGGGATTCCTGACAGCGGGTGGCACGCCCGGCTCTCTCCCTCAGCCTCACTCCGGGGTCTCCACGGGCCGAGGGGACAGATGGCATCACCCAGGCCCGGGCCGTGGCTGTCACTCGGCCGGACGAGTTACAAGTGGCCCAAGGGGCGGCAGCTGGGGGGGCTGCAGAAACAATGGCATTGAGACCCCAGGACAATGGGGGCCACGTGCCACAGGGGCAACAGTCGTTTGTCACACAATGGGCCGTGGGGGGCGGACGGCAGCCGGGCCAACTGCTGCCGCCGACACGGGCCGGCCGAGTTTTCAAATCATTTCCAGGCCGTGTTTTCCTGCGAGGCAGCCAATCGCCGGGCAGCTGGGCGTCACCTGATGCCAGCTTGGTGGGCCCAGGCCCTGTGACAACTGAGCAGCAGTGGCCATGGCAACGCTAATTGTGGCCCTAAAACACAGGGAAGGAGAGAGCAGGAGACATGGGAAGAAGGGGGAAGCGAGAGACAGGAAGAGAGAGAAGGAGGGCGAGAATACCAGACCGGGGGGCCCCCGCAGGTGGCAGGGGGTGGAGGCCGATGCCCGTCTGTGGGTCCCGGTCACGTGCCCGAGAGAAGCAGAGGTGGCATTTCTTCCCGCTTTCTCTCTCCCTCTCCAGCTCTATGTGTGGCACTCGGAGCTTGGAATTCGGACCCGGGGCCTCCCGGCAACAAACCAGACAGCCCCTGGCTCAGGGGGGCAGGTGTGGTGGGCATGGGCTGGGCTCCTGGCCCATGTGCAGCCACACTGTCGCCTGGACGAGGCGCTGCTGTGGGCCCAGTGCTCTCGCAGATCGGGCACCTGCCTGGCATCCTCACTGGGCAGCCTTTCTCCTTCCATGGAAGGTGCTGTTTGGGCTCATGAATCTGTTCTGGGCTGGGGGGGCATGGGTCCTAAGTGGAGCCTCCAGTGGACTCAGTGCTCTGAGCCTCAGTTTCCCCATCTGTAAAAGGGGGATATGAGCATATCCTACCTGTCAGGGTTGCTCTGGGGATTGAATGGGCCTATGCTTTTTTGTTTTTAATTTATTTTCATTGTTTGCAGAGAGGAAGGGAGAGGGAGAGAGAAACATCAATGATGAGAGAGAATCATTGATCAGCGGCCTCCTGCGTGCCCCACACTGGGGACAGAGCCCACGACCTGGGCATGTGCCCTGTCTGGGAATCAAATTGTGGCCTCCTGGTTCGAGTGGGACTATGCTCTTTGAGCGCGGACGCCATTACCTCAGTTTCCCCATCTGTAAAATGGGTACAATAATACTCCCTGCCTTATGGATTAACCAGGAATGTTTCAATGGCCTAATTCCTCGAAAGGACTTGATATGGTGCTTGGCATATAGTAAGTGCTCAACAAACATTAGTGCTCATCATCTTGGGGCCGGGGCTAAGGAACGTGTTAGAAGAGTGAATGCAGGGATGATCTGAGGCTGTGTAGTCTGGCTGCCAAAGGGAGGGTCCTGGGACCAGGGTGGGGAGATGGAAGGG
>NW_005361573.1:217976-221182 GCF_000412655.1 Myotis brandtii
TCCAGGGGTAGGGGAGCCCCTGGAGCTGGCCTGAGCTCCCGCCCCTCCTGAGCGCCTGCCCTCCCTGCAGGCTCCTGGCCACCACGGGCGACGAGGACCTTCCCGGGGACCTGCAGTCACTGTCATGGCTCACGGCCGTGGACGTGCCCCGGCTGCAGCAGATGGCAAGTGGCCGCGTGGACCTGGGTGGCTGCAGTGCACCACCCGCACACCCAGGTAGGCCCAGGGGCAAGGTGGGCTGGTGTGAGGGGGGGACAGGGGAGGGCGACACCTAGGAATGCCACCCACCGGCGGGGTGGCCATGGCCGGGTCGCACTCGGGGCCTCTGTCTCCACATCTGTGACATGTGCCTCATTCTGTCCTCCCCCGAGGCATGTGATTCACTCATTGTCTCACCGCTATGTGCCAGGCCCCCTGCGAGCTGAGGGTTTCGAGGAGGACAGACAGCCCCGCCCCTGCCATCTAGAGCAGCCGGCAAACGAGGGCCCGCGGGCCTGTTTCCGTACAGCCTTTGTGTACAAGTGGTTTTCACATCTTTCAAGGGTTGTAAAAAAAACCCAAAAAAACGGCAGAAACCACATGGCTGGCCAAGTCTAAAATATTGGCTCTCTGACCCCTCATAGCAGTCTACTGACCCTGACCTAGAGGTGGAGAGAGAATGCATGGAAGGTGCTGAGTGCAGGGTCTGGCACATAGTAGGTGCTCAGTCAATGGCAGCTGGTGGCAGTGACCGCAAGTGGATCAAATGCCTAGAGACACAGAAAGTGCTGAGCAAAGGCGATCAGCAAAAGCAAGCATCGCCGTGCACTGGAAGCATTAGTGGCTGAAAACGAGCGACCAGGAGATTTCTTTCATTGAACAAGTTGTCCACTTCATAGGTGGTAGCCACGTGGTACAGATGGGGAAACTGAGGCTGGCCCAAGATTATCCCCAACCCCTTCTTCATCACCACCCCCCAGGGAAGTGATTTGCCAGCACCTACTACGTGCCTGGCCCCACAGGGGTGGTATGGTAAAGAGTCCGGGCTTCAGGCCGCGTGGCCTGGGTTCCACCCTACCACGTGGTCTTGAGGGAGGTGCCCAGGGACTGGGCTGTCCCTGCCAAGGCCACAGTGCCTCCAGCTGCGCGGTGTCTCTCTGTTTCCCTCTTGCAGATTCCCTGGCTGGGGTGGCTGACCTCCATGCAGGAGCCACCCCAGGGCCCCTGCTCCATGGCCCGGCAGGCATGGCCCCCCCGGGTGTGCTGGGCCTGGGCCCCATGGCCAGCCACAGAGCCAGCGTAAGTGCTGCTGCATGGGCTGGGGAGCGACGGGGCATCCTGCAGGCTTGGGGTCTGTTCCGTCACTCTGACCCTCTGTCTCTTCCTCTCCCTGCCCCTGCAGATGACCCAGTTCCCTGTGGGGGGGCAGCCCCCCTCCAGCCTGCAGGACCCACCGCAGATGTACTCTCCGGCTTCCCAGCCACTGTTCCCGCTCCCCCGAGGTGCCCAGCAGGTACTAGGGGCTCGGAGGGGCCCTGGACTCGGAGACAGACACCCCTGACTTCGACTGGCCAGGGACCCCTCTGGGCCTCGGTGTACTCCCCCAGAACATGGGGGTAACATTCCCCGCTGAGTCCATGCCATGGGCTCCTTCCTTCAGTTCTCCCTAAAACCCTGCTGTGGGTGCAGACCAGACTGTCTCCGGGGGGCTGTCCACCCCACACCTCATCTCGCTTTTCTAGCCCGGGGAGCGGGTGGGGTTACCGTGAGTGACTTATGCCCTGTCTCACTGTCTCTCTCTCTGCTGCCTGTCCCCTGTCCCTGCCTGTGGGAAGTGCCCTCCTGTGGGCCTGTATGGCTCCCCGTTTGGGGCACGACCTCCCTACCCCCAGCCCCGCATGGCTGTGCATTCATCTCAAGAGCTGCACCCCAAACACTACCCCAAGCCCATCTACTCCTACAGGTGAGGTCCAGGGTGGGCCGCGGTGAGGGGGGCTTGAGGGGTGAAGGATGCCTGTAGGGCACCTTGGACAGCTAGGTGTGGTGGCCCAGACTTCCAAGGGGGAGGATGTGGGGACTGGGAGCCCCCAGGTGTGATACGCTGTCAGGAAGGGCCACCCTGTGGTCAGCCGACCCCCAGGGTTGAGAATCCACTCCAGAATTGGGCCCGGGCAACACTCTGTCACTCACAAGCTGTGTGGCCTTGGGGAAGTGGCTTGGCCTCTCTGAACCTCAGTTCCCCCTGATGTCTAAAGTCATCAAAACAATAGTATGTTGGAGGAGGGGAGTAAACAGCCTCTTTAGCGTCTAAAGGCCCACAGACATTATTATGGGGAAGGGATAAACAGAGGAAAAGATGGGGTTTCTCAAATCGCTATCAATGGCTGAGCTCAGGGTCAAGGAAAAAAGGGCAGGGGGAGGGGAAGATGTAGGGCCATGAAGAGGTATCTACCCTTAGCACCATGAGTGTCGGGGCTGGTACCCGTGGGTCAAGCAGGGCAGGCTTCCTGGCGGAGGGGACCTTGGGCTGTCGGCCCGAGACGCCTTCATGCCTGGCCTGCCCACCTTCGCCTCCAGCTGTCTGATCGCCATGGCCCTAAAGAACAGCAAGACGGGCAGCCTGCCTGTGAGCGAGATCTACAGCTTCATGAAGGAGCACTTCCCCTACTTCAAGGTGAGGCGCCGCAGCCGGGGCGGGGGTGCGAGAGCTGCTCTGACCTCTCCCGAGCCCTGTCAGACCCAGAAATGGCCCCAGGCCGAACCGAGCCACCCTCCCGGGCTCCCAGTTATGCCTGAGACCTGGCGGTGAGGATGCTTGCACATGTGCACTCCCACAGACACGGGCAGAAAAATCCAGAAAGAGAAGGGGGTATTTGAGCTGGGCTCTGACGGATGAAGAGGAGCTCACTCGGCATCCCAGGGGCAAAGGGCAGAGGGGGCAACCTAGTTACTCAGCACAGGCTCCGTATAAAATAGAAGGATGCAGGACACACCCGGCGAGAGCCTTTGCCTCTCTGAGCCTCGGTGTCCTCGCCTGCGAGATGGGGAGAGTCGTCCCCAGCTGGCACAGTTAGCGAGGATTCTGCATGTCAAGGGCCTGGCAGCTCCCGGCACGTGGTTTCATCATTGGTAATGTTGTCCTTGTTGGCATCAAAGGAGAAGGTCAGAAGGTGCCAAGCTGTGGGGTCCCCAGCCTGGACAGTGTGCTTAGCAGAAATATTGTAAAA
>NW_005361573.1:221246-223420 GCF_000412655.1 Myotis brandtii
AGAGAGAGAGAATAGGGTACCATATGAGGTGCATTACAGAATCCGGTTACCGAACAATAAACTAAGAGCATTTAAAACTGGTTGGCAGTTAATACACTTGACCGGTTATCCGTGCATTAGCATCCTCTCGCTTGCTTGCTCCCTGAGTGGGCGAGAAAGTGGAAAACCCAGCAGCCCTGGGCCCTGTTCTCGGGTAGGAACCATGATGGAGCTGAGCTGTCGCTGCCCCTTTAATCAGGGCATAGGCCCTCCAGTTTGCCACAGTCCCCACCGCTCTCTGTCGTCTTCCCAACTCGAGGTTGAGTGTTGGACCCTGTCCTGTAAGCCCGCGAGGCCCGAGCCTGAGACCCCCCCCCCTGGAGAGAGGGTTTGCAGGGGGGTCTCTGGAGGGGGCTCCTGCTGCCCATGTCTCCCCACAGACGGCGCCCGACGGCTGGAAGAACTCGGTTCGACACAACCTGTCCCTGAACAAGTGCTTCGAGAAGGTGGAGAACAAGACGAGCGGGTCCTCGCGCAAGGGCTGCCTGTGGGCCCTCAACCTGGCCCGCATCGACAAGATGGAGGAGGAGATGCACAAGTGGAAGAGGAAGGACCTGGCTGCCATCCACCGGAGCATGGCCCACCCGGGTGAGGCCCAGACCTGCCCGCCACCCCCATAAACACACACACACACATCACCGCCCAGCCCCGCCCCGCCCCAGCCCTCCTTCCTCCTGTGACATCATACCCTCCCTTCCCCACCCTCCCCAGGGGCCGCCGGCTGAGGGGCCTGGGCAGACACGTGACCAGCTGTGGAAGCTCACTAAGCAATCCCTAGTCCTCACACAGAAATGCTGACACGGGTCTAAAAAATAGTAGCGCCCAGAGTGGGCCGGGAGGTGGAGAAACAGGCGCCTGCATGGGCAATGGAGAGGAGCATAAGTTGTTCGACTTTTCCAGGGCCAAGTAATAGGTCCAAACCCTACACACTGTACCCATTTATTGGTCCGGTTATTCTACCTCTGCCAATTAATGCTGCAGAAATCAAAGATTTGTATGTATGCGCATCTATCAACACTCACATATGCATATATCCACACTCATTTCTTTAGATAGTTGAATGTATGTGTACACACACACACACACACACACACACACATCTATACATGGATATCTATTTATATAAAAGCCTAAGTGAACGTTTGACCGTCTGAATGGTAGTTATGCCGCACACTGACCACCAGGGGGCAGACGCTCAATGCAGGAGCTGCTGAGCTGAGGTGACTTGACAGCTGCGGTTCTCGGACCCGGAACCAGAGAGGAGGGAGCCTGATTCTGGGGTGCATCACCCGAGAACCGCCCTCTCGTAATCCGGGACCCCTCGGGGGATGTTAGAGAACCGATTTCGGCCTGAACCCCGCAGGCCAGGCCGAGGGACCCCACCAGTGCACGGATTGGGCCTCTAGTCTAAATATAAAGAGAGAGAGAGAGAGACTGGAAGGAATATACCAGAATCTTTACCATGAATAGAGAGAACACTGATAATTAATAGATGCTTCGCCTTTCTGTATTTCCCAGCTGGGGATCGAACCTGCAGTCTAGGTGTGCGCCCTGACCGGGAATGGACCCTGCACAGGACATGCTCCAACGAACTGAGCCCCCCTGGCCAGGCCGCAGTCACACCTCCTACTGTCTCTTAGGAGCAGGGAGTGGCTAGGACCCCTTCCGTGCTCATTCCGTCCCAGCCTCACGGGCCTTGTGACCCCTGCCTCGCCTCCCTCTTGCAGGGCCGTGATGAGGTTCAAGTTAAGTCCAAGAGCTCGGGGCCACCCTCTAAGGCACTGTCCCATGAGGGGAGCCACTGTCATGGTCCGAGGCGCCTCTCGTTCCTGCACAGCTTGGGTTTCATCGCATTCCCACAATGACCCTGTGCAGCGCACGATGGCATCTCCTGGGTGCAGGGCCTGAGGTTCACAGAGTCCGACAGGCTTGCTCAGGTCACCCGGGTCCTCGCGTGGGGATCTGAGCCCAGGCCTGGGCTGCTAAGTGACCTCTCCTCCTTGCCTGCAGAGGAGCTGGACAAGCTGATCTCGGACCGGCCAGAGAGCTGCCGCCGCCCTAGCAAACCGGGGGAGCCCGAGGCACCCGTGCTGAGCCACGCCACCACGGTGGCCATGGCCCACGGCTGCCTGGCC
>NW_005361573.1:223531-231132 GCF_000412655.1 Myotis brandtii
ACCCCACCCCTGCAGGCCTTGCCGGACCTCAGCCCCAGCCCCCTGCCCCACCCGGCCGTGGGCAGGGCTCCCGTGGACTTCATCAACATCAGCACCGACATGAACCCCGAGGTGGATGCCCTGGACCCCAGCATCATGGACTTTGCTCTGCAGGGTGAGGCTGGAGGAATGGGTGATAGGAAGAGGGGGAGGGGAGAAGCTGGGAGGGGGCGCAGGGCAGGAAGACAGAGGAGGGCTGTCTGCATTCACCCCCAGCTCATTCCTTCAGCCAACACTTCCAACCACCTGGGAACAGCACATTACACCAAGCTATACATTCATGGTGCTTACTGTACACCAGGCCTGGCCCAGCTTTTCACAGGCAGCCTCCCACCTCACCCCACAACAAGCAGGCCTGGGAGGCCACTTCATAGCCCATTCCGCCAGCGAGGACACTGAGGCAAAGAGAAGGCCCAGGGTCACCTGGCTAGTCAGTGGCAGAGCCAGGATTTCAACCCCAAACGTCCCATCAGTAGCTGCTGCAGCCTGCATGTGCCAACCTCAGGCCGGTCACACTGACCCGCTGCCTGGCACGCGGCCATCCTCCATGCATGGGAATGAATGAGTGAGTGAATGAATGAATGAACGAGGGAACGAACAAACAAGAGGTCAGGTTTCAGTGAAGGCTCATGATCCATCCACTCACTAACACTAGTCTACCTACTATGTGCTAGCCCATAGCCTCTGCCCTCCAGGCATGTCTAGCGAGGAAAATGGACAGGTGAGCAGCGTAGTCAGCCAGCAAGCTAGTGCGTTGGTTGTAGCTGGGAAACGGGGGTGTCGGAGCCTCCCTGCTTCCCCCCGGATTCTTGTGTGTTAACCTGATGAAGGAAGGGAACTACTATTTTGTCCTCCGGCTTTGACCAGGATGGTACCCCGGAACGAGGGCTGAGTGCTTCCACGCCTCCCTGGTTTAGGGGGTGGGTTCTCAGATGCCTCCGTTTCATCCGGGGGAGCTGAGGCTCTAGGACAGCGGTTCTCAACCTGTGGGTCGCGACCCCTTTGGCGGTCGAACGACCCTTTCACAGGGGTCGCCTAAGACCATCCCGCATATCAGATATTTACATGACGATTCATAACAGTAGCAACATTACAGTTACTACGAAGTAGCGAAAATAATTTTATGGTCGGGTCACAACATGAGGAACTGTATTTAAAGGGCCAGAAGGTTGAGAACCACTGCTCTAGGAGGAAGTGACGTTCCTAGGGGTGCCCCGTGGGGAGGTGAGGGCCGGGCTGGGACTCCGGCTCCTCCGGGTGTTTCTCCGACAACACGGAACTTTAAATCCCACACGTGGCCCCGGCCCCTCCCTAAGAGGGGATTGGAACTCGGGTCTGACATGAGCCAGCTCACTGAACGCCTTTGTCTTTGGAAGGGAACCTCTGGGAGGAGATGAAGGACGAGGGCTTCAGCCTGGACACGCTGGGGGCCTTCGGAGACTCCCCCCTCGGCTGCGAGCCGGGGGCCTCGGGCCTGACCCCCGTCTCTGGCAGCAGCGATCAGTCCTTCCCGGACTTGCAGGTGACGGGTCTGTACACGGCGTACTCGGCTCCGGACAGTGTGGCCGCGTCGGCCGCCGCCGCCTCCTCTCAGTACCTGGGCGCCCCTGGCAACAAGCCCATAGCCCTGCTGTGAGCTGATGGCCTCGCCCGCCCCAAACCAGTGTTCCTCCCGCTCCCACAGGGGGCTGAGCCTCTGGGGGGCTGCTGGCCCCCCCTGGCCCCCACACACACCTCCACAGGAAGCCTGTTGGGCCTCCCAGGTCAGGAGGACAGAGGAGAGTGGACAGGCATCCTGACCTCCTCCCTCCCTGATGCTCCTGGGACCGGAGATGCGAGGCCTCCAGCCGGCCTCCCGCTGGGCCCCGTCCATGACCTGCAGCCCATTGGGGACACCTCGCTGCACCCCGGAAACACCCTGGTGGGAAGGAAGGCCCTTTAATTTATTCTCCTCAGATGAACCATCTGCCGCAGCCTCGAGTGGACAGGCCCTGAGGCCCAGGGTGGCAGCCTGACTTCTCTTGGACTGCAAGAGGCTGAACTCGGAAATGGGTGCCTGCACCCCCCTCCACGCCCCGCCCCCGGCCTCCAGGCCCACTCCTCCCGTAGTCTCCTAGAAGCCCATAGAGCAGATTCCCGGGCCACGCCAGGCACCGTGACCCCGCGTACATTTATTTATATTTATTGGAGCCCAATCAAGCCACCTCTTCGAATCCAGCCGCAGCCCTGGAATGAGACTCCGGGTCCCTGTCTGCATCCCGGCAACCCTAACACCTAAGCTCTCCTCGGACCCCGTCTCCAAAGGGCTCTGAGTCCCCTTGCGGCCCGGGCTGCTCTGTAGAAGAAACAAGCACTTTTGATCTGTGAAGCATCCAGTTTTGAAAACGTAGAGACCAGATAGTTTCTGAACTGTTCAGTCACGATTCCGATCTCTCCCCGCGTGGACGAAGGGGGGGGAGGGGGGGGCGCCACACTTTTGGGTTGCCAGGGCTTCCTAAGGGCAAATCGGGTTGAATGAGTGGGGGAGGGGGGCTTTGTGTCTGGAATTTAAGACGTCCCAATGGGAAGAAAGCAAACTGAACGGTGGAAAGCTCGACCCACACAATGAGGGGGTGCGGGGGGACGAAGCTGCGATGCTGAGTATTCATTGGCACTTGTCCATTTCATTGCCCTGTGGCCATTTTAATGTGGTTTTTTCCCTCTTGTTGCCAATTACTGACTTGCCCAGTGGCGGGTTCTGTAGACAGCTGGGGCGGAGGGGAGCCAGGTGCGTGGCGTGGAGAAAGGAGAAAGGAATCTCCCAGCTAGTGGCTTGAGCAACTAGATGTTTCTGTGTGTGTGTGGGGTGGGGTTCCCCAATCCTCAAGCCAGAATTTTTCAATGAACCAGCAGGTCAGCCAGCCCCCGGGAGGCTGGGGGTTCAGCCCTGTCTTGAAGAGCCATCTCTAAGTCCTCAGACACAGCCCCGTGCTGCCCGTCTGCCCGGCTCTGCCGGCTGCTTTGTGGGACACGCCCCCACACGTTACGAAGTTTGAGCTGTTGTTAATGAAGCCCCGTGTTCGGGTGACGCGGGGACTATGTAAGTGTAGTATTGGAAAACTTGTCTGTCAATAAAGGCTGAACGGCAGCTCTGTGGCTCCCAGGGCGGGGTGGGCGGGGTGGACAGCAACATCACACCTCGCAGGGCAGACCCTATTTACAGATGGGGAAACTGAGGCCCAGAGAGGTGACACCACAGCCACATGGAATCCAGGTCTTCTGATGCCAGGTTCCCATCACCCCGGACACTGGGAGGAGACTGTCACCACCAATAAGTTAGCACGGCTGCCACTCGCTGTCCCTCAGTGCCAGGCTCCTGACGGGCACCGTCTCAGCACCGTTCGCTGCTCAGAAAGGGGAGGGTGGGGAGGACTCTAGTCCAAGTGAAGAGGAGCACCGAGTCCAGCGCTCAGACTCCAGAGCCGGAGCCCAGCGGAACGAGGTGGGGCTACCTCTGGCGACCCCTGGGGTGGGTGGACGAAGGCTGTGGTGTGAGCAGCTGCACCCTCACAGCGCCAGGCCCCGGGCTGGGCACTGCCGTGAACCCGCTGTCAGTCTCCATGACAACCCTGACAGGCGTGTCATTCATATTACACCCCGTGTGCAAATGAAGAAACTGAGGCTCAGGACACAGACACCAGGGGGTGAGGGCGGGCGATAGGGGGATAAGGACACATATGTAATACCTTAACCAATAAAGAGAGAAACAGGCTCAGAGGTTAAGCAGGTGACTTGCCACCCAACACAACAGCAAAAGGATGTAGTGATTAGGAGTCTAACTCTTAAGCCCACCCAGGAAGTGGCCTGCAGCCTCCCTAGGGAGGCCAGATTCACACACACTCACACACACACACACACACACACACACACACACGTGACAATTAGCAAGTAAAAGGGTATGCGAGGAGGGGGCTGGGGTGGTATGAGGCCGTGCTGATGGGGGCCCCCCAGTGGAGACCAGGCAGACGGCAGGTAGAGGATGCCTGCAGCCACCCTGGGCTGCCTTCTCCCCAGCACCCGCTTCTCAGCTTGGCTCCAGGGGGACCCTGTGACCCAGGCCCGGCCGAAGAACGCATCACAGCCTCCAGCTGCCCCCAGCGACTGGTTGGGGTCAGAGGGCAAGTGACCGAGGCCTGTGGGTCACAACCCGTACAGAGCATCACCCAAGAACTCCCCAGAAGGGATGGGGCAGGGGCACCCTCCGGGGGGCGCTGACCTGGGAGGAGAAAGCCTGAGTCGGGGGGTCACCATGAGGAGAGGGCGGGAGCCGTGACGAGTCTGACCTCCGTGCCTGACACAGGCAGGTGGGCCCAGGCCCCACAGGCAAACCTGCCAAGGTCGCAGCCACAGGCCGGGATGCGCTGACACTGCAGGAGGCGTGAAGGGGAGACCGGAGGGGCCGGCTTCACTGAGGCTTGCTTGGAGATGGGCAACTAACTGGGCACCAACCACCTGGGCCCTGCCCCCTGCCGCACTGAGACCAGCACTCACAGGCAGCCTCTCCCTGAAACCTCTGGGCCATCCGCACAGCGCTGGGTGGTCCCATTTCCCAGGCGAGGAAACTGAGGCTCAGAGATGGTGAGAAATCACCCACATTCTAACAACCAAAGTCATCAAACTGGCAAACGTGTAGGGGGGCTTATTCCTCCTCCTCCCCGTGGGATGTATAACCCCTGGGGTGGGCAGAAGAAAGGCCTGGTTCCTTATCCCCAGAACCTGAGGCCATGGTACATCAAGGGGCATGGAGGGAGCAGGTGCAATTAGGGTGCTGATTAGCTGCCCTGAAGAGAGAGTCTTCTGGATTCGCCAGGTGAGCCCAATGCAACCACGGGATCCTTATCAGGAAAGAGGGAGGCGGGAGGGTCAGTGTCAGCTCTGAAGGTGGAAAAATAAAACAAAACAAAAAAACAGAAACTGAATCTTCCCTTAGAGCCTCCGCAAGGACCGAGCCGGCCAGCACCCTGGTTTGAGCCCCCTGAGCCCCATGTCAGACTTCTGACCGCCAGACCCGTCGAAAAATAAATGTGTGGTTTTTAAGCCACTGCGTGTGGTCATTAGGGCGGCAGCCGCAGGAAACACACATCACCCTGTTCACAGAGGAGGAAACAGGCTCAGAGTGGCTGAGCACTTACCTGTGACGAGTGACACGCAGGACGGATTTGGACGCCCTTCCTCCCCACGGTCTCCTCAGCCCCAGAGGACCCTGCGGGCGGATGTGGGAGAACCTCCGAGGTTACACTGCTGGGCTCTGACCCCAGGCCTGCCGGCTCCTGGTGTAGCGTTGGCTCATCAAGGAGGTTTAGGGAGAGGGGAGAGAGATACGGCCAGAGCGAGGCACGAGGTGCTGGAGCCAGGGACCGCCACCTCTGGACGATGCTGGTCGTGCCCACCTGTTCTTCCTCTGGGTGTAGATGCTGGAGCCTGGGGGGGGGGGGGGGGGGGGGGAACAGGACAAACGCCAAACTAAGGACTGAAACGTGGAGAACTTCCTGGGCGGGAGGCAGGGGGCGTGGCAGCCCAGGCAGGAGCAGCTGGGCGGCCGAGGGAGGCACAGGCAGGGGGATCCAGGAATGGAGACTGGCTGATGGTGTTTGTATATCCCGTCTAGGATGTCGGGGAGATGCCAGTAAAAAGATTCAGTGACTTTTGAGTTAAAATTACTTCTAGGCGCCCTAACCGGTTTGGCTCAGTGGATAGAGCGTTGGCCTGCGGACTCAAGGGTCCCAGGTTCGATTCCGGTCAAGGGCATGTACCTTGGTTGCGGGCACATCCCCAGTAGGGGGTGTGCAGGAGGCAGCTGATCGATGTTTCTCTCTCATCGATGTTTCTAACTCTCTATCCCTCTTCCTCCCTCTCTGTAAAAAATCAATAAAATATATTTTTAAAAATTTACTTCTAGGCGACCCCTCTTAGGATGGCTACTATTAAAAAAGAAAAAGCTGCCCGGCCGGCGTGGCTCAGTGGTTGAGTGTTGACCTATGAACCAGGAGGTCATGGTTTGATTCAAGGTCAAGGGCACGTGCCCGGGTTGCAGGTTCAATCCCCAGTGTGGGGCGTGCGGGAGGCAGTCGATCAATGATTCTCTTTCATCACTGCTGTTTCCCTCCCCCTCCCCTTCCCACCCTCCCCCTCCCTCTCCCTTCTCTGAAATCAATTTTTTTCAATGTTTTTTTTTTTTAAGAAAAAGCCCATGAAACAAGGGCTGGTGGGGATGTGCAGAAACCAGAAGCCTGCGTGCTGATGGTGGGATGTAAAATGGGGCCTGAGCGGTGGGAAACAGTATGAAGGCGCCTCAGAAAAATGAAACAGAACCATCATATGACCCAGCAAGTCGACCTCCAGGTATAAACCCCAAAGAAGTGAGAACAGACTTGACCAGATATTTGTACATCCACGTTCATAGCAGCGTTACCCACGGCAGCCCAGCAGTGGGAGCCGCTCAAATGTCCATCGGTGGGTAAGTGGATGGACAACACAGTGGACTGTTAGCCTCCTTGGAAAGGAGACGCTGACACGTGCTCTAACACGGACGCACCGTGAGGCCGCCACGCTAAGTGAGATAAGCCTGTTGCAAAAGGACCAATACTGTGGGATTCCTTGTCTGAGGTCCTAGAGCAGCCAAACTCCGAGAGAGAAAGATGGTGGTTCCCCGGGGCTGGAGGGGAGGGGGACGTGAGGAGTTAGTGTTAGTGGGTTTGGAGTTTCAACTGGAGCTGAATAAAATGCTGTGGAGACAGAGGGTGCTGGTGATGGTTGCACAACAATGAATGTACTTCATGCCACTGCACGTCAGACTGGTACGTGTTATGCATATTCTGCCACAATAAGCAATGTCTTCTAGGCCCTTGGCCTGTGTTTCCTGCAGACGACGCTGCTCGGAGATATACCACACGGGTCAGGGTATCACAAGACAAAACTCCCCCTCGACTCAGCAGCCAGCGGGACCCAGGGAACCCCAGGTATATGTCGCACTTACAACCCCACCTTTCACACATCACACAAAAGGGGGAGCACAGCGGCCGGGTCTCCAACGCACCGGACGGCTCAGGGTTTACCCAAGGGGGGCGGCCTGGGTGCACGGGACCCCTCTGACCAGCTGTGTGACCTTGGACAAGTCCACTCATCTCTGAGCCGAGGTTCTGTCTAGAAAGATGAGGACACAGGGCAGCACGCATCTCAGAGGCTCAGAGGATTGCATGAGGTGGCGGCTCACTGGTTAATGCCCGAGCATTCTGTCTGGGCCTGCGCTGCTCACCAAGGCCTCTGTCCACACGCAGGGGCCTGGTCCTTCCCGGCCCTGGAGGCTGGCCTGCTACGGCCCCTGAGGGAGGAACGTCGGCCTCGTCAGGGAAGGTACTTGCAGCTGAGGGCCAAGGGGCTGCATCCACAGCCAGTAGCCTGTCGTGTCTGTGATCGAGCTGGAGAGGCTCGGTACTCGCCCTGTAGCCTTCGGGGGAGGAAGTCCAGTCCCGGCTGTGTCCTGAGCTGGGGGCTGGCTGCAAAGCCCAGCGGTGGCAGGAGGA
>NW_005361573.1:231242-240563 GCF_000412655.1 Myotis brandtii
GAATCGCTTGGGGAGGCGGGCTGCCTTTGCTGATCCAGATATTCAGTCAAGGCCAAATGCTTCCTTTAAAAAAATAATTTATTCCACACATCTCATGGTAGGTTCCTCCACCCCCAGTCCCTGGGTAGCAGCTAGTCGTCAACCGGTCTCTCCCTGCAGAATCAAGGGGCGTCCCCGACACAGAAAACATTCGGTTCCCAAAGCAGCACGGGCTCCCCTCTCCCTGGCCTCGGGATGGAGCCACCAGTAATTCATCGGTCCCCCCACCCACCGCCCCCACGCCAGCGATGTCATTAGCTGGTGACCAGACTATTTTTTTTTTTAACTCAAGACAGCCTCAAGCATCTGGCGTGCGAGGGGGCTTCCCTGGGCAACCATTGTCCTCCAAATTGGCCAGGCGTCACGTTGGATGTTCTCAAACTGCCCGTCACTGACGTGGGGGCGGCCAGCTCCCCCCGTGGCCGGCACCCGGACGATGGATGAGGCCGGGAGGACAGGCCCTGCGCTGTGCAGCCTCCAGGGCTGTGCTGGTGGGCGTGTCGCAAAGGCTCCCTGAGCAAATCGGCATGGTCCTGTGGCCCAGTCCTGGGAGACCAACAGCTCTGCCCCTCGGGCTGGATCCCGCCACAACATCAAGGCACCAGAGGAGAGGGTGATGGTGACTTGAAGGGGCCCCCCACAGGGGTGGTGGCCATCCCAGCCCTGATGCCTGTGAGCAGGTGGGCTGTGAGTTTGGAGGGCTTCCCGCTGCCTCTGGAGCCCCAACAGGGCAGGAGGGTACCTGGAAAGGGTGGCCAATCCCGCGGTGGGGGCGGGGCTGGTCCTTGTCCTCAGAGGGAGGGGCAGGCAGGGGGCTGTGAGCCTCCCAGAAGAGATCTCCATGTGCCCGGGACCTTACCCCTGGGCAACTCCGCTCATTTTCCACTCCTTTCCCCAGAACGGAACCTCTGCCCCTGAGCGCTAAGCACGGCCTGCGATGGGCCATCCCTAGCGACTCACTAGGGGACATCGGGGAACAAGATTCCATTTTATTCTCTTAATAAATATCACGGGTACCCTTGCCCGGGCGACTCGACAGTCTCCAAATAGCATTGTTACAAAAATAGGTTTCTCTTCTTCGTCTTGTCTCTTTCTTTCTTTCCTCGGCCTCTGTGTTCTGCTGAAATAGAGATGTTTACAGCAAGAGCCGGTCTCCGAGTAAAAAAAATAAGATCCCACGATCTGATATAAAACGAGCCTCAGAGGACACCTGGGTCCCGCACGCCAGGCACCGGAAGGGAAGGGAACTCGGGCGCTTGGGTTCAATTCGATTCAGCGATGCAGCAAAAATGTCTTCAGAGACAAATATTCCCAACAACGGAGAGGAGGCGCTTTCCGCCTGGAGAGGGCGCTCCTGAGCGGTTTATTGGGACAGGAGTGAGTTGGGAGCCAGCAGCCCTGCAGAACTGCCCGAGGACTTTTTGTTTTAAAAAGCAAACCCCCGTGGTCCTGGCAAGGGCCTGCGGTCGGCGGGCCGGTGCGGTTCCTCTTGCCCGTGGTGCTGCGAGTGGCCGTGGGCAGCGCTCAGGTGGAGGCCGGGCTGTCCATGGTGGACAGGAGGTGAGCGACCTGGGCCCGCTGGGCCGGGCTGATGTGCTCGCTCATGTACATCATGCAGTCCACAGCCACCTCGGGGTTTTCTTGGACCAGGCTGCAGGGGACGGGAGAGAAGGGTTGGGGTCACCCAGCGTGGCCCTAAGAATCGCTGTGCAGGGCCATGTCACCTTCCTGGGGGGGCAAGAACCCCGAGCTCCCCAACCTCTTCCTGCTGTGGTCGCCATGGGGGGGTGATGGTCCCGTGGGGGGCAGGAGGGAATATGGCCTGAGGGTCAGGCTGCCTCGAGGAACGACAGGGGACCCTACAGGTCACTAGTGGTGTTACTGAGACCTGAACTTCAGCTTCATGCCCCAAACAGGGTCCCACATGATCTACTTCCTTCCTCCCAGGGGACCCCATGAGAATGGGGGGGAGCAAACCATTCAGAAAGGCTGATACCAAATGGGAGCCAGCAGCCCAAGGCCTGTGGGTTCTCTGGCCATGACCTTGGACAAGCCACCCTTTCTATTCCAACACGATCCTGAACTGAAATCCTCGCACACCCTCACACAGCACCCCCAGGGCTCTGGGGGAGTCGCGGCCTCTTTGCTGGGGGCTGGGCCCAGGGCTGTGGTGGGGACCTCGGGCCTGCAGTGTTGGGACAGGCAGCTGGAGGCCGATCCCAGGTCTGCACTTGCTGGTCAGTCCGAGGGATGGGAGGCCACTCACCCTCGGATGGTCTTGAGGACAGAATCCCGCTTCAGGTACTTGATGTTCTCACCAATGGTGGAGCGCAGGCCGTCGCCCACCTGCCAGTGCTGCTCCAGCCACTGCACCACCATCTGGTTGTTGTCCCACAGGTAGGCCTGGGGGAGGGGGGGAGCAGAGGCTGCCTCAGGGGGGACCCGCGGCTGCGCAGGCCCACTCAGCACCCACCCGCCCGCCTCCGCCCTGGCCTACCTTGACGGCGCCCTCCGTCTCCACGAACCAGCGGCGCAGCATGGACTGGATGTGCACGTGGCTGAGCTCGCTGCTGACCTGCAGGATCTCCTGCTTCACCTGGTCCTCCAGCAGCAGGCGGCGCAGGCGCCAGTACAGGAAGGTGCGCGAGGTCCTCCACTCCAGGATGTCCTGCGGGCAAGCCCAGGCCTGAGTCCCCGCTGCCAGGGGCTGAGCCGGCACTGGGAGCGGGCTCTGGGATCATGCCCATTTCACAGGCCAGGAAACTGAGGCCCGGGGAGGTGAAGACACCTGCCCGAGCAGTGGCAGAGCCAGGACTCTGCCAGAACGTTAGACGGGCTTCCCAGAGGCAAGGCGTAGCAGGTGACTGACTCTGGGACGTCCTCTTGGGGGTGGGGCCCTGGGGCAGGGGTTGTGATGGCCAGAGGTGGGTGAACACGGGGCAGAAACCACGCTTCCCACATCCGGCTCGGCAGTTACAGCTACACACAGACTGGTGGTCCCAAACCTCCCTGCCTATTGAAATCTCTTGGGGATTGGGGAAAAAATACTGATGTCGGACTCCCACTCCCGAAATCCTGATGTAACTGGTCTGGACATGGGCTCCGGGATGTTGTGAAGCTGCCAGGGTGATGCTGACATGCAGGGTGAGCCCAGGTCTCCTCCCTGAGCTGGAAGCCAGTGCCCGGCCGGCCGTGACTGCAGGTGCTTACGGAGATGACGCCCTTCTCCAGCATCCTGCCCGGCGTGTCGTGGAGGTCGGCGAACTGCACTGCCACCTGGTGGTAGATGGGCAGCAGCAGCTCCTCCCGGGCCTTCAGCTGGCCCTCCAGGTCCTTGCGCTCCTTGTCGGAGAGATCAGCCGCTCCTGCGGGCCAGGGCACAAACCAGAGTTTGCAGGAGGCCTGAGCTCTAACTGCGACCGCACCCCCCAACCAAGCTGCTCCTGTAGGGTCAGAAGCACCCCCACAATGGCGAGATGGGCCGACTTGCTACATGTGAACATTTAAAATCTCTCCCAAGTTGGTAGCTGTTTGGGTAGGTCTCCCACAGCGGCGTGGGCTGGGCCCCCTGACCGCGGAGGGTGGCGCACGGCAGACCCTCGCACCTAACTGCTCCACGAGCTTCTTGTAAGTGGGGTCGATCCTCCTCATGGCCTTTATCTGGTCTTTCTTTCGGAACTTAATCTCCACTGTTCCCTCCGGCTCCAGAACACCCCCCCTGAAAAAAACAAGAGGTAGGGGTGAGGTGGGCGAGGGGTCCCCCAGCCAGTGACAGCCAGCCAGGAGACATGGGGTTGAGGCAAGGAACCAGGACATCTGGGTGTCAGTTCTGAGCTCTTTCACTGACTCGCTCTGTGACCCTGGGCAACTCACCTTCCCTCTCTGGTCCTCTGCTTCTATATCCATACAATGAGGGGCTGAGCCTGTGTTTTAAATAAAGTTTCTGAACTCTAGGAGGCCCTTTCCGCTCTAAGCGTGTGACTTTTTCCAGGACAGCACAGCCCTCCGACCCCTCAGCCGGTCCTTCTTGGCCTTCCTAAGTGCTGCTCTCCCCCAGCCGGGGTACCATTTCTTATCTCCTTACAGCTCTCAATGGCACGATGAGGAGTCCAACCCGGTCCCATTGGAGCTGCCCTCCCATATCCAACCCTCTCACCCACCCCTCAGATTCCTCCGGCCCCCTTTTCCTGTGATAACTTGGAAGCCCTGAGGAATATTGTATGTAGCTCTGAGCTTCCTGGCAGCCAGAGCAAAAAGTGAATGAGGCTGCTCATGCCTGAGTCCTCCGGGAGGATCTGGGCACCCTGGAGGTGGGACAGGGTTAGCCGATCTGTGCCCTACCACAATGCCTAGCATTGCCTGGTATGTGGTAAGGTGCTCAATACATTGTCACTGAATGTATGGATGAATAAGGGCGTGAACACAGGAATAGGATGCCTGTATTTTGGGCAGAACTACTCTTAAGGCCTTTATATCCTGCACAGCACGTAGCAGTGAGTCTTCACTCTGCCAAGGTTTCTCTCCCTGAAGACCTGGTATCCCGTCATTCAGTCGTTTGTTTGCCGCTATTTCTCAACCACCCAGTAGGTGTGACTGTGCCAGGCAGGCCCTGGGTTATAAAACTGGACAAAATGCAGCCCCTACAGGAACTCAGAGCTCTGGGAGAGACTCAGAGTTCAGTGAGAACCAGGTGACTGGGTCTCACTGGTCTTATTTCCCTTTTCATCCTGGCTGCCAGGTAGCTCAGGTGCTTTTGGTCTTTCCTTACTTGATTGCAAACTTCCTTGGGGAGCAGAGGAGTGTAAGTTAAGAAAGAACAGACAATTCCTCCACCACCTCTTTGCTTCGGCCACTTGCTCTAATAAGAAAAACCCAATTGTATACTGGACGCGAGTTTCAGGTTAAACTTGAAGCGCTCCATCCTTCAGAAACAGAGCGCCCCTGAGATCCCAAGCCAGTGGCTCAAAGGTGAAGGGGCCTCCGACTGGCAGAGAGAATAAGAAAAGGCTGAGCCAGGCTGAGGGCGACACACCCACCTGCTCTCTTTGTCTGCGTACATCTCTATGCACAGGGGGTTGATGGTGGAGTCCAGGACCACCCAGGAGCCGCCCCGGAGCTCCGCGTAGGGCGGGATGTAGATGAGGATGGGCTGTTTGTACTGCCGGAGGCCGTCCACGATGTAGGCCCCGAACTTCAGCACCTGGTCATACATATCTGAAAAGCAAAGCGACTGCCCCGTGAGGCGGCTCCGGCCCAGAGCTCATGCGCAAGCAGAGCGTGTTGTGCTGGGGGCTCTGGGAAAGCGTGCGCGGCTGGGAGGCTGCCTGGCTCTGTGAAAAGAGCCTGGGCTGAGAGTCAGGACCCGCCCAGGCACAGGGGGCTCAACCATCTGTGTGGTTGTTGTTTTTTAAATATATTTTTATTAGTTTCAGAGAGGAAGGGAGATGGAAAGAGAGATAGAAACATCAATGATGAGAGAATCATTGATCAGCTGCCTCCTATATGCCCCACAATGGGGATCCAGCCTGCAACCCAGCCATGTGACCTCCTGGTTCACAGGTCAACGCTCAACCACTGAGCCACGCCGGCCAGGCTCAACCATCTGCTTTATAACAGGGAGCGATGTGTCCGTGCGACCCGGGAGCAGTCACTCTCCCTGCCTGGGCCTCCATGTCCCATCGTAAAGGGAAGCGTGAGGGCCATCGAGCGCTAAGGTCCCTTCTGGCTCTGACTCTGCCACACCCTGTCCCACGTTCCCAGCCACAGACGCACAGTCCCTTCTGCTCTTACTTCCCAAGGGACACCCAGGTATGTCCCTCCAAGTGCCAGACACCCTCCATGGTCACATTAACGCAATAATAAAGTCAACCGAACCACATGGGCCCGAGAGGGGCCCATCGCAACCTGACCTTGGCCCCCCGAGGTTGGCCCTATTCATATCCCCCTCCACAGAGGAGGGAACTGAGGCTCAGAGAGGTCGCCCAGCTAGCGAGGACTCATACCAGGTCTGCCGGCCACCCAGGCCAGCTCTTTCCTCAACACCCCGCTGACAGCCACTGTACCTGCCCACATGCTCGGGGCTGACGGCCGGCCACAGAGGCTCCCAGCAGCCCCCTGAGGAGGGCGGGGCAGACACACCACCTCCTCATCTTACTGAGCGGGGAGTACGGAGCTGACTCCCCCATCCCTCGGCAGCTTCTGGGACGCCCCTCCCCTCCCTGCCACTCACGGCGTGACCTCAGGCAAGTCCCACCAGGAACCCCGTTTCCCATCCGTGAAATGGGCTGTTTCCAGAACTGCTCCCATTCTCAGGGTTGTGCCGGGGGCTCAGCTAAGACGACGATGGGACCAGACACAGAAAATACGGTGTCGCCACCCCGAGGGGGTGTCCTGGGTGCTGGCCCTGCGGTTTCAGGGCACCCAGGGGGGAGGCTGCCTCACCTTTCATGCCACCGGAGAAACCCCTCCAGTTGGCAAAGATCATCAGGGGCAACTTCTCCTGGTTGAAATCCTTGATGACCTGGGCCGTCTTGTAGGCGGAGTCCGGGAACCACACCTGGCCCGCCTGCTGGGTTATCTGCAACACAGAGCCAGCCGCCTGAGAAGGCTCTGCGCAGGGGCGGCCTCGGGACCTGGGACGGGCGGGCACCCTGACCAGCATGAGCACCAGCACCAGAGCCAGGCTCACAGGGAGGGCGCCTCCCACTGCAGCCCAGAGAGGTCCTGCTGCCCATTTACAGGCTCAGAGTGGCCTGAGCTCATCAAGCCAGAGGGATGGGCGAGAGGCGGGAGGGACTCCCAGGGACCCTCTGGCATCCTCTGAGGAGGAAGGAAGCTGGTGTGGAAGGTTCTGCCACCGCAGAGAGGGGGCTGGGGAAATGGCACTGAGTCCCAGGCTGTCTCCTCCGAGTCTCTGAGCTGGAGAGGCAGGTTCGCAGCCACCAGGACCCACACCTGTGGCTGACTTCACGAATCAGCAGCCCCAGCCCCCTGCCCCTCACCTTGGCCTCGGAATCCAGGTTGGCGGGGTCTGCGGGCACCACCACCTCCACCGTCCGCGTCTCCACGGCGATCACGCCGACAGGGATGCCCCCCAGCCTGCGAGGCGGAGCACAGGTGAGCCGGTGCGGGGCTCACCCCCAAGCAGTGCAGGGGGCTGTGGGGCCCACCCAGCCCGGCTGTCACGCTACGGGTGTCCTGGGAGTGGGCAGCGGTGGCTGGGAGGGAGGCCTGCAGGGCCAGCGCTGCTGTCACTGCAGGGGGTTTACTGGACGGCAACGCAGCTGTCCAAAGCAGTAAGCGCCTCGCGAGCCGGCAGCTGGAAAGGTCCCGTGGTGCTCGCTGGGGCCACGGCTACCACGGGAGGGGAGGGCCCGCCAGTGACAGCCCGAGGCAGCCCTGGCTGCGAGGACTCCCCGTGATGATGCCACGTTCTCTGTGCCACAAGCCACACGGGGCTACCGAGCGCTTGGAATGGGGCGAGTACGACCGAGGAACTGACATGTCACCCCCTTTCGTTTTCATTCATACACATTGGAGTTGCAGCCACCACAGTGGGCAGCACGGTCCTAGACACCAAGTCGCACTGGGAAAGGACGGAGGGACACTGAGCCCAAAGGAGCTCTGGTGCAAGGGATGCGTGACAGCTGCCACAGTCACCCCCGGACACGCTGTCCCGTGCTGTGTGACACTGGATTACTCTTTCCTGTCACCCAACAACCCCATGAGGCAGACGAGGGAAGAGCGAGCTTCCGATAAAGGAAGGGCCTCCTGAGATTGCCTCCCAGGTTCTAAAAAATGTTTTTAAAGTGAAACCCTCATGGAGAAGTGACTGGTGCCCATACCAGGCTTCGTAGTTACTACTGACTGCAGGGAGCTGAGTAATAACAACAATGATCATGACCAACAGCAGCCGCTCCCACTTACGGAGCATTTATGATGTGGTTTAAGTGCTTAATGTATGTGATTACTTCTCATCGTCATCACAGTCTCCTGGAGGTAGAATTCTCACCCCCATTTTACAGATGAGGATGTGAGAGCCCAGAGAGGGTAAGTGACGGAATGGGGGCTGCACCGCAGGGCCGAGTCCCCAGCCTGGACGCGAAGCAGCTACACTGTGCCAGGCGTCTGCGTGGTGGACTCTGAGGATGCCGCTTAGGGCTCCATAAAGGGCGGAACTCTCCCTCAGGCCCCTGGCGTCACCTAAGGAGATGATGGCTCCACCGCTGGGGAGTGAGCTGCTCAGCTCTGAGAGCATTCAAGCAGCTAAGCCTTTCACAAGCCATGATAGACAACAGGATTCCTGCCCATGGCCTTCCCGAAATGGAATCCCGTTGTGAGTGTCTGTGTGGTTTTCTAGCGAGACTCCCAGGGCCACCTCTGAGTCCCAAAGGGGTCTGTGGCCCCCGGGGCTGGAGCGCCCTGTCCCAGGGGTGGACCAGGGGCAAGGATCCCAGCCCCCAGCCAGAAGGTGCCCGAGATGCCTCCAAGGCCACAGACAAACCGAGACTTTATGAAGCTCGTCGTGCAGAAAACCACCCACCAAATTAAGTCTTTCCTTTGGGAAATCCTGGGGCCAAGAAGGAAGTGTCGCTGGGGCCACCTGTCCTGGCACCTAGGAGTCCCCATGCCTGGCGAGGCCAGGGGTGCAGCCTGCCCGTCCTCAGGGTTACCTTGCTCGTCCCGTCACCACGGTCTGGGCCCAGGGTGCCAGGATTTCCTTGAAGCTGCCCTGGTCGAAGAATCCGCTCTGCCAGGACCCCTTCAGAGCTGTGGGCAGAAGGCAGAAGCCCGGGCTGAGGGGCCGGGTGGGTGAGGACCCCCAGGGTCTGCTGGAGAAGGCAGACTGTTCTGGGGTTTCTCTAAGGACAGCCTGACCTTGACCCCACAGCCCAAATGCCTTTTCCCCAGAACACGACACAGATCCCAGCTCCTTGCAAAGAAATAAACAAATAATACAAATTTTAAAAATTAAAAACAAAAAAACAGAACAGGCCTGCAAAATTTATACCAAGTCAGGGATTCAGTTCATATAGAATATCCGACCACATCAATCCCCATCAATGCCAAACACAGAGAGGCCCTCATCACATCTCTGCTGCTTCTTCCCAAGAGGCAAACAGCTGATGGGCGCCTTCAGGGGGTGGGTTTCAGAACAGGACCATCTGCCCCGAAATACTCATCCGTGACCCCTGACCTGCTGGCTGTAGCTTAATAACATTGAACCTCCCATTTAACAGAGAGTAACGTGTTCAGTTTCAGAGAGATAGATAAATAAAGAGA
>NW_005361573.1:240678-251973 GCF_000412655.1 Myotis brandtii
TGAGAGAAGGGGAGGGAAAGGGGGGGGAGAGAAGAGGGAGGGGAGAGAGAGAGGTGTGACAAGTCGGCTGCACTCCTGGAGGGAAGTGGTGATGTGAGCCACCAGTCGGTGCGCATGACTGCAGGTTGGATAAGAACAACCAGGCAGCGGGAGGGTCTCAGGTTGCAGGTGTGGGAACAAGGCGGCCCCACTTCAAGGTCAGCCTGAGGCCTGGCCGGATGGAGAAAACCATCAGTAAGAAGTTGGACATTTTTAAATCAAGATAAAGCCAGCCCCCTCCGTGCACACAGGTGAGAAGGGCCAACAGAAACGGAGGAGGGGGGGCAGGCACCGGTCTTGCTGGCAGAAGCCCGGCGCCTCCCGACAGGCCCCCCTGCACCACGCAGGGACAAGTGGCCGAATGCTGAAGGTGCAGCCTGCGAAACCCGAGACTCGGGGCGATGGTAACAGGGTAGCTCGGCTTTCCTGTCCTGTTCTGGGTGCTCAGAGTGTAATCATATACCTCCAGGGGACAGACCTGCTGCTTTCGGAGAGGGAGAGGATGTGTGTGTGCAAGTGCATGTGTTAACATGCGTGCACATGAGTATCTGCATGTGTGTGTGCATGTATGCAGAAGAGGTGAAGTTGCCTGTCCTGGGTAAACTCACAGACAGCTCCGTTGTGAAGGTTTAACCAAATAGAGAGAGAGAAAGAAGGAGGGAAGAGGGGAGGGAAAGGAGAGAGGAGGAGTCCTCGAAATCCTGACGTGCCAGCCAGGACTCTGCACCTGTACAACCACAGGGCAGGTGGGGAAGGTCACGACCTCGTTGCCCTGCATCTCATCTCCATCCTCAGCTCCAGAAACCGGAGGCTGGTTCCATCCTCCTCGGTCAGTCGCTCGGCAAAGGCACAGAGTAAAACCTCAATTCCTCTGCGCACTCCGCAGGGGACCTCAGGTGCACCCCCTAAACACCGATGCTCCTCACCCAGGGCTCCTGCGTCTCAGGCCCAGGAAGGAGACCCGAGACCCAGGTCTCAGGCAAATGCCTGGGGACTTACTTGGGTGAGACCTTCCTGCAAGCATCCACCGGGGGTCGTAGGGGGCTCTCGATGGGGAAAATTCAATCTCTCTGTCAATGGGGTCAGTGGGTGTGATGATGGGGACCGGGCTGTGATTATCCTGGAAAAGAAAGCTGGGTCTCCAACTCTGCTCCCTGGGTTTGTCAGCAACACCTGCGACCTGCCCCTTGCGCTTCCCTCCTCTGTGACTATGGCTGGCTGCCCAGCAGAAGCCGAACCCAAACGAGCTCATCTCTACGATTCTGAGTAGCATTTGCTGAGGGCCCACCAAGGGCTGGGCTCCAAACGTCATTTCACTTCATCATCAGGGTAACACTCTGGGGGTAGGGGCTATTGTTGTGCCCATTTCACAGAGGAGGAAACTGAGGCTCAGTTGTCCCCAGTCTGATTGCTACTGAGGGGGAAGCCAGGAATCAAATCTAGCCCATCCCCTCCTAAAGGATCAACCGACAGCATCATTGGCCATTTATTTTTCTTTTTAAGGCCAAGAACAACTAGTGCAGGGTTGGGTGCCTGGGAGAGAGGGAGAGAGGGAGGGAGGGAGGGAGGGAGGGATAAAGAAGCATTCACCCCGCCACACCTGCAGGGCTCCCTGCTCCCTGTGCTCCCACACCACGCAGCCAATAAACGTCATGACAGCGTCTCCAGGCGCTAAGCTGCAGGAGGGGGATGCCGTACCTTTGGCATGTAGGACAGCCACTCCAGGATGGTATAAACGCCCTCGAAGTCGTCGGGCACGGTGATGTGGGAGACGCCATTGTTATGCATGATCTGCACGCCGCCCAGCTGGTTGTTGGACGTGTAGACCTCTCTGCCCAGGACCTGCTTAGACACGGCCGGGTTAGCAAGGTCCTGCCCGGCCCAGGGACCATCTCCCTCCTGTTTGGTGATCATCTCCCTCGGTGCACGTTGGAATCACTGGGAGCTTTTAAACACCCGGATGTCCGGGCTGCACCCAGTCCAATTATATTAGAATCTTTGGTGTGTTTTTTAACTTCTAGATAATTCTAACATGCAGCCCAATTTGAGAAGCAGTGTGTCCTTTGATGACCTTGATTACGACTTACTTATGATGACTTTGGTCATCTCAAAAGCAAAACCTGCCCGACTGGCATGGCTCAGGGGTTGAGCATCGACCTATGAACCAGGAGGTCGCAGTCCCATTCCTGGTCAGGGCACATGGCCCAGATGCAGACTCGATCGCCAGCAGGGGGCGTGCAGGAGGCAGCCGATCAATGATTCTCTCTCATCATCGATGTTTCTCTCTCCTCCCTCTCCCTTCCTCTCTGAAATCAATAAAAATAAAAAATAAGTAAAAAAGCAAAGGCCTCCCTCATGTTTCTGACTTAGTGGGTCTGGGACGGGGCCTGAGGATCTGCATCTCTAACCCGTCCCCAGGGGGCGCTGATGCTGCTGGCTCCGGCCACACTTGGAGACCCTCAGTGGGATTTGAGAACATTCTATCAGGGAAGCTTTACAGCAACGCGGCAATGTTGCCATGGCGTGAACAAAGCAGAAACCACACTGCACATTCACTGAGATTCGGCACAGGGAGGGAGGAGATGAGAGGGAAACACACCAGAATTACAGCAGGAGCACAGTTACATGTGGGGGTCTTTTTCCAATTTTCTGCAGGGTACAATGCTATCTTATGAATTTTAATAATTTTTGAAATTAACTAATTTTTGAAATTTAAATGTCAGGAACAGAGAGCCAAATCCTTTTTGTTTTTTGGTTTTTGTTTTTTTGGCGGGGGTGGGGTGGCGTGGGGGGATTCCTAAGAGGCCCAGATATTTGCAAACTGGGAAAACAGCTCTTACATCAGTGGGAACGATGCCGGTTTCACACTGAGAAGACACCACCAGGGGAGGAGGGGGCGAGGGGAGGAGGGGACGGGAAACGACCCCCAGCCCCTTCGCGCTCACCTTGTTGAGGGCACTGGCTCCGGTCAGGATGATGTGGGAGTTTTCCACCTGGATCACCCGCTGGCCCAGCCTCACCAGGTAGGCCCCGATGCCCAGGGCGCGGCAGGTCACCTGTGGAGACAGGACCCCTTCTGAGTTCCCGAGGCTGCCCCGCCCCCAGCAGGAACCCGATGGACACAGATGGCGACCAGAGTCAGGGCCGAACAGCAGAGGCGAAGCCTGACCTTGAGGCTCCCTTGACCTTGGCTTCCCACCCAGGAGCAACCCCGTCAACCAAGAGGGGTGCTTTAGACAGGCAGCAGGCACGGAATGTTCTGGTTCCCCCTCCCAAGGCACGCGGGGAGCCCTTCTGAGCTGGGTCACCCATGAGCTCTCGCAGCCGCTCCCACGACCCAAAGGACGGCTGAGGGTGCGTGTGAAACGGGACATCCGAGCGAGGGCTGTGCCGCGTGGGAGTCTGTGCCCAGGTCAGTGCCCCGGCTCTGACAACATACTATCACGTGTGAAAGAGTCCGTCGTGGGGGAGGCTGGGGGAGAAGTGCCCGGGACCTCTCTATACTAACTTGTAACTGCTGGGGAGTCCAAAACTATTTCCAAATAAATGAATATGTACACACACACACACACACACACACAGCTGACCTTTGAACAACACAGGAGTTAGGAGAGCTAACCCCCCCCCCAAATAAAATCAGTGAATAACTTCCGATTCCCCCAAAATTACTACTAATAACCTACTATTGTGTTATATGTATTAGGAGCTGTATTGCTACAATAAAGTAAGCGAGAGTACCTTGGCCAGTGTGGTTCAGTGGACCGCCCCCTCGTTATCAACTCTTTCCTTTTGTGACTATTTTAAACTTCCTAAAATAAAAGGTTGAGACATAACAGACAATGAAACCAGAGGAGACTCACCAAGCTGATGGTGACGATCTCGTCGTAAGCCAGGGAGCACTCCCCTGCAATCATGCCTGAGCCCCTCAGGTTCTCCACGCCCAGGCCGTCATCCTTCCCAATGATGTCTGTGATGACATACCTCCAAGAACCAAACACGAGTTAAAACGCAAGATGGGGTCCAGAGAAATCCCAGGCTGGCCCCTCTCCCAAGGGCCTGAGGCGGGAGGGGCAAGCCGGGGATAAAGCAGCCAGAGGCGAAATGGAAGTCGAGGTCTGGGACCTTCGTGATTGGCCCTAAAGTTTCTAGGAGACCGTGCAGAGGCTGTCTTAGTGAAATGTCATCCTCACCGTGCCTTCTTCCTGAAGCAATTGAGAACACCATTTGGTCTAGAGCAGTGGTCGGCAAACCGCGGCTCGCGAGCCACATGCGGCTCTTTGGCCCCTTGAGTGTGGCTCTTCCACAAAATACCATGTGCGGGCGCACATGTACAGTGCAATTGAAACTTCGTGCCCATGCGCAGAAGTCGGTATTTTATGGAAGAGCCGATATTTTGTGGAAGAGCCACACTCAAGGGGCGAAAGAGCCGCATGTGGCTCGAGCGCCTCGGTTTGACGACCACTGGTCTAGAGAGATGGGGAAGCCACTTAGCTCACAATCAATCAATCAATCAAGACTGGCCACCCAAGTGTGAGAGACACTGTACTTCCTAACCTGTTCGAGATCCACAAGGTGGGGAAGCCTAGCTCACAATCAATCAATCAATCAAGACTGGCCACCCAAGTGTGAGAGACACTGTACTTCCTAACCTGTTCGAGATCCACAAGGCATTGAGCACCTTAAAGGTTTTGGGGGAGGCCCTTAGGAAAGGTGTTTGTTAGATCTCATGGAACCTAGTGTTTCCCAAACCTACTTGATGATGGAAGTTTCTCCTCCTCCCCATGTATCACCAACTAACATTGCAGAAAACTCAGCCTGGGAAATTCTGATTCAGTCACTCTCACTAAAACAGCAACAACACACCCACCACTTTCTCTGGAAGAGACAGCCGGTAGCTGTGATGTTCGGGGGGGAGCGGAGCCGACCCCTGCCCTGCCCACACCTTCCCAGCTTGCCAAATCACTGCTGCATCCGTTGGCTAATTTGATCCTATAATGTGAGCCTGCAGCTCTGGGGACTTCATGGGAAATTGATCTGACTCCCCCTTGTAATGTGCTATCTTTGTGAGAGGCACGGCTTATTTGGGGATGACAGGGAGGGGTTCACCTCCGAGAACACCCCAGGTATTTAAGTCAAAGCTCAAGGGTCCCACTGTACACACAGCCCCACCCTCTTGGAAATACCACCACAGATGGAGGCAAAGAGACAGGTTCCCCAGGAATAGCTGAAATCAACCCCAGGCCAAAGGAGGGAGCTACCTGCCAGTCACTTACCTGGATTCTCCTTCCTCCTCGATGTGTTTGCAGTGGACGGAGTTGAGGGAGCTGATCCTGGTGTACTCTTGGGGGGTCAGGTACAGGTACTTAAATCCCTTAAAAATAACAACAAAAAATATATGCCAGTGAAGCTATGAATCCATTTTCCTGCCCTTGGCAGCCGCTGTTTTTAAAAACATATCAACACTGCAGAATGGATGTTAATAACATGTTAACGTGTTAACGATATGTTAACATGTCTGACTTAATGCCATGCTAATAAGAGCTATAAACGCAAATCTGCGTTGTGCTAATGCTTTCCACCCAGCCTCACAGCATCGCCTCCAGCCTCCCTGCTCTGATTCTGTTTCCCAGTTACCTTCTCACTATTGCTCCCCTAGGGAGATTTTTCAGACTGTTTTCCTTATTCCCAGCCTCCCTCCGCCCGCATGTTGTTGTAGTACTCTGTGTGTGTTGTTTTTCACATTAAAAATCATTTCCTCCTTTGTGTGTGTGTGGCGGGGGGCATCACTGCCCCCTTCGAAATGCAGGCTGTGGTTGCAAAGAAGGACTCTGTCCCCTGCATTTTCACGTCATAAAACGTGTGCTCTCGCTCATTCGGCCTTCCAGTGTAGCTGGTGTCTCCATGTCTCCCCACGATTTTTAACAAATCTCTGAGGCCAGGGAAGATGTATTTTTCACCTTTGCATTCTCAGTGTTTGCTGCATTCAGGAGAGACAGTATATATTCTATATCTGTATATACACCTGCATTAGCTCAGGGTTCATAAACCTTTTTCATTACTGTCCCCTAAGGAGCCTTCTTAGGCATGTTTTCCTAACGGCCATCCCCTCCCATGAAATTTAAAATATGTATATGTAGCCCTAGCCGGTTTGGCTCAGTGGCTGGAGCGTCGGCCTGCGGACTGAAGGGTCCCAAGTTCGATTCTGGCCAAGGGCATGTGCCTTGGTTGTGGGCACGTCCCCAGTGGGGGGCGTGCAGGAGGCGGCTGATCGATGCTTCTCTCTCGATGTTTCTAGCTCTCTGTCCCTCTCCCTTCCTCTCTGTAAAAAATCAATAAAATATATTTTAAAAAATAAATAAAATAAAATATGTATATGTATATATATTTTGTTATTATTGTTGATTTCAGAGAGGAAGGGAGAGGGAGAGAGAGAGAGAGAAACATCAATGATGAGAGAGACTCATTGATCAGGTGCCTTCTGCATGCCCCACACTGGGGATCAAGTCCGCAACCTGGTCATATGCCCTGACCCGGAATCGAACCCTGACCTCCTGGTTCATAGGTCGAGGCTCAACCACTGAGCCACACCTAGCTGGGCTCCCATGAAATTTTAATACCGATACACGGTATGCCTGTTTATGTAGGATATCTGTGCTCTATGTGGAAAAAGAGTAATAAGACTTGTTTCACCCCCTGTGGGCACTGCCGCCTCCACTGGAGATACAGTGCCAGCCGAGCGGAACGACACTGCCACACCGCTCCTGACGTACCTTGTGGGGGTCTTCGGGGTCCACCCACGCCACCTTGAACACGTGCTTGATCTCCTCAGCGAGGCCAATGCGGGCCCCACTGTTGGCGGCGAGGTAGATCTGGGGGATGCCCTCGGCCCGGGCCAGCTCGGACGCGCGCAGGTACAGGAGGTCCTCCCCGACGCCGAAGGACCCGATGCGGAAGGTGATGTCGTTGCTGATGAGGATCACGTCCCGCCCTTCCGGATACTCCCGAGTCTTCAGATTCATCTTGAAGGCCACCATGCCCACCTGGTGACGACACAAAGGCACGAGGGAAGCGGGTTTGTGTCTTCGGGGGGACACTCTCGGAACGGGCGGTTCCGGCCAGGCGCTGGGCTCCGCTGAGACCTGACCTCGTTTCCTCCGGGAAGTCGGTTCATCTCCACCAGCTGGCCCTGCGGGTCCAGCACCAGCTCCGTGTATGTCAGCAGGTCTTTGGGGTACTTGTCTGGGGAGGCCCACAGTTTAAAGAGAGCCTGGGGAGAGGGGAGGAAAAAGAAAAACCTGAGTCACCAGTAGGGAGGCACATTTACTAGTTCTTTCTCTTTTTAAATCATGAGCTACCCTTTCTTTTCCTATTTAAAAAAAATTTTTTTTTATTGATTTCAGAGATGAAGGGAGAGGGAGAGAGAAACAGAGATGAGAATCATTGCTGGACTGCCTCCTGCACGCCCCCTACTGGGGATCGAGCCCACAACCCGGGCATGTGCCCTGATTGGGAATCGAACCGTGACCTCCTAGTTCATAGGTTGATGCTCAACCACTGAGCCACACTGGCCAGGCAATCATGAGCTACTTTTAACATGCAGAACAATAAATCTCATGGTTTTATCAAATCATAATTTTCTGTAGTTGCTTAAGATTTGTTTAAAAAAATAAGATGTGGTTGGAGCCCTTATTGTACCCCTCCTCACCCATCCCTGACCCTCCTCCCACACCTACCCACAGGGAATCATTACCCTGAATTTAGTGTCTACCAGTCCTCTGCATGCTTGCATGTTTTTTTGTTTTTGTTTTTTTTTTTAATATATTTTATTGATCCTTTACAGAGAGGAAGGGAGAGGGATAGAGAGCCAGAAACATCGATGGGAGAGAAACATCGATCAGCTGCCTCCTGCACACCTCCTTTTGAGGATGTGCCCACAACCAAGATACATGCCCTTGACCAGAATTGAACCTGGGACCCTTCAGTCTGCAGGCCGACGCTCTATCCACTGAGCCAAACCGGTCAGGGCATGCTTGCATGTTTTTATTTCATCATGTATGTATACATTTAAACATGTAGTAGTCTTTTGCATGACTTAAACTTTAAATAAGTGATATAGCACTACACACATCCTTCTGCAACTTGCTTCTAAAGATTTTTTTCAATAAATACTATAAATGCATTTTCTCATTAGGATTTCCTCAGTAACATTTTCTTTTCTCCAGCTTACTTTATTGTAAGAATACAGCATGTAACACATGTAACATACAAAATAGGTGTAAATCAGCTATGTTACCCAGTAAGGCTTCTGGTCAACAGTAGATTAGCAGCTACGTTTTGGGGGAATCAAAAACTATATGAAGATTTTCGACTGCACCGGGGGTCGGCACCCCTAACCTCCACATTGCTCAAGGGTCACATGTAACTTCTTTTTCTTCCTAAGGAGACCCGGGCCCGTGCTGCGTCTCAGCCGTGGGACTTGCCTGCCTGAACATTTCGGGGAAGTCGTACACGTAGGTGGTCCCCAGGGACTGGGCCTGGAACCTCTTGGCCTGAAGCAGGTCCTTGGTGACGTAGGGAGTGTTGATCAGCATCCCGTGCTGGGCTCCTTGTTTGTTGCCAAAGGAGTGAAACATGATCTGGGCCAGAAAGAAAGAGACACAGAGCGTGAGAGAGACACGTCTCAATGAAATCGCAGCGCGGGGAGCAAACCTTGTCACCTTACGGGACAAAGCGAGTGCCTGGCATTGCTAACCTCTCTTCTGCCTCTGTGGGCAGCCAGCACAAGGAGGGACAGTGGCAGATGTGGACACAGCCCCCAGAATATAACTATGACAGTACCACACGCACACGCGCACACGCACACGCACACACACAGCCAAACAAGAGGGCCTCAAAGTGGATGAAACCCGAAGGAAGTCCGAATTTGGGTTAACAGCACTGAGCCCGGGTCAGTTTCCTAGATTGACAAGGTTGGGAAATTGGGTGAAAGTACATGGGAACTTTCCGTGCTACTTATTTCTCTGTATTATTTTTGCAACCTCCGGACAGTAATTATTTCAAAACGAAAAGATAGTTGCTATCCTAAAAATGAGATATTTGACTCACTTCACAAAAGTCTGTCCTAAAACATGGTTGTGGGAAATATCTATGTCCCTAAGGGAACCGATGTGGGAGGCTGCAGTATAATCACCCAGGGCACCCCACATCCGATCCCCGACATGGTCCCAGAATGGATTAAACACGGAATCCCTGTCCTTCCCAGGGGAGTGAACAACGGGGATTCAGCAAAGCTCGCAGGGGCTTCCGGATCCCGCGTGGCCAGGCAAGGCAGCCACTGAGTGCGTTTCCCTCCACGTCCCACTCGAGAGCGCAGCCTGCCTCTGCCCTGACCTGGGGACCCGCCCCGACTTACGTTTCCGGATCTGGGGTCGGTGACTTCCTTGTAGAGGCTGATGTCCAGGTAGTAGCCTGACTCGTTGGTGATGAACAGGCGGATGGGGATGGCGCTGCCGGCGGCCGTCTCGCGGATGTTGATCTTGACCTCGGCCTGGAGCACGCGCAGCTTCCACAGCCGGCTGCCGTAGCGCATGACCATGGTGCGCACGGCCTCCTCGATCTGCCCAGGTCACAGCAAGGCCCGTGTCAGAGCCCGGGCCGCACACATTCCTAGCAGCTCTAGCACTGACAGCCATGCAGTGAGGATACGCCGAGTGCAAAATGCCCGGGCACAGTGTGCATCCAACAACTGCTGGCTACTAATGACCAAAGGCACCTGGCCGAGCACTCAGAGCTCATTCTCCCCTTTCGTTTTGTGACTCGGAAGAGCCGGCATCTTTTTTTTTTTAATCCTCACCTAAGGATATTTTCCATTGATTATTAGAGAGTGGAGGAGAGTGTGAAAGACATACACACATCGATTGGTTGCCTCCTGCACCAACTCCAACCAGACTGGGGAGAAGCCTGCAACCGAGGTATGTGCCCTTGACCAGAATCGAACCTGGGACCCTTTGGTCCACAGGCCGACGCTCTATCCACTGTGCCACACTGGCTAGGGCGGTGCCGGCATTTTTATCCCCCATTTAGATGAGGACACGGAGGCTGGTGACCAACAGCTCATGCTCCTTTGGGACACCACCTGTATCCCATCATGCATCTCCAGCCCACCCATCTTCTCCACTGGGAAGTGGGGGGACAGGTGGGGCGGGGGCACCAGCATGGGCCCTCTGCACCCCACAGATGCCAGGATGAGGCACCAGGACCTCTTTCATCCCACAGTCACCACCCTAAACCCTGCCTGCTCATGAAGAAAGAGCCAGCGGGGTGCCCAGCAGAGCCTGGACCCGGGGACAGGACACCCTTTTGTTTTGCAAGACGTTTGGGGCATCCGTGTGGTCCTCAAAGTGAGGCACGTTCACGGAGGGTGAACGCGGGACAGGGACAGTCCCGGGCTGGTGGCTCTAGAATTACACGGTGCAGGGTTTGTCTTCCACCTGCAGGACAGAGGCCCCTGGCACGCACATGCGTGTCCTGTAACTCGGGTCTCGAGTGCCAGGAGGCGGTGCCCAGGGCAGCTTGGCACAAAGAGCCATTGGTCCCCAGGAACTGAGCCCAGAGCGGGCGAGGGCCCCCAGAGACGAGACCTTGTAGGGGTCCATGATGACGGTGGGCACGAAGTTGAGGAAGATGTGGTTGCAGTCGGTGCGCACGCTGGTGTTGTTGAAGGCCACCTCCAGCTCGTCCATGGCCTCCAGGAGCAGCCGCTCGCCCTCATTCTGCAGGTACTCGAAGGAGGCCTCCTGCCAGGGAGGGGGCAGCCGCTGAGGCAAAGCCTTGGAGAGGAATCGCTCTTCTCCCAAAGGTGTGCCCGGCGAGCACAGCAGAGCCCCCTCCGAAGGCCAAGGGCTGACAAAGGCTGTGCGCGTTCACCGTCTGTGTCCGGACGCTCGGACAGCTGGGGCCTGGCTGGCCCTGGAGGGACTGCGCCTTCCAGAGTCAGCCGAGTCCTCGATAGGAAACAACTCCCCCACGAGCACACCTTCCAAATCCAGCCCCTCCAGAGCCCTCACTCCAACCACCTCCTCCGTGGGGCTCTCACACTCCAGGACGCTCCCCCCTGCCCAGGTCACACCGGCTCAGGTACCGACACCTACAGACAGCCCTGGGCTCACAGCCCGCTGAGACTCCCCAAACTGGCCAATCCCAGGCCTGCTTACCTGCCTCACCCACTCCTTCCTGCAAAAACCACAACAAAGGCTC
>NW_005361573.1:252035-260029 GCF_000412655.1 Myotis brandtii
CTGACAGCCCTGGTGCATCTCCATGTGGCCCTCCACGGCCTGGCGAGCCCCCCTCTTGGGCATTGTGAGTAACGCTCTTTCCAATGGCAACTGTCCCCTGATCTGCTGGCCTCACTGCACCTCAGCAATAATAAAACCGATGCAAACATATACTTGACCGAGGCAGCAAATCAGAGATTAGCTCAGCATCCATCAACGGGGGATCAGTAAGAAAAGTTACACACACGGGTACATCCACGCAAGGCACCTGCATGGAGTGGGTCATCCTCATTAACGTGGAAGGAGGTCTGTAAGTCCCTGACCAGTAAAAAAGCAACACTCTTCGAGTGGCCTGTCCGCCTGAGCTGCCTGCAAAGGTTATGCATGGCGCTAGGTATGGACGTATGTCTAGAGAGGGTCACCAACAAGGCCGGCCCGAGTGGCAGGATTCTGGGCCCTTTTTATTTTATTTTAAAAAGCAGTTTTGAAAATTGTTTGAAATTTTCACAACATAATCAAGGGTAACTTTTCTAAATGGGGAAAAAAAAAAAAAGACCACATACTCAGCCAGCAAGTATCACTTAACAAACCCCCGTCTTCTTTCTATGCCCACAATTCTCTTCTCGTGCAGAGACCATGTGACCGAAGAAATAAATCCACAGGCCACCAGTGTTCACCTGCCACCGCCCGGCTGGGGTGTTCCAGGGGCCGGGCTGTGTGTGCCCAGGGCACCCTGCGATCCCCCATGCGGCCCAGGGCCCGGCACAGAGCAGGACAGCAGAGGGAGGGCCAGCGCCTGCGTGACAAGCTCAGGGGAAGAAAGAAACACCCCGAGACACATTACCTTTGTAATCAGGTCCGAGTGCCTAATGATGGCGCGGATGAAGAACCTGTAGTCGGTCACCTCCCCGCCCTCCTTGACCTTGGCAGCGCCCAGGTAAAGGTGCATCTTGTGGTTGGCGCAGGGTACGGCCGTCACGTCGAAATTGCGCATCCGGCTGAGCTCCAGCTGGAAGGCCAGGGCGGGCTCCAGGTGACGGTAAATTCGATCTTCTGCAAACTGCAGGCCGACGGAGAGAGGACGGACAGACAGACAGACAGACACCCAGTTGGACGCTGGACCGTGACCCTGCTTGGTCCACACCGTCCTGCAGATCGCTGGTGTCTGCGGGTTTAGCCCTCGAAATGTATGGTCATTATGTCATAATTGTGAGCAACCCCCTGGGCTCAAGAGGTCTGGGACTTTGCAGAGATCCAGACGACATGCCAGGCTGGCGTGCGGGCAGGAGGCTCCCGGGTGAGCCCAGCTGGTTCCCAGCACCTGCCCGCACAGCCAGGCAGCTCCCTCTCTGGCATAGGACGGGGTATTTCTCAAGAAGTCACTGACCCTTGGTTTCCTTATGGAAATTCGTCCTCAAAAGAAAGCAATGGATAATGCTTGAGACTAGAGCCTGGCCGGCGTGACTCAGTTGTTGAGTCGGCCTGCAGACCGAGGGGTCTCGGGTTCGATTCCGGTCAAGGGCATATGCCTCGGGGGCAGGCTCCTCCCCGGCCTAGGCCTTGGTTGGGGCTGGTACGGGAGGCAACCAATTGATGTTTCTCTCTCACATCGATATTTCTCTCTGTCTTTCTCGCTCTCTTTCACTCTCTCTAAAAATCAAGGATTAAAAAAAAAGAGAGAAAAAAAAATAGGTTGGGAGGACCATCTTTCTGAGTCCACCAGCAAGTCCAAAAATTGTCCCCATGACAGAGGGACACCTGCAGTGAAGTCTGAAGGGCGGGAGGCGCGAGGTCTGAGCTCCACATGGAAATTCGGGGTTCTCCTGGGAAATAACCCAGAGGAAGGGGGGAGTCTGCATGAAAGTTGCCACGTTCTCGAGCACGGGGATATCTTAAGGACTAGGACGGTCTTCCTGAAAATCAAAGATGCCGGGGAGGAGAGAACAGTATCACTGCTTTTGGTCATACCTCATCTCTTGCTCTGAAGGTGAAAAACTTGGGAAATTCTTTCTGCAAAAGAGAAATCCACACAGAAGACCATTAAATCCAGCAGGACGCGTGTCAACACGTGTGTGCTTGTTCTTAACGATGACCCCATCCGCTTCTAGGATGAATCGTTTGGAAAGCCGTCCTCCCTAGCGCTCCATCTCTTCCACCCCAATCTGCAGCATAAACGTCAAGTGAACGGCTCTGGGTCTTGGAGAAGGGACGCAAATGGGGCGCCGAGCGTCGACTGACCTCCTGGGCGATCAGGAACGTGATTCTTCGGAGCCCGTAATCCACAAGGATGTTTTGAGACCATTAAATCCAGCAGGACGCGTGTCAACACTCATGTGCTTGTTCTTAACGATGACCCTATCTCCTTCTAGAATGAATCATTTGGAAAGCCGTCCTCCCTAGCGCTCCATCTCTTCCACCCCAATCTGCAGCATAAACGTCAAGTGAACGGCTCTGGGTCTTGGAGAAGGGAGGAGACGCAAATTGGGCGCCGAGCGTCGACTGACCTCCTGGGCGATCAGGAACGTGATTCTTCGGAGCCCGTAATCCACAAGGATGTTTTTCTGCATTGAAAACCAAACACACAATGGAATGGTATCAGCCACAAAATGGGATCAAGTCCTGATACGTGTTACCACGAGGATCTTCGGAGCCGTAATCCACAAGGATGTTTTTCTGCATTGAAAACCAAACACACAATGGAATGGTATCAGCCACAAAATGGGATCAAGTCCTGATACGTGTTACCACGAGGATTGGCCTTGAAAGCATTATGCTGAGAAAGATGCCAGTCACAAAAGACCTCAGACTATCTGATGCCATTTATATGAAATGTCCAGAACAGGCAAACCAGTAGTCGGACAGTAGATGAGTGGTTGCCTGGGACAGAGGAGGAGGGCACCGGGTTGGAGAAAAATGGGGAGTGACTGCGAAAAGGTAGAGGGTTTTTTGGGGGGGCGAGGGGGTGAAAATATATTATAATAATGTTTACACAACTCTATGAATATATCAGGATGCATTGGTACACTTTAAATGGGAGAATAGTGTGCTATGTGAATTATATTCAATGTTATATTAAAATATACAGACTTTTTAACATGTCATGAAATCTTTCATGACGTTGGCAGGTCGCCAGTTTGATTCCTGGTCAGGACACATGCCCAGGTAGTGGGTTCGTTCCCTGGTTGGGGTGCATGCAGGAAACAACCAATCGATGTTTCTCTCTCTCTTCCCCTCTCTCAAAAATCAATAAAAACATATTTTTAAAAAAACCTACTGATAACGTTCTGTCGCATGCAGGAACAACCAATCGATGTTTCTCTCTCTCTTCCCCTCTCTCAAAAATCAATAAAAACATATTTTTAAAAAAACCTACTGATAACGTTCTGTCGAAAAGAAGAAGAAACAGGCCGGGGGAAATATGCCAATACTTTACAGTGGCTGCCTCTGGACGGTGAGGCCGTGGGCTTTGTTTTAAAACCTACTTTTCTGATTTGTCTGCACCTTAAACATGTTCTATAATTAGTTTGCCCACGGCTGCTCTAGACGGTGAGGCCGTGGGCTTTGTTTTAAAACCTACTTTTCTGATTTGTCTGCACCTTAAACATGTTCTATGATGAACACCGTCAGCTGTTGACTGACCAAGCAAAGGCTAGGTACATCACTGACATTCACGGCATTATCCATGACTCAGCACCAGGCCAGGTCCTCTGGGGGACCTCAAGTCCAGGCCATCAGGATAATATGGGGAACACAACACACACAATCACCACCGAGCCAGGAGGGTCAAGAACTAACAGCCAGACAGAGTAGCTGGCAGATGTGATTATATATGAGCTAAGAATCTTAGCATCCCAGATGGGGAAACTACGGATCAGAGAGGTACAGTAACCTGCCTGAGGCCACCCAGCACCTTCCTGCTGTTTCTCCGACCTACACCTGCCAAGCTGCTCCACATCTGTTTGCAGTTGAGGCCCTTGAGCATACTAAACAGGTGGCCCTCTTGCCAGGGTGAGACTGGCAATGGCCACTGCGTTTATAAAAGCAACCTGCGGTTACCTGCATACACGGATGTCAATGCCAGTGACCATTTCAAAACTGTGACTTTTCTGGGCTATCCCAACACACATTCCACAAAACCCAGAACTATATACTGAATGTGTTTCTGTGCTGAGTGGTGTATAAACCCTGTCATTTCATCATTGCACAGCCTAAGTGTACAGATTCTGTCATTTCATCATTGCAACCCTGGGAGAGAGAAATGCCACCCCCGTGTTATGGGGAAGAAGCCAAGGCTCTGCCTCGTTTGGCCACCGCTGCCCACGGTCACGGCCATGGGGAGTAGCAGAGCTCGGGTGAGAAGCCAGCTCTGTGGCTCTGAAACACTCAGCAGGTCCCGGGCGCACGGGACACCTCCCCAGGACAGCCCGTCCTCCTCCCCCGGGACCCAGAACCAGAGGCACATGCGGGCACCTTGGACTGCACGAAGGTCCGCAAGATCGGCACCAGCTCCTCATCCTCCAGGTGCTCGGCGCACTGGATGGCCACGTTCAGGATGTGGATGGCCTCTTCGCGTAAGTTCTAGGAGGGAACAAGGCAACGGCGTAAAGGACCGGGGCCCTGCCCGCCCCTCCCCCGTTTGCTCCTGCTCAGGCACTTACCTTGCAGTCCTCCTCACAGTACACGGAGGTTTGGGCCTTGCTGAAGAGGGGGGTGTCCCGGGGCACGTTGGCGAAGCAGGAGATGACATCATCGAAGTTCCTGGGGATGCGGGACAGAGAGGGAGGGCTGAGGGGCTGCTCCGCCTCGGCCGTGGGTCAAGCCTGAGTCCTCCCTTCTCCCAGCCACCCCTCTGCGAGCTCATTCTGTTCCTGACCAGGTCCAAGGCATCAGGGCCCGGGTCTTTCCCAAGAGGGAAGAATGAGCCCATGTGATCTGAGATCACGAATAAAAGAAAGGCTGTCTGAACTCTGGGGCGTCAGCTGGGCCCCTCTTTTACCAGCTAGGAGGCCCTCACTATTCACCCCATGTCTCTGAGTCAACTGAGGACAACAGAAGTAATCACTACAGCTCCTAGCACGGTAGTGAAGACACAACATAACCCAAGCATAATGCGTAACACGCAGGAAAGGGTTAAAAAAAAAGGCACTAATTATAGTAGGACTGATCACTGGCATTTACTGTTATTTACATATCAATGATACTTTAAATACAATATTAAAATGTACTATTTCACTTAATTTTTCTGGTGACCCTATGAAGTAGTTCCTTTGCTTATTCCCATTATACAGATGAGAAAACTAAACATTTACTATGTTATTTACATACATAGTAAATACAATATTAAAATGTACTATTTCACTTGATTTTTCTGGTGACCCTATGAAGTAGGTCCTTTGCTTATTCCCATTATACAGATGAGAAAACTAAGGCACAAAAAAAGGTCAAGTAGTTAGCTTCAAGTCTCACAGTTAGGAAGCGCAGAGCCAGAACTCGCACGCAGGCGGGCTGACACGAAAGCCCCCACTCTTGGCTACAATATTGTTAAACTGAGATTATTCATTTGTTGTGCAATATGTCTGGGCCGCCCCCACCCCATGTGTCACATGAACAGAGGGGAGTCAGAGGCAGCTCACTCGGTCCCTCTCCTCGGGGTGCTGGGGAGGCACTCTGGGTACCTGGTGAACTCCTCGAATCTCCTGAAGGCGACCATGGCGCCCATCCGCTGGCACAGGGGGGAGAAGCCGCTGTCCATGTAGAGCTCGGTGCTGTGTCTCAGCAGGTCGGGATTGGTGATGCTCACGGGCACGGCTATCCTGCAGGGGGACGGCCGGTGGGGGTGAGGCCGCTGCTGCGGATCTGGCCCCACGAGCTGCTCCTGCCCTGGAAACTTCGGTGAGCCAGCATCGGAGCGCTCCCCAAAGGGGGCATCCAATTGGAGGTGGAGGGGACTGAGGTCAGCGCCAGGGCTGAGGACTAAGAGCTCAACAAGTGAGTGAATGAATGAATGAATGAATGAATGAAGCACGCATAGGAGTGTAGTCCCAACAGGGTCCCCAGGTAAATCCAAAGTAGTGAACTCAGCCAAACGGGATGAACACTCTCAGCACCAGTTTCTAAGGAAATGTCCCAGGCCCGGAAGCCTGGGGAGGGACAGGCTCAGTTGTAAACACCCCAGGCCTCTGCTCCCCTAACACTGCGTACCGGTTGGGGTGGGAGGAGGGCAGCATGAACTGGAATTCCACCACACAGGTGCCGTCCGGAAGCTGCCGGTGCTGCAGGCTGTTTAACTCGTAGGCGATGTAGCCCCTCCGCACATACACCTAAAGGGACAGAAGCACAGAGGACATTCTCTCAGGGGAGTGCCTTCGAAACCTGAGAAAATTCAGGCTGGAGAAATGACCTCTAAATTATCTCTAAGCAGTAGTTAAGAGCAACTTCGTTCATATTTCAGAATGTTACTTTCTCTGCAAAGGGCTGGATAATAAATATTTTAGGCTGCAGGGGATATATCATCTGTATCACAACTACTAATTCCATGCTGTCACAGACAATATGTAAATGCATGGATATGGCTGTTCCAATAAAACTTTATTTATAAAAACAAGCAGGGGCATTAAAAAAATAAAATAAAATAAAAACAAGCAGGGGGCCGAATGTGGCCCACAGGCTACAGTTGACCAATTCCTGCTCTGGATTAGTCCTGTCCAATATAAATGGAACACAAGCCACGTATGCAATTTTAAACCACTTAAAAAAAAGGTATCAGGTAAATAGAATTTTAATAACTTTATTTCATCCCTAACACCTAAAATATCACTATTTCAACAGGTAATCAATATGAAAAATTATTGGTTGCATCTGGAGTTTGGATTTGGGGAAATTTCCCACTATGCCTGATACAAATGGTTTATGGAGCCTAAAGTGTGCAAACTGTATGATTTATGTTCAACATGTGCTTTCTTTCTGGAAGTTTAGAATGCTGGTGTGTGCTAGCCAGACGGTGCCCCCAGTAAAAGCTTGGATCCTGAGTTTAACTGTGCCCTGCGAGGAGGCGGCAGGAATGGCACACGAGATAGCAGGGGTTGCCAGGAAGGACTCTGGACAAGGGCAGACCTAGTGTGAATCCTCGTTCTGCCACTTCCTTGCTGTGTGACTTCGAGCAAGTTGCTTCACCTCTCTGAGCCTCAGTTTTCTCCTCTGTAAAATGGGAATAGTAACGGTACTGCCTTATCGGTAGAATAAGATCATGCCTGCAAGGTGTGTGGCCCGGAGTCAGGTGCATGGATGCTAGAACTGGCCCGTGCGGTACTGTGCGGTCCTAGGGGCCTCTCCCACTTACCTCCAAGGACGCCATGCAAACCACCTTATTGACGTGATAGAAGAAAGTGGGCAGGACGTCAAATATGGTCGTCTCTGAGAGTATTAATTTCTACAGGAAATGAGAAGGGAAAAGAGAGAAAAGTAAACCTGAATAAATTTTTTTAATATATATTTTTTTATTGATTTCAGAGAAGAAGGGAGAGAAGAGAGAGATAGAAACATCAATGATGAGAGAGAATCATTGATCAGCTGCCTACTGCACGCCTCCAAGCAGGGAGAGAGCTCACAACCCAGGTATGTGCCCTTGACCGGAATTGAACCCAGGACCCTTCAGTCTGCAGGCCAACGCTCAATCCACTGGGCCAAACCGGCCAAGGCAATAAATTTTAACCAACACTCGGATGAGTGGGAGGGGTGGGAGCAAGGGGGAGAAGCCGGTGGTGTTATCGCCAAGCACTGCCAGTGCCCCAGGCCCATAAGATGTGAATGTGGGGCAGCTCTGAGCTGACTGCATGGGGCTCCCAGATGCAGAGGGCCCACCTGGAAGCTTGTAGATGAGCAGAGTAGGGGGCAGGGGAGCCCCGGGAAGACGAAGCCGAGACTCAGCCATGTGAGGCTGGCAGCTTCCCAAGCTCCATCGCCTCCTTCCCGGGCGAGCCCTGCTGCCTGACCTCCCCCCTCCCCTTCCCCTCCCC
>NW_005361573.1:260144-288820 GCF_000412655.1 Myotis brandtii
CTAAGCCGCTGGCATCTGTGACTGTGCCTTGCACCGAGGGCCAGGGAGCCCGCCTCCCCCCAGGCCCCACCTGGGCCACAGCCTTGCCCTGTGGAAGGCGGAGAGATGGAGACAGCCTCACCTTGAGGTTTTCCGGGCAGAACTGGTGGCCGTACCTGTCGATGGCCGACAGGAAAATGGACTCCACCTGGTTGTGCCTCAGCTCGTAGGAGGGGAGGTGGGAGGCGATCAGGACCTGTGGGGAGGGGAGGGAGGGGCCGGGGTGAGCCACCCTCACAGGGGAGAAGCCAGGGGCCGGGCCCATTGGGCTGGACGTGGGCGGCAGCAAGGGGCTGTGCACGGTGGGGACGGAGCATGGCGGGAGGACGGCGCCCCGCGCCCCCCGCGCACAGTGGGGACCGCATCCCACAGCCCTACCTGTCTGGCTCTGAGGGCCACTTTGCAGTGCTCGGTCTTGCTCAGCTGCGTGAGCTCACTGAGGATGGCGGTCAGCTCCTCCGACAGGGAAGGGTCTGGGCCACAGAGTTCATCCTTTCGGGGAGGAAACAGAATCGAAGCGGCTTTTGTCCGGCAGAAGGAAACATGCCGGCACCATCCTCAGCCAGGGTGTGGCTGCCCCGGCAAACCAGACAGCTGCCCGGCCTCTGCAGACACCTGGCACAGCTGGAGGCACATCCCCTCCCCTTTCCACCATCACCCTATCCATTCATTCATCCACCCAAACACACCCTAATCCCCCGGTAAGAAAAAAATACATCTGAGTCTGTGCCTGCATCACTACCAAAGGCCAACAGTGATGGGGTGCTTCCTACGGCCAGGCAAGCAGCTAGGCCCGTGGTCGGCAAACTGCGGCTCGCGAGCCACATGCGGCTCTTTGGCCCCTTGAGTGTGGCTCTTCCTAAGCCTTAGGAGTACCCTAATTAAGTTACTAACAATGTACCTACCTATATAGTTTAAGTTTAAAAAATTTGGCTCTCAAAAGAAATTTCAATCGTTGTACTGTTGATATTTGGCTCTGTTGACTAATGAGTTTGCCGACCACTGAGCTAGGCCCTTGACATTCATCTCCCCAAATTCTCCCAACCCTTTGAGGAGCTGCCATCATGATCCCCATGTTATAGATGAGGAAACTGAAGTCAGAGAAGCAATATGCCTCACCCCCATCATGCCAGGAGTGCCTGGCACACAGCAGGTGTTGGTTATGAGCCCCCCCAGGGGCTGACAACGTTTATCGGGACACAGCCACGCACATTCGCTTACAGGGTACAGAGGCAGCTTTGAGCGGTCTGGCCTGAGACCATATGACCTGCAAAATCTAAAATATTTCCTCTCTGGCCCTTCCCGGAAAACTCCCGCAGACCCAGCTGCCCCTGCCCCAGGTGGGGCGCCCTGCCCCGCTTACAATCAGCATGATCACCAGCTGGTTCTTCTTGGCCACCTGCGCGTGGGAGAAGATGCAGTGCAGCACCTGGGCCATGTCCGGCTTCAGCTGCTCCCGCAGGTTGATCACGCACTTGTCGTAGTGGGCTGCAGGGAGACAGAGGCCACGGGGTAAGGTCCGGCCCCGCCCGCCCGCCCCGGGGCGCGTCACCAAGGCCAGGGTGACTCTTGCCTTGTTGGAAGTGGTGCTCGACTTGTAAGCGGGGCGCGTCACCAGGGCCAGGGCGACTCTTGCCTTGTTGGAAGTGGTGCTCGACTTGTAAGTATCTCTTCAGGAGATCCAACACCACCGCCTTCATGTAGCCGCGGGTCCCGCTGCGGTATCTGGGGAGGAAGGGAAGGCGCCTGAGTGGTCCACTCCACCTCTTGGAGCCTGACTATCCCCAGGCAGGGCTTTTAGGATTTCAAAATAAGGCAAACGAGTCAAGTCTGTGGGGGATGCAGCCCTCTGACCCTTCGGCCTGGGAGGGATGCCAAGTTGGTTCATTTGCATGAGCTGTAGGGCAGAGAGCAGAGCCTTGCCCAAGGTCACACACCACGCCCGAGGCCACGCCCGAGCCTTCGGATGGCGCCTGCCCCATCCCCAGAGAGAAGGAAACACACTTACAGAGTTGGGATGCTGAAAGGGGTCAGCCTTGCATGCATGGTTGAAAAGAAAAATTTTCAATTAACCATCCACTGTGTAAAGACAGTTTGGAAAAAAGCAAGACTTGAAAGGCATTTACCAAATGGTCTGTGTCAATTTCACTTCCCTTTAAAACCAAATTTTAACCTGGACGTTCCCTAGAACATTTCTTCTTGGTCATCTTGAACACAGGGAATGGGGTTTCTCGGGAGGTGTGACTCTGAGTTTTAGAGACGCCGAAACCAGCTTAACCCCAGCATCACCCAATAACAACGAAAGAGAGGAAGAACCTATAACGCCTGTTTATTCAAATGCGATTTTAAAAATACAAGGCATGGCCCTGGCTGGGTGGCTCAGCTGGTTGAGCATCGTCCCGTGCTATGAAAGGTCGCTGGTTCGATTCCCAGTCACGGCTAATATTCAGGTTTCGGGTTCAATCCCCCAGTTGGGGCACATATGGGAGACAACCAATCGATGTTTCTATCTCACATCTATGTTTTTCTCTCTCCCCCCTCCCCCTTCCTATCTCTCAAAAAAAAATTAATGAAAACATATCCGCCCTAACCGGTTTGGCTCAGTGGATAGAGCGTCAGCCTGAGGACTCAAGGGTCCCAGGTTCGATTCCGGTCAAGGGCATGTACCTTGGTTGCGGGCACATCCCCAATAGGGGGTATGCAGGAGGCAGCTGATCGATGTTTCTCTCTCATCAATGTTTCTAGCTCTCTGTCCCTCACCCTTCCTCTCTGTAGAAAATCAATAAAATATATTTAAAAAAAACAAACATATCCTTGGGTAAGGATAAAAATAATTAATTTAAAAAATGAATCCACTTAGAATGACTTATTGTGCCTGAGGTGCTTTTATTCCCATTTTATAAACTGGCAAACTGAGATCCACAGAGGTCAGGTGCCTTGCCTGGGGTTCTGCTGTTAGGAATGGCTATGCCAGGACTGTCATCGGGGTTTCCCAACCCCATGTGCTATCCGCCAGGTCGAGCCTGCCCCTCAGAGAATCCCACAGCACTACCCTGGTGTAACACAGGGGATGATTCAGAGTGACAAGTGCACCCCACACAGGGCCCAGGACTCACCTCTGGACCAACTGCACGATGCTCTGTGTGTTCATGAAGAAGACTTCCCGGTCGGCCTTCCGCTGCAGGGTGGCCGCGTGGCAGTCCAGGATGTTGGCTATCTGGACGGGAAAGAGGACAGGTCTGGCCACTCACAACCATACAATCTGGTCGCCAGGCTCCCCTGGAAGACCCGTCTGAGGCTCATTTGGAAAAAGAAAATTCCAGCCCCAAAGCCCTCTGGCCACCCAGAAACAGCTCTGCCTGTCCTGCTCAGTGTGTTGCTTGAGGAATTCAAGAGCCCAGCATGGCCCATCGGTGTGGCTCAGTGGCGAGGAAATCACGGTTCGATTCCCTTTCGGGGCACATGCCCAGGTTGCAGCTCTATCCACAGTGGGGGGCATGCAGGAGGCAGCCGATCGATGATTCTCTCTCATCATTGATGTTTCTATCTCTCGCTCCCTCTCCATTTTTAACAAATATTACATATACTCATAGCTGCAAGATTATCACCTTACAGGGAGGAGAATCTAAGCTACAAACTAGCAAGAAAAACTCACAACTTCCTCTATCACTTCAGGCAGCATCTCTTTGAAAATGCTCACTCTGTACCAAATGCCTACTCCTTTTCAGCATCCGAGTTTTCTGGGGTGAGGCCCAAGAACTGTTTATGTCCCTCTAAGCATCTGCTGCCTGGTGGGGAATGCTGGGATTCAACAGGGAAGGCTCAGCCCCCAACATCTCGGGCCGTGCGTGGGTTTCACGACGCCCGACTCAATCAGAGGGCAGAAGTCCAGCCCGACTGTGAGCTGAGTTCCCGAGGAGCCACCCGGCCTGGAGCGGGCACCCAGTGGGGCGGGGTGGGGGGCACACACCTGCTGGCTGGGGAACTGGCAGAGCACGGAGGTGATGTTGCTGGCGTACTGGGCCATCACCCTGCGGACCGACTTCTCCACGGGGGCGGGGATGCGGCCTGACACGTTGGTCATGATATCCTGCAGCTCCAGCAGCGGCAGCGACGGGTGTCGCAGGGTCATCATGAGCTTCTGCACCCACTCCTTCAGCTGCAGCGGGACCACAGCATCGGCCGGAGGTCCCGCGGGGGGTGGGCACCGCCACCCACCACGAGGCACCCAACACACTCAACCCCTCCAGGCCCAGGCACTCGAGTGGCGAAGACCTGGACCCGGCAGACTCTGGGACAGTCCGGAGTGGAAGGGTCCCCTGACCACAAGGGGGCACCCAGTTCTCCCACTAGGAAGGTCCCACGTCCCCTGCAGGCACCCACACAGCCAGCACGGTTTGAGGATAAAACACAAGGCCATGTGCCGGCCGGTGTGGCTCAGAGGTTGAGCGTCGACCTATGAACCAGGAGGTCACGGTTCGATTCCTGGTCAGGGCACATGCCTGGGTTGAAGGCTCCATCCCCAACGTGGGGCGTGCAGGAGGCAGCCAATTGATGATGTTTCTGTCTCATTGATGTTTCTATCTCTCTATCCCTCTCTCCTCCTCTCTCTCTAAAAATTAATAAAAATACTTTTAAAAAATAAAAGAGTGACCCACATTGACTCCTTTCTTAACTGATTACCTGAACATTCTCAGTGTGGAGCTGAACTAAACCCTGAAACACCAACTGTCACTTTTACGACAGTTTGTACAATCAGACAGAAGTATCCTGACGTGTACAATCAAACCGAGGGCTGAACGGGCATCAATAGAGCCCTCTAACCTCAGGGAGCCAACCCTTCTAGCTCATCACACGGACCTACACGTGTGTGGGAGACACACCGCCCTGCACACGAGACCTGCCTTTATGCTAAAGATGGGCTCCGGCAGACAGTAGCCGCTCATGACGTTGGTGAGGTTCTCCAGGACGGTGTGGAAGACCTGGTTCAGTTTCTCCCCCATGATGGGCAGGGTCTGCTGGGTGGGGAGCTCCCCTGTGAACGGCTTGGCCTGATGAGACACAACGAGAACCCGAGGTCAAGGACACCGTGGCCTCCCGACCAAGACAAGCCGGGGGCCGAGGCAGACCTGCCAATACGCAAGCCACACGGACAGTGTTCTCAGGATGGAGCCCAGAACAACATACTGGAAAGTGAAACTGGCAAGATGGACCTAATGTGCCCGTTTGTCTATGGATTCATTCTAGAAGGACCCACAGAACGCCTACTATGTGTGAGGCCCTGGACCAGGAGGTTTGGGACATCCGTTTTGCTGGCCCGGAACCCTCAGCTTCTGCCCCCCGTCCCCCAACACTTCCTCTCGTCCTTCTCCACAGTCTGATGTTGGCTTCCCCGTCGGACCTCCCACAGCCAGGGCCAAGGGCAGTCTCCCTGACTGGAGCTGCCGAGCTGAATCACAAGGGCTCATCTCATAGGCGAGTGTGAGTCTGCAGGGTCTGGTGGCCGGGCCCTGCTCGCGCACCTGGCCCAGGAAATGTTTGCTGCAAGGAGTCACACTGCAGGCACACAGACCTTCCCACTGATCTAAAAAGGCTCAGACTGTTTCTAGCTTTGGGAAGCCTCAAGAAAAAATAACAAAAAGAATGGGAAGGAAAACAAAACTAATGGAATAGTCTGGGGGACAGAAACTATCTGATTTTTAAAAATATACTTTTCTGGCCCTGGCCAGTGTTTCCCAATGGTTAGAGCGTCGCCCTGCACACCGAAGGATCATGGGTTCAATTCCCGGTCAAGGGCATGTACCTGGGTTGCAGGTTCGATCCTTAGCCCCAGTCAGGGTGCAGGGGGGAGGCAACCAATGGATGTATCTCTCTCACATTGATGTTTTTCTCTCCCTCTCTCTCTCTCCCCATCCCTCCCTCTTCCATTCCACTCTCTCTAAAAAAAAAAAAAATCAATGAAAAAAAATATCCTCGGGTGAGGATTAACAATAACAAAACATTTCTAGCTGTTTTCCTGGGCATATGTACTAATAACCGTAGAGGAAGGTAGCTATTTTCCTGGGCATATGTACTAATAACCGTAGAGGAAGGAGCAATACTCGGATGAATGATGCACATGGCTTACTTAGAAGGGTGTAAACAGTCAGCAAGACCTGTTTTTTCCGGGTACCCACTGTGCCCGGGAGGCCCAAGAACTGTTTATGTCCCTCTAAGCAAGACCTGTTTTTTCCGGGTACCCACTGTGCCCGGAGCACGTCTGAGTGACAGCTCGCGAGAGGGAGGAGGGAGAGCCCTGAAAGCATCTGGGGGAGGTCCTCCCAGATGAGGGTGCAGGTCCCAGGTGGGGGTCTGGTCTATTTAAGCAGGGGGAACACGAGAGAGAATAAAGCCGAAGAAGGTGGGGACAGCTGATGTGGGGTCTGGTAGGTCCACAGAAGAACTGGGGTTTTCTTCTGAGTGAGACCGAGGCTGCTGAGAGGGGTTTGAGCAAAGGAGGGCACGTGCGCTCCTATCACGCTGGCTCCGGGGGGACACGGGAGGCAGGAGACGAGCCGGGAGCCTCGAGTCTGCTCGGCTCACTGACCAGGCAGGTGGAGGCCGTGAGCGCACCTGAGCCCACGTGAGCCTGCTGGGTGGCTGTGCCGGGCGCTACGTACCGGGTGCACTTTGGAAGGGTCATCGAGCTCCAGCCTGGCCACCACGCAGCCCGCTTCCAGCACGGCCCCCGGGCGCTTGATGTACTTCACCCGGCCACTTTCCTGCACGTTCAGGGTCATGATCATCTTCATCACCTGTTTTGCAGAAAGAAGACCCGAGATGGAGCCCACCAGGGCTGGCCCGTGTGTGTGACGCCCAGAGTCCTTCAGAACTAGTAACTCTGGAGGAGGGCCCGCGGCACTTAAACAGAATGACGCCCTGGCAGGGTTCAAGCTGGAAGGATAGAGGGAAGCAGCGGTCACCGGAAGCCAGTCACGGTGCTCTTCACAGATCATCTCCATCTGCAAAGCCGGCAAGGGAGGTATGTTTGTGTGCCCATTTTACAGACATGAAAACTGATCTTTACTTTGGAAGCACACTCTCTCTTAGAACTATCATTAAATCGTAGTATGTAGGGTGATTAACATACACGTTCCTGCTCCTTTTCTCAAGGCAGCAAGAAACCCTCTGGGGAACACTGTGAAATGAAGCATGTGCTCCCAGTACACACAGTGCGGGCACCCAAGTCCGCCAGGCCTGGGCTGCAGCCCTGGCACCCACGCATCCTGCGACCTCCAGCACGTGCCTTTCCCTCTCTGAGCCCCCCCTCTTGTGAAATGAGGACTCTGATAAGGATTCAGCAAGATGAATAGTCTGGCCCACGGTCCCTGTATTGCCATTGCCATTGTCAGGATATTATTTTCCTTGGCAGTGGAAATGGAGGCTGAGTTTGAATCCTGGCTATGCGTGACCTCAAGTGAGTTTCTTAGCCGCGTGGGCGCCGTTTCTTCATGTGTAAAATGGGGGTCAAAGTAGTGCCCGTCTCCTGCGATGGCTGGGAAGATTAAAGGGGTAATTAAAGAGGTAAGATGCTCAGAATGGTGCCTGTCCCGTGGTAAGTGCTCTGCTGGTGTTGGCTGAAGACTTTGTAATGGCCACCATCGCTATCATGAATCAGTTCTTACTCATTTCCAGGGAGGTGTGCATTTCTGCTCTAAATACTGCAGGGAATCTGGGCTGAACCCTGCACAATGGCTCTTAGGAATTCGAAGCCGGTGGCCCAGGTTAAGAGGTGAGGCCCATTTGCAGAAGCAATGGCCCTCCCTCGGGGAACGGGGACGGGGCACAGGGGAGGCCGCACTGACCCCCGGGCCCTGCCCTGTACTCACCTCCATCTCGGCGTAGCTGTCCCCAGCCTCCACGTGGCCCCCGTCCTCCACCGTGTACTGCGTCAGCTTCCCGGCCGAGGGCGACCTCAGGACCGTGGGGTCGTTCTCCTTCTCGAACACGCACGTCTTGTTGCCGATGGTGATCCGGTAGCTGGGGGAGGGGGGAGCATCGCCCCGGCGCCCACGTCAGGCCCGCTGCAGCCTCTCTCCCTGAGGCAGCCCTGAGGGTCCCTCACCCTGTGTGCAGTTCGGGGGGCTCCCCTTTCCCAAACGGTGGCATTTGACGGTCACCAAATAGATTAGGAGCCAGTTGGGGAGCAAAGGGTGGAACCCTTTTCTGGCTGAGAGCCCGCCCAGCCCTTTCGGGGCCCCGCCCACACACCTGTCCACCTCCTCCTTCATGTAGGTCGTGTAGCTGTTCCCGTCGTAGGACAGCAGGAGCCCGCCGTCGTTCAGCCGGTGGGCGTCGATCTCGATGTGACCACCGTTCATGATGAGGACGAACATGGTCAGCGACTGCCGGGCCACCTGCGGGACAGGTGCAACGTCCCCACTTGCATCAGGATGTCTGCTTGTCCCTGTGCCCCCAGAACAGCAGCTGCCCCACCCTGACCAGGAGCTAGAGCTGTGTCCACTGTGGGAGAGCCAGGTGGACGCCTCGCCTGTCTAGTCCCAGGCCCCGATCGCCCGGAGGGAGAAGCTGACCGGCACGGAGCCTAGAGAAAGTGCACCGCCCCTGCCTGTGGGTGGGCTGATGGTCGCTGGCCGAGGGCATGGTCCCACCGGCCGTCTCTCACCAACTGTGAACCCTCCTTCGCTTCCTGCCTCCAAGCATCAGGCCCCCGCAGGGCCGCCTGGGCAGCGGGGAGACGGGGTCCAGGGCTCTGCCTCCCAAGCGTGGCTCTGCCCAGGGATTTGGGACTCTAGAGTGCTGGAGACATTCGAGAAACACGGACCGTTACCTTGAGAATGTACTTAACGCCTCCGTAAATTAATTCCACATCCACAGTGTTCAGCAGAAAATCCGCAGGGAGGACCTGGCCCCTGAAAGAGAAGACAGATCGGCGGTCAGCCTTGGTTTCGACCAAGAACTCTGCGGCCAGGTCCCAGGACTGCAGCCCGACGCGCCTGGCTGTCCCGGAAAAAGCTACGTCTCAGTAAAAGGCGAGAAAACAAGAACCGTCCCAGGTCAGCACGAATAAGCAGGTGGCCGTCTGTCTGTACTTGACCTCGGCCTTGAGGATGCCGACCCTCCCTCTTCCAGGGCAGCCCGCGTTTCTGTGAGGACTTTCAGAGGCGAGCGTGCGGGAGGGGTTCACACATCTCCTGCGACTGCTTTGCACCCAAATAACGCATGTTCTGCCTCACTTGCCACTAATGCAAACCCCAAAAGGGGAAAGTGACCCGCGCGCCCCACCTCTCCAGCGAGTGCAGGAAATCCGTCATGCAGGTTCTGAACATCGCGTCGGCCACGTTCAAGGCGCCACACACCACCCCGAGCATGATATCCGGCTTCTCGGCCTGGAAAAGACCCCGCAGTTCAGTATCCACGGTAACCAAGCCCCCAGGGAGCTGGGGGAGGGTTCTCTGTGACCCAAGGGGAGACGTGTGCAGCTCCTCACCTGCACTTTCTCGGCGATGAGGTGATCCAGCCACCCAGTGTCGATGTCGTTGTTCTGGAAGCTCTCGGTCTCCAGGAGGTTGATGAGGTACTCCACGGTGGTCCTGAAGTCGCCCCGGATGGACAGTTCCTTCAAAGCCACCACCATGTTCCTTGAGGGGAAAGGCACGCGGATTGGTTTCCCGATTAGCCTACGGGGTTCCCCCGTGGTTCCCAAAGAGCCAGAACAACACGGAAGTCAAGAGGGTCCCGAGTCGGATATCCTGGGTCAATCTTGGCTCCAGCACTGACTGCTCAAGTGATCTGGGGCTCAGTTTCCTCATCTGGAAAATGGGGAAATAACCCTGACGTCACACAGGTGCTTGCGGGTTAAAGTGAGACCATCCACGTGAAACACTCAGTCACTGCTCAGCAGCTGTCCACTGCTATGAACATGATTCATTACCGTGATTCCAATTCTAATGAACCACAGCCAGTCACTCTGCCTCACTCCCACTGGACCCATTCAAATCCCAGGTCCCAGAGCATGAGAAAAGCCACAGGCCATTGCACCTGAAGTGGGCTGGGACGGTGGCCTCCTTCCCTCCCCTATTAATTCTTATATGCTGAATCCTCTCTCACCTTCAAGGGTCTCAATTTTTTTGCTGAGCATGATGAAAACTAATTATTCTGCTTGGCCTGTGTGGCTCAAGGGTTGAATGTTGACCTATGAACCAGAGTCACCATTTGATTCCCGGTCAGGGCACATGCCCGGGTGTGGACTTGATCCCCAGTAGGAGGTGTGTAGGAGGCATCTGATCAATGAGTCTCTCTCATCATTGATGTTTCTATCTTTCTCCCTCTTCCATCCTCTCTGAAATCAATAAAAGTATTTTTAAAAAAAAACGAATTATTCAAAGCTGGCAAAGAAAGCCTGCTCCCTCATCAAAACCACCAAATTCAATTTAATTCAAGGCTAAGTGCCCGGGCCAGATGGATTTTAATGTTTTTTAAAGAAAATGTCCGCAACGGCTTTTGGATTTTTCACTCTGACAGACACTTACCCACAGACACAAGAATATTGAATTACAATGTGAACTGGTTTTGACCTTTTTGCCCCCAGGTCAAGGCAGAAAAAAAGATAAGATGTGTCTCAGAATTTGGGGGCCTCTTTGTGAATGCGGGTTTCTCCGGGACCTACTTGTGGGATTGAAATTTAAAAGCGTCTCCCCGCCCCACCCCCCCAAGACACACACACCTTTTTTAAAAGAGCTAGAGTACTCAGCACCTTTTAAACTTTTGGAATCACCTAGAACATTCTTTGGATCTCCTTCAAGTTCAACCTGCAATTAGCTCAAGAGCCATGACCTTGGAGAGGTCATCTTACTTCAAGGATCTCAAATCCAGGCAAGAGGGCGGACTTTGTCCTTGGACTTCGGCACAGGGCATTAATAGGGGTCCCTTGATCTCCTAACTTGCTACTGCACCTGAAGCCACAGGCTAACTCTGAGTTTCTTAAAGGAAGAAAGGAATGGAAGGAGGAGAGAAGGAAGGAAGGAAGGAAGGAAGGAAGGATGGGTGAGTTCCCCAGTGTGAACACTCTCCAAACTCCATGCTACTGAGGTTTTTATGGAGCTTCCTCGTGTGGGAATGATCAATTGTTCACCCCATTCCAGTCCCTCTCCCCTCTCTAGAGGAGGGAGGGAGGGAGGGAGATACTGACGAGATGGCCTCTTCCCGGTTCTCTCCCCAGGAGAAGCAGTGCCCGAACTGGGAGTCGGCAAACTCATGCAAGCCCCCGGTGGCCGCCACGCTGAAATAGCCCCACACGTTCCTGCTGCTTCGGAAATTCAGCTCCTGGACTGTCCCGGAGCTCGGCTTGAACCCCTGCAGCCCAGACGAAAGAGAAAAAGCAACACGGAAGAAATCACTACTCCAGACCTATTTTCATCAGAATTAAATCCTAGAAAAACCTAAGAAGCCCTGCCACAACCCAAAACTTAGCACAATCCAGGACACGTTGATACCTCTCCTCAGGGCTGTGGGTCTGCCTATCGACCTGGGGGTGTACCATGTGAGCACGTCGATGCATGTAATGTTTACTTTACATAAACAGTTTAAAAAATAACAACAGCCCAGCCAGTGTGGCTCAGTGATTGAGTGTCGACCTATGAACCAGGAGGTCACGGTTCGATTCCCAATCAGGGCACATGCCGGAGTTGCGGGCTCCATCTCCAGTGCGGGGCGTGCAGGAGGCAGCCGATCAATGATTCTCTGTCATCACTGATGTTTCCATCTCTCTCTCCTCCTCCCTACCTCTCTGAAATCAATAAAAATATTTTAAAATATATTAAAAACAACCACTACCAGACATAAAGTGGGAAAACAGTGACCATGGATGGAGCCGAGCGAAGGTACATTCTGATTTTATGCTCTCGGCATTGTTGACAGTAAAGGCTTAAGTGAAAGAGGACTGGGTTTCCAATTCTGGGTCATGACAATTCCAGCAGATAAGGAAATCCAGTGTTAGCCTTGCTGATGCTGGCACACTAATTCCCTTGGGGGATGGCCTGGCCCCTCTGAGTGTAATTTGGGGTGGGGTGGGGGGGTGAATCAAGAGTCTCTGGGATTAAGACTCTTGAAGTGAGTGATGGAGACACTTGTTTTGGCAGAAGTGCCCGGAGGCGAGACAGAGTTCCAGGTGCCGGGCAAGTTACCCCGACCTCTTGATCTGTAATTTGGGGTAGCAACACCCAGCGGCGGAACATGAGCCATGAGACCCATGAAGGGGATCTGCCTGGCACACACTCCGCGTCACTGAACCGTGACTGTCCCCTCCTGCACCTCAGTTTCCTCATCTGTGAACCGAGAAGCCTGGGGGTCTCGTCTGAGGCTGATGCTGGGGGTCCCCCCCACCCTGGGAGAGTGGAGATGGCGGAGGCGTGGGACCCCCACAACTTGCCTCATCAGGGTTTTCGCTGGTGATTCTGGCTGCAATGACGTGGCCGCGGGCGAGGGGCGGGTTGGGAGGGGTTTCGAAGGCGATGGGCGTCACCCCCCACGGGGACTCTCCGTACAGGAGGCGGATGTCTTTCAGCCGGTGCAGCGGCACGCCCATGGCGATCTGAAATCAGGAAAGCCATCACGGCTGTCAGCCCCACGAGACCCCTGCCCCCAACACCACGCAGGGAGCTGGGGGCCATGGAGGAAGAGGCGCAGCGACCGATGTCAGATGTACTGAGCACCTGATATGCACACAACATGCCAGACGGTGGTGGGAGAAGCGAAGGAAGGAGACATTAATTTTAAAAAACTGCGTTCAATGAATGCGGGCCTTCCTGCCTCTGGTCACAAGTTCTCAATGGGGGTGATATTGTCCCCACAGGGACAAATATCTGCTCTCGGAGGTGGAAAAAGTCTTCCTATTTGTATGTATTAAGCACAGATGCATCTGTAGTTCTATGACATTAAGATTTCACGGGGAGGAAGTTAGGGGGGATCATGTCTAAAAAGGCTCCTTAGGGGGGACAATAATGCAAAAAAAGGTTAAGAAACACTTCTCTGGATCTTCGAATGGGCATCATGGGTCCACGAAGGCCCTGAAATTGCATAAAATGTATTTTTCCAGGAGAAGGTCCATGACTTTTGCCTTATCAAAGGACCATATGGCAGACAGAGGCGACCAACAACAACCCGTAATCTTCTCTACGTTGGTGGCTCTCAGTGCTACTCCCACATCCACACAGTTGCTCCCCAGAGACAGTCAGTCCAGAGGGGCAGGCAGGTCTGATCTGAGTGGAACAGGGACCCCATCCTGGGCGGGAGAGGACCCCGGCCCGGAGCCCGTTTCCTCACCTGCAACTGGGCGGCCGGCAGGTTGACGTCAGCGATCATTTCTGTGCAGGGATGTTCCACCTGCAGCCGGGGGTTCAGCTCCAGGAAGTGGAAGCTGCCGTCCTGGCTGTACAGGTATTCGACCGTCCCCGCGCTCACGTAGCCCACGGTCTTGGCCAGGCGGACGGCACACTGCAAAGCAACAGAGACTGGCTTCTTAGTTCCCCACCCAATGCAGACTGAGGGCCTGCTACGTGTCAGTTCCTGGGGGACCACATGGCTCGTACTCCGATCGACTCATGCCAGGCTGAAATCACATCCCCAGGGGCCCCCAGTTTCTTCCTGGGCACCAGCCCACGTTAGCACCTCGGACCACAGGGAGCTCTCGCTGGCTCTGAGCTGGGATGGCCCCCCCTGCGCTGCCCCCACGCCCAGCTCCGCCGACCCACCTGCTCCATGAACTCGAACACGACTGGGGTGCAGGAGCTCTCGCTGGCTCTGAGCTGGGATGGCCCCACCGCGCTGCCCCCACGCCCAGCTCCGCAGACCCACCTGCTCCATGAACTCGAACACGACTGGGGTGGCGATGGTGGCAGGCGCCTCCTCGATGATCTTCTGATGGCGCCGCTGGATGGAGCAGTCTCGCCCGAACAGGGACACGGCGTTGCCATACTGGTCGGCGAGGATCTGCACCTCCAGGTGCCGGGCGTGCTGGGCCAGCTTCATGAGGAAGACGGGGGAGCCCGGGATCTCGCTCTGCACCTGTGGGGAAGGCAGAGCCGCTGGGACAGGAAGTTCTCCACAGAGAGCAAGAGACGGTGGCAATGCTGTCCATGGTCCCCTAGTCTCGTGTAACGTGCTCAAGACATGACATTCTTGGTGCTTTAAATCCAACGGTGTGAAAATACATAACGTAGACAGTGAAACTTCCCCACAACCCCATCCCCTAAAGATAATGTGCCGTTAAGAGTTGGGTAGAAACTGGTTAAGAGTTTAAGGTACTGTCGAGAGTTAACGTGGTTGAGAATTAGTGCTGCCATGGTATCCGCTGGGCACTACACTTATCAGGGTGATCACTTCATAAATCATATAAATGTCTAATGACTATGTTGTAACCTGAAACTAACATAATATTGTACATCAACTGTAATTGAAAATATTTTAATTATTTTAAAAATGCCCTGGACAGGGTGGCTCAGTTGGTTGGGTGTCATCCCATGCATGGAAGGGTTGCCGGTTCGGTTCCTGGAGGGGGCATATGGTCTGAGGGAGTCGTGCAGGAGGCAGCTGACCAATGTTTCACTCTCACATCAATGTTTCTCTCTCTCTCTCTCTCTCTCTCTCTCTCTCCCTCCTTCTCTCTCTACATAAATATAAATTAACTAATTGATGTAAATAATTTTTTTTGAGTTACTGGCCCTGGCCGGGTGGCTCAGTTGATTGGAGCATCGTCCTGTACACCAAAAGATTTTGGGTTCAATTCCAGCTCAGGGCGCGTTTGGGAGGCAACCGATTGGGTGTTTCTCTCTCACATCAATGTTTCTCCCTCTCTCTCTCCCCCTTTTTCTCTCTCTAAAATCAATAAGAAACATATCCTCAGGTGAGAATTTTTTTAAAAAAAGATTCCCTGAATAATTTTTGAAACATTGTCAAAAATGTTTTAATAGTGGAAAATCAGCTATAATTAAGTAAATATACAATCACAGTTGACCCTTGAACAAATGAGGGGTGATGAGCACGCAGTCGAAAATCTGCTTAAAATTTTTGATTCCCCAACAATTTAACTACTAATAGCTTACTATTGACTTTACTGCTAACATAAGTAGTCAATTAAACATGTATGTGTATATATTATGGTAGTACATGATAAAATAGACTAGTAGTTATATATTTTATGCATTCGTGACATACTTTTACTTCATTTTTCAATATTTCTAGGTTATGCAGTTCGTCTATGAGATCTTTCAAGTTGTTGAAAATCTCCAAAAAATTTTTTAATGTAGTTACTGAAAAAAAATCCATGTGTAATTCGACCCACCCAGTTGAAACCCATGTTGTTCAGGTTCAACTGTATAGTTCCTGCAATAAAAAGGGACCATCGAGAAACATTAAAAATACCAAGACTGCTACAATTTACACAACATTCCCTCTCTTGATAGACAAATATAGTCAGAAACAGATATTCTGACCCTGTTCCTGAAGCCATTTACAGACACACCGATTCATGGACTTCAACATCCAAAGAAATGGTACAACGATGCACACACACCATGGACTTCTGAGTGAAGTGCACACATCTGCTTCAAAAGATGACACAGCATAGCCATATTCCCCTGCTGCCAATGCCCTCACAGTTGTGACACAATAATGCGAAAAGGAAGAATCTGGCCCGGCCGGTGTGGCTCAGGGGTTGCGCATCAACCTATGAACCAGGAGGTCTCGGTTCAATTCCCGGTCAGGGCACATGCCCGTGTTGCGGGCTCGATCCCCAGTGGGGCCTATAGGAGGCAGCCAATCCATGATTCTCTCTCATCACTGATGTTTCTCTCTCTCCCTCTCCTTTCCTCTCTGAAATCAATAAAAATAGACTTAAACTGTTTAAAAAGAACAAGAAAGGATCTGCTGGCCAACACATGGAGAGAGACAATTCCCAAAGACGAGAAACAACGCAAGCGCGGCTCACCTGTCGGAACAGGACCTATAGAAGGCAGCCGATCCATGATTCTCTCTCATCACTGATGTTTCTCTCTCTCCCTCTCCTTTCCTCTCTGAAATCAATAAAAATAGACTTAAACTGTTTAAAAAGAACAAGAAAGGATCTGCTGGCCAATACATGGAGAGAGACAATTCCCAAAGACGAGAAACAACGCAAGCGCGGCTCACCTGTCGGAACAGGATGGGGAAGTCCTCGGCACTCTCCGCCTTCCGGATGCCTTTCCCGCCGCCGCCTTCGGAAGCTTTGATCATCAACGGGAAACCAATTCTTTCTGCTGCCTGGGAGGCAGAGGACAAACAGACCCCTTTAGAAGTTAGACGTGGCCGCCGCCAGCAGGACAGACAGACGTCCTGGCACCCGGTCCCCCAGGCCCTGCGCTTACCTCCAAGCCCTCGTCTATGTCCTTCACACAGCCGCGGTTGTACACGTCTTCCGGGACGCTGATTGTCTTCCCCTCCTGCAGGCCTTCCTCTGCCCACGCCACCGTCAGGCCTGGAGAGTCGCAAAGGAAGCTGAATCGTCCACAGACGGCAGGGGCCACACACAACACAGACACCGCGAGGCCCTGACTCGCCAGAGCTGCTCTAGACCTGGCCTCCGGGCCAGCGGAATACGGACACAGTCCTTCAGCTTAATGAATGAATGGCTTTTCGTTTTCTTAAGGAGCGACTCAACCCTGAGTGGGAAATCAAGCTTCAGAAATTCAGACTGAGCCCTGGCCGGTTTGGCTCAGTGGACAGAGCATTGGCCTGCGGACTGAAGGGTCCCATGTTCAGTTTTGGTCAAGGTCATATACCAGGGTTGCAAGTTGGATCTCTGGCCCTGGTAGGGGCACGTGTGGGAGGCAACCATTCTATGTGTCTCTCTCACATCGATGTTTCTCTCTCTGTCTCTCCCCCTCCCTTCCACTCTCTCTAAAAATCAACTGAAAAATATCCTCGGTTGAGGATTAAAAAACAACAAGAACCAGAAATTCAGACTGACTCAAGAACGCTGTAGTAACCTGAATCTTAAAAAAAAAATAATCCCAGTTCTACCCTATGAAGTCATTAATACGTGAATCATTATTTTTCAATACCCTGTGAAGATTTAAAAAAATAAACAATCAGAAAAAAACACTTCCCATCCCAAATTTAAAATCCAATCTTTAAAAGAAAAAATGAAATTGAATAGGAGACTCCTGAGACTTTTTTCCCATTTGTTTTTATATAAAAAGATATCTTAGAAACCCCCCAATAAAAAATTTATCCTAAGGAAATGATAAAAATGTACATAGAGATTTAAACATGAGATGATCAAGCCTCCATTGCCGTTAGTAGTTTTAAGTTAGAACAAAGTAAACTGGAAACAACCTAAATGTAGAGAGGACTGTTAAGTAAATCATGGTGCATCCGTATGATATAATCCTAGGCAGGCATTTTAAATGTTGCAAAGTATATTTATTGACATAGAAAGATTAGTGAGAAAAAAATAAGTCCCAAACTAGCAAACATAAGATCTCTGGGTTTTTTAAAGGACGTGCTTAGCAAGAAGGCTGGGAAGGTAGACAGATACCTAAAATGCAGCCAATGTTCCCCACTGAGTCACAGGATTATAAATGATTTCCATTTCTTTTTTGTATGTCTCATATTTATTTTCTAAGTTGTCTACAGTGCAACTGTGCCACGTGCTCAATAACTTTAAATATTTAAATGAGAGAGTTAAAAAGCACGCTCCATCACCCCGCTCTGCTCACATTAGCCGCACTGGGCCGAGGAGTCCCCGAGTGTGAAGCTTGGGGTCCCTTACCACTTCCGCTCCAGGGCAGCGTTGGAATCTGCAGCGTCTGGGCCACGATGGTGGAGGCGATCTTATCTCCCAGGGCCCACATGGCCTCACTGGGAGGGCCTGAGGGATGGGGGAAAAGGGAGGAGGCAGAATCGAGTCAGCCACAAGTCCCTCACAGCTGAGTGCTGTGTACAGTGAAAGAACAATATTCAGGTCCAAGCGCTCAAGGAGTTTAAGGTCAAGTCAAGGGAGCAAACAGCCTGCTAGTCTGCTATGTCATCAGTCAACTTTCAGCGCACGTGAACCGTGCGCCTGGTCTGAGTTGTAACCTAAGCTATGGGACATACACAAAATTCACTTTGGGGCGGGGGAGGCAAAATAACGAGACCAAGAGGGGCAGCTAGCACCCCAAAAACTAGACCATGGGTGAGCGGACTTTTCCCATCATGAGCCAGATGGGGAACATACTCAGCTTTGTGGGCCTGCTGGTCTCTGCCACAAATATGCAGCTTTGCCAGTGTGGGTGAGAGCAGCCACGGCAATCCATAAATGAATGAGCAGGGCCATGTTTCAATAAAACTATTTACAAAAGGCAGGCCGTGGGCCGGATTCGGCCTGTGAGCTGTATAGGCAGCTTGGGGGCTGGACCACCAACCTCCAGAGAAGCTAAAACTGAAGGAGAAGGAGAATCCTGTGTGACAGCCAAAGACCAAGGACAGGAAACACATCGGTGGGCACGGGTCACCAGACTGAGCTTTGGAATAGCAGGTGCTGATGTGCACTGAGCTGCTCCACACATAAGTCTGTGTGGTGGCCCCAGAGGTAAGTGAAAGCAAAACGACTCCCCTAACCCATGCGAGGATGTCAGCATAATTACACGGAGTTTACAAATATAGCCACAGATAATAAGCATCGTTTTACCTAATAAAAAGCAGAGATGAGGGGCTCTGGTCCCAAGGGATTAAGGCATTCCAGAGGCCTGAGAACAGCCCCCGAAATGGCCTTATAAAAAATGTGACCTCCAAACCTAGTGATAAATCTGAACACGGCTGGTATCTCAGTACCAACAGGAACACGAGCAGAGGTCAGCTTGCCCCAGCATCGTTCCACTGTGGAAACCATGGTAACGGCTCCATTTCCCTGGGCGCCAACCTACCCAGGTGCCCTCCCACCCCTGGACCGACTTGCTCCTAACCATGAATAGATGAGGTGGAAATACCGAACTGACCCCCCACCTTACAGGGCTGCACGTGAAGAGAATCGGACCCGGAGATGAGTCCCGTCAACACCCCGATCCCCACGTGTCGGAGGGAGACACACTCTACCTAAGAAAGCAATGTCGTCCTTGCACAGGAGCTCCGGAAGTTTGGGGTTTTCGGAAGCATGGCCCCAGCCAGCCCACACCGCCTGCAAACACAGAGAGGCAAGAACAGAGATCATCCTTCACAACCAGCCCCCCCTCTCCCCGCCCCCATCACACACCAAGAGCTCTTTGCTGGGTCACATCAGCCCCGGATTTCAGAGTCTCTAGGACCCGGCTCCTCTGCCCCTCCCAAGTGCGGAATCCAGCTGCCCAGGGCTCAGGGCATCACCCAGGGGCAGACTGGGGCGCCGTCCAACCTACCTGCACGGGGATCCTCTTGGCGATGTCCACGATCAGCTCCACGTTGGCGTAGTTGTTGTTGTTGGGCCCCCCCGGGACGGGGACGTACTGGTCTGCCATCTTGATGTACTCTGGAGTTAAAGGGAGAGAAAAGGAAGAAGAGCAGAGAGACTGAAGTCGGCCGTGGGAAATCTGCAAGACACCCCCACATACGGCCAATGAAAGCATAGCCAGGACGAGTCTAGGGCGACACTGGACCGACGTGTTTGATAATCAGAAGAAAACTGAACGTGACTTTATCTATGTAAAAATATGTGTGTTTAGCCCGGCCGGTGTGGCTCGGAGCATTGACCTATGAACCAGGTTCAATTCCCGGTCAGTGCACATGCCTGGACTGCAGGCTCGCCCCCCAGTGGGGGCTGTGCAACAGGCAGCCGATCGATGATTCTCTCTCATCATCAGTGTTTCTCTCTCTCTCCCTCTCCTTTCCACTCTGAAATAAATAAAATATATATACAATATGTGTGTGGGGACTAGGCCTGGAGGGAGCAATAAAAAGAAAGAAGCAAGTTATCAAGTAGTGAGATTAGAGGTAGGGTTTTATTTCAAACTCCTAAACTCTTATCTTCACATTGTTTTGCCATGAAAGAATACAATGTTTGCATATCCTCCAGTGAAGGTTAAAAAAATATATAAGATATAATGTTTGCTTCTAATCATGGTAAAAAAACAAACATAAAATGGACCTTCTTGCTCATTTTGGGAGTGTACAGTCCAGTCGCGATAAGTCTATTCTTATTGTTGCGAACCAGAGCTCCAGATCTTTTTCAGTTCACAAACTTAAAACTCTGTGCCCATGAGACAACTCCCCCTTCTCCTCCCCTGCTCCTGGCAGCCACCATCCCACTTTCTGTCTCTGAGATCTGGACCTCTGTCTGTATGGACCTCATCTAAGTGGAATCAGACGGTGTTGGTCTTTCTGGGACTGGTTTATTTCACTTAGCATCACGTCCTCAAGTTTCATCCCTGTGACAGTGAATCAGTGTTTTGGTTTTAACATATTCATGCTCTTTAAGCCAGAGGTCCCGGAGATCATAAAGTGAGGAGTCAGACAAGCCCCCTCCTCACCGAGTTTCTCTCTCCTGCGGGAGAAGACAGACAAGCCAACAAACAGGATCACCACCCACTGCGGCAGTGCCTGGGCTCTGCGATGCGCAGGGAGGAGCGGAGACGGGAGGGAAGGTCGGCCAGGGAGGGGCGGAGGCCTGCTGTGCAGTGGGCTTCAGGGAAAAACACTCAGAAAAGGGTCCAGCACACCCCAGGGCTCTGCGACAGGAAACAGCAAGGCCAGTCCAGGAACTGAGGCGGCCAGAGTGACTGGGACCCAGGGAGGGTGGGCGAGAGGCAGGCGATGGCACCAGGAGGCCAGCAGGGGTTGAGGCCAACAGGGTCTGGGACTTCACTCTGAGCATGATGGGAAGCCTCACGGGATAAGGCTGTGGACTCAGACAGTCCTGGGCTCCAGCCTTGTCATGTCAAAGAAATAATAATGAGTGGTCCTGGCCGGTATGCTCAGTGGTTAGAGGGTCGGCCCATGCACCCAAGGGTCAAGGGTTCGATTTCTGATCAAGGGTTTGATTCCTGGTCAAGGGCACGTACCGGCGTTGCAGGTTCACTCCCTGCCCACTGTCGGGGTGCATTTGGGAGGCAACCAGTCCTATGTGTCTCTCTCACATAGATGTTTCTTTCTCTCTCTCTCCCCCTCCCTCCCTGCCTTCCACTCTCTCTGAAAAGCAATGGGGAAAAAACATTCTCAGGTGAGGATTAACAAAAATAAATAAAATATGATCATAATAAACGGAGCTACTTTAAAATGGAGCCGGAGCTGCCAAGCAAGAGGAACTGCCTTCCACCTCTTCTGCCTCAAATCTTTGGAATGTTGAAAAGGGCAAAATAACCTTTGGACTGGGCCCAGGACAACACTGTGTTGCAAAAAATAAACTGCTTGCAAAGATAACAAGAAAGCGGTTATTATGGCTCCCGGACTGAAGATTAAGAACATCGTTCAGAATTAACATCACTATAGCATCTGCACCAACAGAAATGCCTTCCTTCTATTGATGTAATTATTCCCCTTCCCTTTCTCATAACTACCCCTTGCTTTTGTATCCTAATCCGAACACCGTTTGGGCTTCGGTCTGAATCAATGCATCCGAAATAGCTATTCTTGGAGATCTCACCCGCATTTTGCCTCTCCCTTTGAAAATGAATAGTCGCCTGCCGTTTGTATGACCCTGGGCAAGTGACTTATGTCCCTGTGCCTCAACTGTCTCATCTGTAAAAGGGAGCCAACAATCAAACCTGCCCTCGCCGTTCCCTGTGAGTTAAAAGGAGGCTGCATCCGGGTAGGGCAGAGCCTGGGGCCTGTGCCCAAGGTGGGGAGGTGGGGAGGTGGGGTTCAGGGGACAGGACTGAGGTTGCTGGTGCTAAGGACAGCACTGCAGCCTCGGAAGCATCACAGGAGGGGCCGACAGGACCTGAGCTGTGTTTTTAAAAGGTCCATTTGCCTGCTGTGTGGAGAAGGGTCTGTAAAGGGATACGTTGTTCTGGGTAAAAAGCAAATTGTCCAATACTTATAGAATGATCTAGGCCAGTGGTCGGCAAACTGCGGCTCGGCAAACTGCTGCTCGCAAGCCACATGCGGCTCTTTGGCCCCTTGAGTGTGGCTCTTCCACAAAATACCGACTTCTGCGCATGGGCCACAAAGTTTCAATCTCACTGTACGTGCGCATCTGCATGGTATTTTGTGGTATTTTGTGGAAGAGCCACATTCAAGGGGCCAAAGAGCCACAGTTTGCCGACCATGGATCTAGGCTAGTAGACACAGAGACAGTAAATGAATAGGCAAATGGACGAACAGATAACTGAAATACAGTGATCCATCGGCAGGAAAAAGCATCTGGAGGGAGAGACACCAAGCTGTGGCTACATGGACAGCGCTCACAGATGGGAATCCGCTTTGCACGTGAACCATTTGCACTTTTATAAGACACAGAGGTCACTCCTGTTATCAGCAAATATTTTAATTAAATGAAGAAGAAAACACAAATCCAGTAAATGCAGGCTCATGAGAGAGGTAGCCTGGAAGTCTGTTTGGGATCCAGAATGGACTTGCCCAGGTAGGTGCAGGTCAGGTAAGGACAGGGCATGGCGGGGTGGGAGGGGGAGGGAGTGAAGGCCCAAATACCTGCGTTGGCCTTGAGGTCCTCTGGAGTCACCATGACTACAAACCGGATGGCCCGCTCATTTCGGAACATCTCGTAGGCCCACCTGCGGATGGAGCGCATGCACTTCACAGCGGCGATGCCGTTGTTGGCGATGAGCACCTGGACAAGGAAACGGAGGAAGGGACGAGAGCTGCACATCTTCCTGCAACGGAGGCTGCGTGCCACCCTGGGGTCCATCTCATGGCTGCAGAGGCTCCTGGAGTACCTGGAGCACACAGCCCTGCACAGGGCAGGTACTCTAAGTCTGAATGAATGGATAAACAGATGGATGGATGGATGGATGGATGGATGAATAGATGGGCAGATGGGTGGATGGGTGGATGGATGGATGACTAGATGGATAGATGATTAATGGATGGATGGATGAATAAATGATTTTTGATGCCTGTTTGGCGCCATCGTGGTCACTTAACATTTTATGAGTGTTTAGGATGTACTAAGCTATAGTACAATGTATTTCATTTCATCTTCGCAACAGCCCTTTGAAAGAGATTGCATTATTATCCCTATTTGGGGGTGAAGACATTAAAACTCAGAGAATTTAAGGCACTTGCCCAAGGTCACACAGCTAGTAAGTGGCAGAGCTGGGACCCGAGCCTTCCAGTCTGGCCTGTACTCTGAACTCCACCCCCACCATGGCTGCCTCTGGGTGCTGAAGGTTAAAGGGCCCCAATCTGGTAAGGAAAGGCAGTAATGCTGGCTGTCCCCGCAATAGAGAGCAACAGAACGGGTCCTGGCTTCAATTCTTGTTTGTATCACGAACGTGCTGTGTGGCATTAGACGGTTCCTAAAAAAATCAGGCGCCCGGCTTCAAAGCCCTGACTGACAAGAGCCAATCCATACAGGGGCGGGCAAAAGTAGGTTTACAGCTGTGAGTATGTGAAACACAGTCCATTCTTATATTATTATTTCTGTATTACTATATTATTATTATTACTATTAACTTATTTTCGCCCGCCCCTGTATTTTAAGGCCCTTACATCGCTGACTAATCTTCACTACAGCCCTCAGAGACAAATCTCGTTGGAGAAGTGAGAGGTGATGGCCTCTGTTTTACAGAAGGGGAAACTGAGGCCTGATGCCACATCCCATGGGTGGCCACAGCAGACAGACCCCAGAGCTCCTGCCTCGGGTTCAACATACATACTTTCTCCCCTTTGAAAAATGGCAAGTTTGCCCTGGCCGGTGTGGCTCAGGGGTTAGAGTGTTGGCCCATGCACCAAAGGGTTGCAGGTTCGACCCCCGGCCCTGATCAGGGCGCGTGCGAGAGGCAACCAATCTATGTACACTCTCACATGGATGTTTCTCGTTCTTTCTCTCCTACCCCCTTTCCACTCTCTAAAAAAAAAAAAATCAATGGGAAAAATATCCTCAGGTGAGAATTAACAAAACAAAAAAAAAAAAGGGCAAATTTTAGCTGTTTCCTTTCGTCACTGCCATTCTCGCCCATGGGTCTCCTCTCCTCTGAGGGGGCTGTAGGCCCTGGGAAGGCAGGGTTGGGCTTTATGCTTCCCTCCCTATAACCCAGAAAGCAGCCCCTTGCCAGAGGCACTGCAGGGTCCTTTGCGGAGCCCCCCGATCTTGCTCAGAGGCCTCAGTCTCCTCCTCTGTGAAAGGGGGCCACACACCTGCTGCTTCACCTGCTATGAAAAGCTCACGATCCCAGCACCCGGCACGTCACCAAGGGCTGGCCCTCGCCCTCTCTCTGCAGCGTGAGCACCCCGTCTGCAGCTGATTCTCCACCCCACCCCGCCTGGCCTCGCCCAGAGCGCGGGACCCCATCTGTACCTTCTCAATGACCCGGTCCCCCCCAAAGCGCATGACAAACTCGGCTGGCGAAGCCACGGTGAAGTCTCTGTGCACGTCCACCCGCTTGTGTTCTCGGCCCCTCTTCACCAGGTGGAGTCCAGACATGCTGGGCCTGCGGAGGGAACAGGGCAGGCACGCATGAGCAAGGACGCCTGGGGTGCCAGGGAGGAAGTCGGGTGCCCAGCACCCATAAAACCACGGAGAAGCATTCATTTCCCAAGGAGACGCAAGAAGAGGCCAGCACAGGAATAAAGCAGGAGCCGTCCCCAGGCCCACCCCGAGCTGTACATTTAGATTTTTCGTCTGAAATTAATTTCCACTTGATATGCCCATCGTTTAGGAACTCAACACTAAGAAGCTTGGAAGAGGGGAGCAAGTGTATGATCAGGAAGGGAGGATCACATCCTAATACTGTAGACGTGTTCGACTGCAGTGATAACGTTCATGCACCTTTCTGTGTGTACCAACATTTTAAAACTGAAAACAAAAAAAAGCGTGTAATAAAAAGAGTAGGGGTTCCTTGCCCCACCCCCTCCAGGTCCCGCCAGCAGAGGGATCGCTCTGTGCCATTTCCGCACAATGTGTGTGTGTCATCCCTCTGAGCCACCACCTGTGGCCCTCCTACCGAGAGACAAGGAATTACTGCTCTTACTTGGCCATCCCGTCCACGGCCCTCCTCCCGACCCCTCACGAGGGCCCAACTAGATTCACTGTTCAGTGTTTTAAGAGTCTGAGATCGTTACCCACAGGTGAGGGTTGGGTTCGATTTTCCTTCCTTTCTTTTTTTTTTTTTGCCTGGAGTGAATGATTGTTTTCATTGACTTGCTTTCCTTGCACCGTTGCTAATTCCTCCCATTCCTTCTCGCAGTTTCCCCCGACATAAGATCACTGATCCTCTCCACTGGCGATGTCTTCCCTGGAGGCCTCCACTCTCCTTTCATCTAGACTGGCTGTTCTCTGGGCCCTCCCTCTGCTGACGTCCTTCCATTCTCGTTGCCTTTCCTTGAGATCTGCTCCCTAATTTGGGGGACCCCGTGGCTCCCTCTATCTTGGTGACCTCCCTGGTTTGGCTAGGGCAGTGGTCGGCAAGCTGCGGCCCCTTGAATGTGGCTCTTCCACAAAATACCACGTGCGGGCGCGCACGTACAGTGCGATTGAAACTTCGTGGCCACACTCAAGGGGCCAAAGAGCCGCATGTGGCTTGTGAGCCGCAGTTTGCCGACCACGGGGCTAGGGCATGTCCTCTAGTAGCTTCATCCAGTTAAAAGGAGGGCACCATGGCAGGGCACGTGACAACGATGCCCCCCGACATGCCTGTCCTGCTTCGGGCTGCACGGGCTCCCTCGTCACTGTCATCCCAGAGTCGCATGGGTTCTAACGTGGATGTTTCCTATCTCCAATGGTGTGGCTCTTCCTTGGTTTGCTCTCTTGTTTCCGTGGGAGACATCCTCGAGTAGCTGTCTAAGAGAAGGTCTTCAGGGAGATAAATGTTTTGCAGCCACACATGTTCCAGAACTGTCTTCTGCCCTCACATGTGACCCTATCGCCCGGCCGCCTGCGGAATTCTAGAAGGGAAAACCTTCTCCTTCGGAGTGTTGGAAGCCCGGTGCCATTGTGTCGTGGCTTCCGAGGCTGCTGGAGCCAGAGCCATTCTGACCCTTGATACAGTGGGGCCTCGACTAACAAGTGTCCCGACTAACGAGTTTTTCGAGATACAAGCCGTCTCTCGGCCGATTTTTTGCTTTGAGTTGCGAGCTAAAATTCGGGTTACGAGCCAGCTTCAGATACCCCACCGCTAGTTGGCGCAGCGAACGTCACAGTGAACGCCACAACATCAGCCCAGCATCACGTGTCTCACTCGTTCACTTTTTGATTTGACATAGGAGTAATTTGAGTTACGAGCTCCGTCACGGAACGAATTAAACTCGTAAGTCAAGGCCCCACTGTACTTGGTGGGTGACCTGTTTTTTCATATCCAGAAGCTTAAGGGAACTTCTCCGTCCTCTGTCCTCACAGACTCACAGGGATGAGCTCAGATATGTGTCTGCTCCCAACAGTGGGGCCGAGGATCTGCTGGGCTCCTTCAATGTGGAAACTCACATCCTGGACTTTGTCTTTAGGTATTTCCTCCCTGACTTCCCTGCCTTGTTTTCCTCTGTTCTTTCCACAAGTCCTAAGACTTGGATGTAGAAATTGCTGACCTGGCCCACCAGTGTACACATTTCTCCCTCTCCTCCTTTCTATCCCTTTTCTTTTACTTCCTGGGCAATCCCTTCCGCCTTCTCTTCTAACCGTTCAGAGCAGTTTTTCACTTCTGCTATCGTGTGCTTAGCGCCTCAGAGCCTGTTTCTGGCCTGCAAACGTTCCTTTTTGTGCATCCTGCACGCGACATCCTCGCCAACCTCAATGAGAAGATTAACGACGGCTTTTTTAAGTTCTCTTCTCCTACTACGATTTCTGTTTCTTCCAAGTGTCCTGTGTCCCTTTGTTTGTTTGGGGCCCACCTTCCTGTTAGAAACTGTACCCAAATGTTGGGTTACTTCTTCAGGGCCAGAAGCAGGAACTAAAGGGCTGATGACAAGAGCTGAGAATGTGGTCAGGCCACCGGACCCTGAGCTCAACTCTGGGAAGTCTGTGTTTTAATACCCCAAGTATCTTTTTTTTTTTTCCTTTTAAAATCTCAAGTGCTCCACAGAATAACAGTTTTGTTGTTGTTGTTAATCCTCACCAAAGATATTTTTCCATTGATTTTAAGAGAGAGTGGGAGGGAGGTAGAGAGACAGAGAGAGAAACATCGATGGGAGAGACACACATCAATTGGTTGCCTCCCACAGGAGCCTAGACCAGGGCTGGGGATCGAGCCTGAAACTGAGGTACGTTGACCAGAATCAAACCCAGGACCCTTCAGTCCACAGGCTGATGCTCTATCCACTGAGTCAAACCGGCTAGAGCCCCAAGTATCTATAGAGTCGTCCTCCCTCGCTGGTCCCGTTCCCCTGGAGGAAGTGCCTGGGTCTCCTGCACGGAGGAAAGGCTGGCGAGGAGCCTGGGCAGGGAGGACGGGAACTGCTGGGACAGGTCTGGGGAAAGGGCAAGTTTCAGGATTCAGCACCTACAGTGACCTTTATCCTCCGGCTAGGAATACAGGCCCCGCACCCCCAGGGTGCCGTCAGTCCCCAGGCCCAAGACCATCGGCCTTTCCGCTCAGAGAGCAAACCTCCTGCCTCCCATTGGAGTAGAACCGGGCAGCCCCCAGCCACAAGGAGCAGGAGAAGGGGGGCAGCTCCGGGTCTCTCAGCCTTCCTCGCTGCTGCTTTGTGCTTCAGCCCAATTGGTTCTGCTGAGCCACTTCCTCCTTTTGCCCATCTGCTTCCCAACCTCCCAAACGTTGCTCGTCTCCCCTCCTGTTCTCCCAGGCTTGATGGGCTGCTCTCTCTTCCTTGTAAAATCTCTTTGCTGTCGTTTGGGGGGACTTTGCCAGGAGCAGAATCGAAAGGGATATTCCGTCCACTCTCTTAAACCAGGCAAAGGAGCCGCGGCCTGCCAGGAATTAGGTTAGAGGTTCACCGCCCAGACGTGCGTCCAGAGACCGTCACCAGGCATCTTGGGAGGCTGGGGCTGAGTGGGTTCGGGGTCCCGAGAGTGTGGGCGAGAAGCTGATTGACGACAAGGAACAAGGCCAGCACGCCCTGTCTATTATGAGGCAAATAAGCAGCCAGGGGGGAAAAATTCCATTTAATGGACGAGGAAACTGAGGCCCAGCCAGGCAAAAGGGGTGGCCCAGCACGTCGCCGGGCCTGGGGCTCTTTCCATCACACCAGAATGTAGGGCAGTGATGGCGAACCTATGACACGCGTGTCAGAGGTGACAAGCGAACTCATTTTTTTGGTTGATTTTTCTTTGTTAAATGGCATTTAAATATATAAAATAAATAGCAAAAATATAAGTCTTTGTTTTACTGTGGTTGCAAATATCAAAAAATTTCTATATGTGATACGGCACCAGAGTTCAGTTAGGGTTTTTCAAAATGCTGACACGCCGAGCTCGAAAGGTTCGCCATCACTGATGTAGGGTGTGGGCATCTTCTGCTCTATCACGTCTCTGAGTCCAGTAGTTTCCCATGAGAAAAAACCTCCTCTGCAAACCTGCAGTC
>NW_005361573.1:288842-291966 GCF_000412655.1 Myotis brandtii
TCCGCCTATCAGAGATCAGGAAACAGACTTCTGGGCCAGGGGAACAGAAAGAGAAATGGCTCTCCCTCCCAGGATCACGCCCGCGCCTTTCCCTCCCCCCTCTACTTCCCCCAGGCGGTACCTTTGCCTTTCCCTCTCCAAGGCTCCAAGGCCCCTCTTCTGCCTCCATAACTTGTTTCCTGAGCCCACGCAGCCCCGCTGGCTCACTTCTGCTACCTCTGTAACTTTCTAAGTAAACTTCCTCTTATGACTTGAAAAAGAAAAACAAAAAGAGAAATGAATGACAGAAACCCATCGTGTCCATAGGCCGCTGTACAATACGTGCTTCAGACTGTCTCTGTTCTGCTGTGATGTCTGAATGGATGAACGAGGGAATGAACAAATGAGCCCTGGCCCTTGAGATGGAGTGAGTGCCTCTGGTACACTGCCAGCAGCTTTTCTTCTAAAACCTCCCAGGCCTGAACGGCTGCGATGCCCTAGGATTTAGGAAAAGTGCTCTGGAAGGTCGATATCATCTTGCAAATGTGAACGGTGCTTTTATCATAATTACATTTCGTTAACCAGTTGCTTTTTAAAAAAAAATAGATTTGAGCCCTAAGCCAGTTTGGCTCAGTGGATAGGGCGTCGGCCTGCGAACTGAAAGGTCCCAGGTTCTGGGACTCAATTATGGGTGGTTTCTGCTCTCTCCTCTTTGCCTGTGTTTGTTAAATTTTCTGCAATGATGTATTATTTTCAATGAGAGGAAAAAGCTATTAGTTTTGTAAGAGATGCTGAAAGCCATGGCTACTCCGGTATCCACCGAGTAAGGTACTCAGTGTCCTTATCTTTAAAATGAGGGTAAGACCGCGGGCCTCACTGGGCAGTGAGGGTTTAATAAGTTAATATGTAGGAAGTAAAAGATGGCGTCCGGTACACAGTATTCTCCATATTATTGTATCAGTGCAGTGATGCCGAGAGGATGAAGCAGCTGATCCCCCGACCTCACCAGGAAAGGCATCAGGACCCCCTCTGCCCGATGCTGAAAGCCATGGCTACTCCGGTATCCACCAAGTACGGTACTCAGTGTCCTTATCTATAAAATGAGGGTAAGACCGCTGGCCTCACTGGGCAGTGAGGGTTTAATAAGTTAATACGTAGGAAGTAAAAGATGGTGTCCGGTACACAGTATTCTCCATATTATTGTATCAGCGCAGTGGTGCCGAGAGGATGAAGCAGCTGACCCCTCGACCTCACCAGGAAAGGCATCAGGACCCCCTCTGCCCAGGCCTGCTCCCCATCATCCTCTCTCCCCACTTGGTCCAAAGCCTTGATCCTTTGGCTTCAGAAAGTCTGAAACAGCCCTAGCTGGTTTCCCAGTGGTTAGCGCATCGGCCTGCAGACTGAAGGGTCCCAGATTCGATTCGCTCGGTGGTTAGCGCATAGGCCTGCAGACTAAAACATCCCATTCCAGTACACACAAACATTAAAACTCCAGCAATTTGGCCCTGGTCGGGTAGCTCAGTTGGTTAGAGTGTCGTTCCAATACACCAAGGTTGTGGGTTCGACCCCCGGTCAGGGCACATACAAGAATCAATTATGAATGCATAAATAAGTGGACAATAAAAATCAATGTTTCTCTCTCTCTCTCTCCCTCCCTTTCCTCTCTATCTAAAATCAATTAACTAAAAATAAAAATAAAAACCCTAACTATTTGACCTAAAGTGCAACAAAGAAAACCTCACTTGTCAGAAAAGCCACTGTGTGGCCTGGGGACAACCATTCACCAGCAGCATTTTGACTTCAGAGCCAGTGGCAGAGCCCCTCCATCAGGTGGGTCCCGAGCCCCTGGCAGCAAAGGCGGCCGGCGTGGCTTTTTAAGGCCCTGTCCCTAGGCTGGCGGCTATTTTTATTTGTTTTTGACAAAGCTGGAGGCCAACCGCCATTGGCTCTGGAGGGCTGACCTTCGGCTGGCATTTGGCAAGTGCGGAAGGTGACATATCCCATGGTAACTTTGGAAATGGCTTCAGGTGCAATCAACTACGCGACAGAGCTGTCAGCCAAACACCAAACAGTGTCAGCTGCTGGGGCACAAGACCAGGGCAAACTGCATCGGGAGGGAGGGAATCACAGTCTCCAGCCACTAGGGATCAGCACGGGGAGGGGGGGGGCTTCTCCCAGAATCCCCAGCGCCATCATCTCCTGCTCAGGATGAGGAAGCCGAGGCTCAGAGAGGCCAATGACCTCAGGTCAGTGGCAAACGGAAGAGCTGGGCTTCCAATGCGACGCTACCCGGCCCTCAGAATCCAATGCTGAGCAGAAAGCTAGCTGAGAAAAATGGAAATACCTCTATTGTCTGGACTTTAAACAACAAGCACTGCCCGGGCAGTGTGGCTCAGTGGTTTGGCGTCCACGCTTGAACCAGGAGGCCGCGGTTTGATTCCCGGTCACATGTCCAGGTTGCAGGCTCGATACTCAGTGGGGGGCTTGCAGGAGGCAGCCAATCAATGATTCTCCCTCATCATTGATGTTTGTATCTCTCCCTCACCCTGAAATCGATAAAAACGTATTTAAAAAAAAAAAAAAGCACGTATGGTTGAGAGGTACTCAACCGGGGCCAATTTTGCTCTCTGGGGACACACAGCAATGTCTGCAGACATGTTCCACTGTCACAACTTGGGGGCTGCTACTGGCATCTAGTGGGCAGAGGCCAGGGGTGTCTTTCAACACCCTGCAAAGCCGCCACACAAAGAATTGCAGGGCCCCCAAATTCAGTCTGCAGCTGAGGAACCGTGGGGGACCAGAGCCATCCTCCCAGGCCCTGAGTCTAGAACCTACTGTCTATGACCTGGGTGATCTGGGAAAAGTCACTCCAATCCTCTGTGTCTCAGTTCCCCCAGGGGATGGAAATATTTAACAATATTAATAGCATCTGCCTCATGGAGCATGTGTGCAGGGCTCATGGCCTGCAGTAAAGAGCTTTAGCTCAGGCGTCCCTCTGCAGGGGAGTCATTATAAAAGCCCCAGGATGGCCCTGGCCCGGTAGCTCAGGTGGTTAGAGTGTCGTCCTGATAAGCCAAGGTTGCTAGTTCGATCCCCCGGTCAGGGCACATACAAGAAGCAACCAATGAAAGGGAGGGGGAGGGAG
>NW_005361573.1:291988-294507 GCF_000412655.1 Myotis brandtii
GGAGGGAGGGGGAGAGAGAGAGAGAGAGAGAAAGGGAAAGAAAGGGAGAGAGAGAAACATCGATCTCCCAACGGGGAATCGAACCCACAACCTGGGTAGGTGCCACGACTGGGAATCGAACCTGCAACCTTTTTGGTGTATGGGACAATGCTCCAACCACCCGAGCTACCCGGTCGGGGCTGGTCTTTACATTTTTTAATGTTTGAGAAAGAACTGTATTTTGGGACACATAAAAATTACATGAAATTCAAATTCCATTGTCCATAAAGTGTGCTTGGACTACAGGCAGGCCCGTTCAATTACATATCACCTATGGCTGCTGGTGCAGTAAACAGCAGGCCTCAGTGGCTGTGACACAAACCACGTGGCCACAAAGCCGACAATACTTACTCCCCGGCCCTTTATGAAAACAGGTTGCCAACTCTGAGTTAGGCAGTGGTTTTCAGCCCTGACTGTACACCCATCATAGGAGAAGCTTTTTAAAAAAAAACAAAAACAAACAAACAAAAACCCCTCAGGTCCTCAGAGAGCCCAGCCTAGTCCTGAACAGCTGAGCCCAGTCCTGAAGGGCAGAACCAAGCACTGAAGAGCCGAACCCAGACCCGAAGAGCCGAACCCAGTACCGAGGGGGGGAGCCCAGACCCGAACGGCTGAAGCCAGTCCCGAAGGGGGGAACCTCTCTCCCAAGAGCACAGCCTCGCCCCTAAACAATACTATTCTCCCAGCAGGCCCAAGGGAGCCAGCCTCGGTGTGTCTCAGTGATTCCCACAGGCACCTCTCCCTGGAGAGTCAGCAGCCCTTTCACCCTCTGGCTCCTGGGCCAAGGCTGCTCACTGAAGGGTCTTTCCTGCGAGGCAGACTTGTGGAGACCGGGGCTTCCCCATGGCCCGGGTCAATGTGATTTCAATGGACTTAGCCCGAAGTAGCCCAGCCACGGCCTAACATCCGAATCCAGTCCCCAAGTGCGGACAGTAGTACCAAGAGCCTTGCCTCGCCCGGAAGAGAAGGGAAGCTTTAAAAAGTACTGATGCTTGAGCCCCACCTAAACTACTGTAATTAATCGGCATAACTAGGGGTGAGGGTCGGGGACACCCAGGCATCTACATTTTTCAAAAGTCCCCCCTGGAAATTCTAATGTACAGACAGAGGTGGGCACCAGCGACAGATCCACACCCAGCATTTCCACACAGGCCGCTGGCCTTGGTTCTGAGCAGAATGCCCATGGCAGTGACGTCCCCCAGCGTGGGTCGTGGGGCATGCGGGACTCACTGGAGACCAGATCCTTCCGCCTTCCCCTCCCCAACTTGATTTCATCCCGTCCAACTCAAGTCTCTTCCCAGAAGCCCTCCTCCAACCTCTCTGGCCTGCATGCATTTCTCCATTCTCTGACCTCCGGCCCTGTTGGCACAGAGAGGGATGCTGGGCAGCATTTGGAATCTTGCCTTCCTGCTACTTCTGGCTCCTCCGTAGATGGTCCAGCCTTCGAGACAGGATCCCAACGGCCTCCTGACTCCACGGCCCCCTTTCACAACCCAAGTGGTGTGACTGCTACCAGTTGTGCAAATGTCTATGCTGACCTGGGAACGTGCGTAAGGCCAGCGCCTCCCACGGCTTGGCATCAGGCACAGTGCCCGGGTCTAGCGCTGGACAGTCTCAAGAATCCTGGAAAGGCCAGTTAGAATTAGCGCCATTGACAGATGAGGAAACTGAGGTTCGAAGGGTGGATGGCATTCGCTCAACATCACACAGCTCAGTGGCAGAGTGGGGCTGTCGAACGCCATTTTTTCAGCACCTCTAAGCTAAGAGAAGTGACCCAATAAAGCATCTTCATATTAGAAATATGGTGACGACATGGCCGAATTTGCCGGGATGATTCCAATTTCTTTTTTGTGTGTCTTCCATTAATTTTTTTTCTTTATTGATTAAGGTGTTACATATGTGTTCTTATCCCCCCCACTGCCCTCCCCACCCACCCCCATTCCAATTTCTTACACATTTGTTCTTTTGGATTAAAGTGTACAATTCAATGTGATGCAACACTTGCCTGACCTAGTGACTTAGTTGGTTGGAGCGTCATCCCGTGCACCAAAAGGTTTCGGGTTCATTTTCTAGTCAGGGCACGTACCAGATTGACCCCTGGTCAGGGTGTGTGGGAGGCAACTGATTGATGTTTCTCTCTCTCTCTCTCTCTCTCTCTCCTCTGCCTCCTCCTTCTCTCTCTCTAAAATCAGTAGACATATCCATGGGTGAGGATTAAAATAAATAAGTAAAAAATAAATGTGATTCAATACTTATATGTAAAATTTTGAAGTGAATAGCTTTATAGATGAGAAAAAAAATGTCTTCTTTGTAGTTCACGTGGCCTGCCTTGGGTGTTTTTGCCAAAGGAGTTAATTCAGGGCTGCAAATGTGGAAGAAATGTGACCTCCGCGTTCAACACAAGATTCAGTGCATGAGAAAGATCAAACGGTACTCCCTGGCCCTCTGCAGGCCCTTTGCTCAGACACACCCTCAGCACC
>NW_005361573.1:295151-296534 GCF_000412655.1 Myotis brandtii
CATTGATGTTTCTCTCTCTCCCTCTCCTTCCTCTCTGAAATCAATAAAAATATATTTTAAAATAATAAAAAATAAAATGGGGATAACAGCAACCACTTAGCGCCCCCTGGTGGTGGTGAAAAGAGGGCACGAGAACGCACCTACAAAACGTTTGGCCTGGCAAGCTGAAAGCACATGACTAATGATAGCAATTATTACAGTTGCAGCACATAGGCCTTGAACACATCCAACTCCCCCACTGGCTCGAGTTCCCAGATGGCAGAGGTCATGTTTTTCAAGCATTTTAAAGGAATAATATGAACCCAGTAAAAAGCATGATGTAGAACAAAGGTTGGCAAATATTTTCTGTAAAGGACAAAATGGCAAATACTCTAGGACTAGCTTGCGTGGCCCAGTCTTTGGACCATTACTTAACTCTGCCCTTGAATTCTGAAAGCAGCAGCCAGAGGCAATGTATAAACAATGAGCATGGCTGTGTTCCAATAAAACTTTATTTGTAGACACTGAAAGTTAAATTTCAGGTAATTTTTATATCACCAAATAGTATTCTTCTTTTGATTTTTTTTTTTTTAACCATGCTTTACTGACAAACCATACAAAATTAGTCTGCGGCCACAGGAAGCTGAGCCAGTGGTAGAATACTTAATGTCGAGTCAAAAGGCAATGCTCTGTATACTTCGAGTTCATACATTAGAAACATACCTGCCCGGGGGGGAAAAAAGCTGTATGGACGGATACCCGGCAACTATTAATCAACAAGGGGGGGGGGGAGTAGGTTATGGGTGATATTTGTCCCTCATTTCTGCTTATCTATAATTGTCTGCATTTTCAACAACAAACGTAGCATCACGTTGGTAATTTTATAAAATGAAGACACACGAAAAGAAACGAAATCTAGGAGGCGGGGCTAAGAAGCACTGAAGGCACAGAAATGCCTACACTAACCTGCCCAGAAAATGACCTTAAATGTGATGCCTACTCAAATGCACGTTGATTCTCCCCGGACTTGACCATCACTGGGTTTCAGAGAGACCATCACCTTCATCAAGGCGAAGGGGGAGGGAGAGGGGAAGCAGGGCCCCCGCCGCCTGGTCAACCTGGAGGCACCTGTGTGGTCCTGCGTGCCTTGCTCCAAACAACGTCACCGCCAACCCGGCCTCCTCTCCCACCGCCCAGGCCGGCCGGTGTGGTGTGTTTGCGAGGCGGGCACAAGTTTGTAGAAGATAACGGTCATTAAAATGGCAGGTTTACTTACTTTACTTTGCAGTCGGGGAAACAGACCTTGCACTTGGCCGGGCTCATGTTGACCGCCCCGCCGGCCGACCCTACCGGGCGCCTGCCGGGAGGCAGAGCATGTGTCCCCTTAACCCCCTGCAGCCGACC
>NW_005361573.1:296712-319152 GCF_000412655.1 Myotis brandtii
GGGCCCCCCCCCCGGGAAGGCCCCGCCCCCGGAACCTCCAATCCTGGAGCCACAGCTGACCTTGGGCTGGGGCGACAGCTGCGGGAGAGAAAAGACGTCTTGGCTAATTGCCTCCCCAGCTCCCCTGACCGCAGTAGAAGGAAGAGTCCTAGGACGGCCTCCCCCTCCAGACCGACAGCTGCAAAAACTCACAGTGTGCTTAGCTTGAAGACACATACAGCAGGGAAGTGGTGGAAAATGTGGGTTATCTGACATGTGAGTCAGCTGTCACTACAAGGAAAAACCCTTGTAGTCAAGTCAACTTTTGGCTTCCAAGTTCCTGTTTTTGCTTATTCTTCCACCTCTACTTCCACGGACTTGTTGGCTCCGTGCCCCGCCTCTCCGAAGTGGGCTTTGTAAGCACATACTTTGAACCACCTGGGTCCCCTTCTGAAGTGAGGGCCTCCTGCCGGGTTGGCATGGCTCAGTGGTTGAGCATCGACCTATGCACCAGGAGGTCAGGGTTCGATTCCCGGTCAGGGCACATGCCCGGGTTGTGGGCTCAATCCCCAGTGTGAGGCGTGCAGGAAGCAGCCAATCAATGATTCTCTCTCATCATTGATGTTCCCTCCCCCTTCCTCTCTGAAATCAATAATAAAAATATATTGAAAATAAAGTGAGGGCCTCCTAGACCCGGAAGACCCCAGACAACCTGAGACCCCAAATAAGGTCCTCTCTCTAAAATCAATCAATAAAATAATTTTAAAAACCCAATAGGTTAAAAAAATAAATAACACAGGTGAACTAAATTCTCAGTTCTTTAGAGTTTCTTTGTGGCCTTGCCTTCAATCCCTCCAAAAAAACAAACAGACCTTAAGTTGATTTTTTTTAAGTTTCAAACCAAAACCTAGAAGTATTCGCCCCCCACCCCCAACGACCCAAATTTAAATGCAACCACCTCAAAATTATGAAAACAATTAAAATCAGGAAATGAAGGTATTTCAAAACACCCTACCCGACCCAAAGTCAGTTAAGATGACGCCGGCTAGAACTCTCACCAGGTTACTTCCATTGCTTTCGATTTTTATTCTCTACGGACAAAACCCAACACTCGCTGAACACTGTGTGATATCCTAACTTCTCTGCTCACATGCCCTCACACACCTGGCTTTGCCCAGGGCTCTCAAAGAGGGGTTCCATTTAGATGGCTGGGCTTTGCCTGTCATCAGAGCGATGACGACTTGGGTATTTCTCTGCTGCATTACTAGCGAATAAAAGATGAGAAGGAAAGAATAACTGATATCCCTATACACACCACCATGATACAGACATTAGTACTTGTGACTTTCAATGAAACGGTTCAAACTTGGCTGTGCTTGCAATCTCGTGCCTGTATGCCCTTCTCTCGGACTTATCAGAGGCTAAATTTAAGTTGTTGATTTTGCAAAAAGCCCAGATTGGTGACAGCACACACACACACACACACACACACACACACACACACAGAAAATGCACATGCAACTGACTAGCAGCAGGTGGAAAGGCACTCAATGACTGCCCTCAGGCCTGTTCCTGCTGGCTGTGGGACCCTGAGCAAACCCATTCTCTCCACCTCCTCTTCCGGAAAATCATTGGCATAATATGCACTTTTGTGAAAAAATTAAAAACAATCCCTTTTAATATATGATGGGGGAAATATTACAGAAAAGTATAGAGCAGAAGTCAAAGATTTTTTTCTAAAACAGGATGCTTTATGCTTAAGGGAAAGGGGAAAAAATAAAATGTTTGGTACTCTGTACCCTGTATTGACAGAATAGCCAGCCTCCCCCGGACCTCAACATTCATTCCACAAATAGAACAATGAAAAGACAGGGATCCCCTTGATCCCGGGCTCCCAGAGAATATCTTAGGTGCTAAAGAGTCTTGAAAGTGGAGGGGGGGGGGTGTCAATCCGTCCCTCCCTAAATGAATACATGAATAAATAAATTAAGATATCATAGAAAGATCCATTGCATTCCATTTAGAGATACAAATATGTAGAGAGAGTTTAAAGTTTCATGAGTTGCTCACTAGTCAGAACTGATGAGAAAGGTATGGATGGTGACCATGAAGAGGAGAGGCCTGGGCAGGTGCCCACTGTGAGCCCACCCCCCGGATGCGGGCGATGCAAGTCCCAGGGGCTCCTTTCCTTTCTGCTGCACCTTCACTCCCTGGCCGGGCTCCTTCCTTCATGTCCAGACCCCATAGGCCCTCACTCCACTCGCCTTCCCAGGGTCCGAGGTGCGCTTTGCAAATCTCTCAAACTCCCACGTGGAAGTGAGCATTCTGGGAAAAGGCGGAGCGAACCCCTGGCACCTGCGGGCTCGTTGGTGTGTTAGCCTGTCTCAGGGACACTTCACCTGCCCTTTCAATCCCTCTTCCTCCTCCGTGGACACAGGTTGCCCTACCTCAAAATCACAGTCCTGGCGGGGCGTTGGAATGGCCATGACCACAGGTAAGAACTTTGGAAGATGCCCATTCAACGGATGGCAACCGAGGCAGCCTGCGGCCATCCTCGCCCGGCACTTCCTCCCGTGTGATCTCAACACTCCTCCAAGGGAGACCTAGTCTCACCCTGCTGTGACAGAGAAGGGAATTGCAGCTCAGAGAGGTCATGGGGCTGCTCTGAGATGTGAACCCAGATCTGTCTGCCTGCGGGTCCTGGGCCCTTACTATGACACTGTGCTTTGCACTTAATGACAGTGACTGCTCCGCGGGCCCTGCTTTAAGGGCCGTGCTCACAGTAAGTCCACTAAAGCCTGACTCTGGCCCTGGGAGGTAGGGGCCACTGTGGCCTCATTTGAGAGGGCGCTGAGGCACAGCAAGCTGACAGCTCAACCCCAGGTCACATGACTGCCGATGGAGGAGTCAGCAGGCCAGTCCTCAGTCAGCTGGCCTCCAGCGTGAGTGCTCCTCACACCTCCACCACTCTCTCCACCTATCAAGGGCAATGTCCTGGGCTCCTGGCCGCTCAGCCCTTCCTTAGCCTGTCCTCCCTGAGGGCAGGGGCCAGGTCTCACCGTCTATGCGTCCACAGTGCCAATCGCAGTGCCTGGCACCCACCTGCAGGGCTGCAAAAAGAGCTCCCAAGCCAATGAATGGAGGGGACAAACCTTAGCTACTGCCCTTGACCATTTCATCTCTTAGCTTGTCCTGAACTTGCCTGGAACACAGACCCTCTGCGGTAATTAGCAAAGGAGAAAATGGTTATAAATTAACGTGCCTTTCCCAATTTTTCAGCTGCTCTCTTTTCCCCATCTCCCAGCCCCTACCTCCACACACAAAGAAACAAAAGCCAAGACTGTTAGAGCCACAGAGGACCTCGGAGCACCCAGTCTGGCCCAGAGAGGGTAGGGGGTGTCCCCAAGGTCACACAGCGGAATGGTTGCTTGATCAGTTGTCCCGTCTCCTGCCTCTTCCATTAAGGGAAAGAACAAGTTAGAAGGAGGGAGGAGGTGCCTTTGCTGGAGCCCAGGTGAGGTGGCAACATCAAAGCGGGAGTTTTCAGACCACTTTCTAATCTGCTCTGCTGAGGGTCTGGGTTCAAGCGGTGCCCTGGGCCTAAGCTGATCTTGCTGGGAGACCTCGGACAGACACCCGAACCTCTCCAGCCCTCAGCTTCTTATCTAGGAAGTGAGATGACTGGTTGGCTCCCCTCCAATATCCTTTTAAAAAATCTTTATTGATTTCAGAGAGGAAGGGAGAGGGAGAGAGAGACAGAAACATCAATGATGAGAGAGAATTATTGATCGATCGGCTGCCTTCTGCACGCCCCCTACTGGTTCATAGGTCAAAGCTCGACCATTGAGCCATGCCTGTCAGGCCCCTCCAATATCTGTTATGTTTTATTATTAAACATTGTTAAAACTTGTTGTAACAATATTTACAGCAGAAAGTTAGAAAACACAGAAGAAAATTTAAGTTACGGATAATCATACCACACAGAGACAGCGATGATTAATTATTCGGTGACACTCCTTCCCGCCACACGCACATGTTTGTTAAGCACAAGCGTTTTTTGTGCTCATTATGTGCCAGGGATGTTCTAGGCTCGTGACATACACGTATCCACAGTCCTTTTTCCGAAACCCACGGGGCCTCATGGGCTTTGGAACTGGGGGATTTTTTTTTTCAGGAAGGTAACACTTAACGCTTCACATTTTCACGTTAATATTTTGGCAGCAGAAGACATGAATATTCACACAAAATGGGATAAAGACTATAACTAACCACAACTATCCCAGGCAGGTTTGCTGGTAAAGGAGTTCAACGCCAACTCATGAACTTGAGTTTCGTAACTTTGACTCTCAGGACTGAGTTGTGCAATCCCGAACCCGTCCATCCCACTCAGTCTGCACATGCGCCCCCCACAGGGCAGCACTGAGGATAACAAGCTAGCAAGAGGCAGCTTGGAACCTGGTAGCTCACCCCAAGCCCACTGTGCCCTGACCACACTGCTGCTTATTCAACAGAACGGGCCCACCTTCGTTTCATGGTACGTGAACGTCTATTCTGCCACATCATGCATGTTCTCATCACCTCTATTTCTGAGGGTTACATGGGAATTCCAACCTTCGGGGACTGTTTCCAAGTGCAAGGAAAGGCCAAGTCCCAAGTCCTGGCCCGCGATGAACCCCAGAGGGAAGAGACTGGGTTGGGGTGGGGGCTGGATCTGAACAGATAGCACAAAGTCACTGGGTGGAAAATGGAAGGGATGGGGGAGAATACCTAACCACATTTAAAAGCAGGAGAAAAGTTCAAACTTGGAGTTTAACCCCAGAACTAGTCTACAAAGTCACAAGATTTCTACAAAAAGAATTGTATGCATACATTCTACTTCTGCTCAAGAGCAACACGGAAGTGTCTATTCATTTATTCATTCATGCATCCACCCATTCTTCCGTCTCATTCATCAGGTGTTCTGCACGCCGAGGAACACAGCATTCTGTCTTTGACAAGATGGGGTTGCCCGTTTCATTCATGCATTTGGCAAATATTTATCCAAAGTCTACGGCGAGCTGGCACTAGGCTCGGGAGTGGGGAAAAGCAGAGGTCCCTGGTTTCATGGAGCCTGCAGGAGGCAGGTCACAACTCAGGAAACAAATAAGGACATTGAAGAAGATCTCAAAGAGTGATGACGGCTTGTGAGGACAACACATCAGAATGATGGGTCAAGAAATGGGGCACGAGCAGTGAAAAAGAAGAATCTCTTACCCTTTGAGACAACATGGAGGGACCTAGAGAGTATCATGCTAAGGGAAACAAGCCAGTCAGAGAAAGACAAGTATCACATGATCTCACTCATATGTGGAATCTAAGTAACAAAATAAACTGATGAACGGAGTGGATTCAGAGACAGGGAAGCATGGAACACAGTGGGGAATCTTGGAGGGAAAGCGGAGGAGGGTGAGTGGGTGGGAGCTAATCAACCAAGGACCTTTTATGCATATATGCATGGCCCATGGCCACAGACAATGGGGTGGTGAGGGCCTGGGGAGGAGGCGGGCTAGAGGGAGTCAATGGGGGGAAAATCAGGACATACATAAAAATTTCAACAATAAAGAATTATGAAAAAAAAAAAAAGAAACGAGGCACGAGGGAGGGGACTTTATTTTATTTTTTTAATATATTTCTTATTGGTTTCAGAGAAGAAGGGAAGGGGAGAGATAGAAGCATCAGTGATGAGAGAGAATCATTGATCGGCTGCCGCCTGCACTCCCCCTACTGGGGATCGAGCCCGCAACCCAGGCATGTGCCTTTGGCCAGAATTGAACCTGGAACCCTTCAGTCCGCAGGCCGATGCTCTATCCACTGAGCCAAACTGGCTGGGCAGAAGGGGGAAACTTTAAAAGTGGGAGGGGGACAGGGAAGACCCTGGGAGGCAGAGACTCTGATGGGCCAAAGCCTGAGGTGGAGGCAGGACCGGCTACAGAATTGACAAGGCCCACGGCCAGATGTAGGGCCCCTTGTTCAAAAGTTATTAAGAATCTCGAGATGTGAGAGCAGAGCAAGCAGAGCACTCAGCCAAGTGCACGGGGCGCTGTGGGACTGCACAGGTCAGGGCCATGGAGCAGGCCCTGGAGGGTGGAGAGGGGAGTCTAGGGCGTGAAGAAGAAAAGGAAGCATTTCAGCTCAGAGGGCACAGCAAATACAAAGGCCCTGATGGAAGCGGCAAGGGTATTCTGGGATGCGGAGGGCACAGCAGGAAGAAGGCCCCTTTGCAAACCGCTTCAAAAAGAGCGGCCCTCCAGCCCTGGCCCGGTGGCTCAGTTAGTTGGAGCATCTTCCCATGCACCGAAAGGTGGCGGGTTCGATTCCCAGTTAGGGCACATACCTAGGTTGCAGGTTCGATCCCCGGTTGGGGCACAAACAGAAGGCAACCCATTGATGTTCTCTCTCACATCGATGTTTCTCGTGGCTCAGTTAGATGGAGCATCTTCCCATGCACCGAAAGGTGGCGGGTTCGATTCCCAGTTAGGGCACATACCTAGGTTGCAGGTTCGATCCCCGGTTGGGGCACAAACAGAAGGCAACCCATTGATGTTCTCTCTCACATCGATGTTTCTCTGTTTCTCACATCGATGTTTCTCTCTGTCTCTCCCTTCCACTCTCTTACCCTCAATGGAAAAAATATCCTCGCGTGAGGATTAACAAACACACAAAAAAATTTTAATAAAATAAAATCAATGAGCATATCCTCAGGTGAAGATTAAAAAGAAAAGGAAAGGAGCATCCCCCCACGCATTAAGCACATGCATTTTCCGTCCATGGCCTTGCCAGTCTCCCAGTAGTTGGCCTGGCAGGAAGAGAGGAGAGCCAGGTGGGTCACAAGGTGACCTTCGGTGGCGCCCAAGAAAACTGCAGGGGGCAGGGAAGATCCCCAGGCCCTGGAATAAACTCTCCAGGCCTTTGCCTTCTGTCTGAGAAACGGGGAAGGAGTGAGAGCCCCTATTCTCTGCTTCCATTTTGCAGAAACTGGGCCCACAAGGTTCAGAGCTTTGCCTGAGGGTGCAGATGATTGAGCAACGGATCAGGAAAAAAAAACACATAACACTAATGAAGGGAACTTCCTGGAATTAACAGGGACTCTGTCACCACTTCCACTGATGCTCCAGCTGGTAGCAGGCAGGGTGCCAGCCTGCACCTCCGAACTCAATGACCCGCATCTGAAAGTGGGCGGAGCATTTGACCTGGGGGCCCGGGGAAAGACACCGCCGCCACCACCCTGTGTAAGAGAAGACTCCAGCAGCAGCCCTCCATAAGCAGCGTATCGGGCAGCACAGTTCTAGAACGTCCCATTCTAGAAAGTCCTGTGGGCCTGCTCAGGTCTAGTTTGAAAGTTGCTTTTTCTAAGAGCTCTTCCCTGACCTGCACACACCTTTCTAAAATACTGCCTCTTAATAACCCCCTCTCCTGTACCCTGTTTCATTCTTGGCATTGGACACACTTGGAAACTATCTTATAGGCGTGTTTGTTTATTTGTACACTAGAGGCCCAGTGCACAAAATTCGTGCATGGGTAGGGTCCCTAGGCCTGGCCAGCGATCAGGGCCAATGGGGGCCTTCTGGCTGCTGGCCAGGGACTTCCTTCTGGCTGCTGGCCGGAGTCTCTCTTCCCCGGCTGCTGGCTGCCGGCTGGGGCCTTACTTCATTCCGCACTGCCCCCTGGTGGTCAGTGCACATCATATCAAGCGATAGAACTCCCGGTCTCCCGGTCGAACTCCCTCGGGGACACTTGCACATTAGCCTTTTATATATATAGATTTCCCATCTTCCAGTTAGGATGGACCTTCTTGTTTCCTGCTGGAGCTCTAGTAATTAAGGTATCTTGCCAACCCTCCTACTTAGATATCACTTAGCACACACACACCCCCTCCACACACACACACTGGACATTCACTTCTACCCTAATCTCTGTAGTTCATCAATTTCAGTGACTTGGTTTAATAAACTGCTTTCCCTAATTGCTGCTGAAATTGCCACACTGAGGGGAAAAAACGGGGTTTGGAGGGGAGAGAATGTTTGAGATTACTAGACAGCATGCACTGTGGGATCTTGGGAAAGGTACTTCACCTCTCTGGGCCTCAGTTTTGTCATCTGTAAAATGGGGATCCACCGCCAGCCTTGTATCATTGTTAGAAGAGATAAATGGGTAATTTATATAATCTATAGGTAGAAGCGGGGTGGGGAAGCTCTGGGTCAATTCGAGTAGTGGGTAAAGTGGGTGCTAGTGGGCAGAGCACCAGCCCAGGACAGGAGCTGGGGAGGAATCTCCTGCTTATTAAGCACCTATTGTGTACCAAACGCTGTGCATACTTTATAAACATCATCCCTTTTAATCCCTTCAACATTTTGCAGATGCAGGTTAAGTGCCAAGCCCAAGGTCACACAGTGGGGCAGGGGGGCAGAGCCAGGGTTGAACCAGGTACTCTTTGTACCAGACCCTAAAGCCTTCTCTTCCTTTAACCCTTCCAGAAGCTCTGAATAGTCCCCCGCTAGCCCCAGCCGGTTTTACTCAGTGGTTAGAGTCGGCCCTCGGACTGAAGGGGCCTGGGTTCGATTCTGGTCAAGGGCATGTACCTTGGTGGCAGGCTCGATCCCCAGCTCAGGTCAGGGCGTGTGCAGGAGGCAACCAATCGATGTGTCTCTCTCACATCGATGTTTCTCTCTCTGTGTCTCTTCTCCTTCCTTCCACTCTCTCTAAAAAAAAAAAATCAATGGAAAAAATATCCTCGGGTGATGATTAACCAAAAAATCAAAATAAAAAATAGTCTCCCTGGAGATCTTCCTCATAGGACACACTCGCATTTTCTTTTCTCTCAATCTCTTACTTCCAGGAACCAGGGTTAAAGTTAAGCTCGCTGGGAACGTGGGTCCCTATGGAAGAACCCCTCTCCTCGCCCAGGTTTTTCTCATGTTGGCAGAGCAAATACCAGAGCTGCTTAAAAGAACAGCCAGCAAGGGAGCCTACCCCTCACCCCCCAACCCCCACCCCGGCCTGTGAGGTTCTGGTTGGCGCCTCCTCTTGTCTCTGCTCTCCTATACTTCCCAAGTTTTCTACCGGGATCGACTGCGTTCCTTTTGTAATTTGGGAACGGAGGTGGCAAAGCTTGATAACAAAACAAAACCCTCCAAAAAGTCACCACCGGACAACGTTGGTTCCAGTATTTGGGATCTGAGTTTCTGCTTTTTAGGCATCCCTGGGGGGAGGCCCGCTTCTCGGTTAGTAGCCTCCTGCTGAATAAATGAATGGACAAATGAACAAATAAAGGAATGTGTCTCTTTAGGAGGCAGGGAACCTGTCCTGCCCTCCAGGCTCCCATCATCCCTTGTGGCGTAAGCTCATTTGGCTTAAATTATAACTAGTTACATGCAGAGTCCTCTTCCCCAACTAGGCTGAGATTGTCTAGAAAGCCAGTTTCCTGTTCACACAGTAGGTGTTCAAGAGACGATTTTGAAAGGAGGGGAGGAAGGAAGCAGAGAAGGGTAACATCTCCTGCTTTTCACATAGCTCCCCTGGAAGCCCTGGCATCCAAGGATGGCTTGATGGAGCAGGGGGCAGGGGTGTGAAGACCACTCCCTAACTCTGCGCCACCCTCCTGGTTACGAGGACAAAAAAGGCACCTTACCTCATAGCGGGGACAAGGGTCTCAGAGTCGCCTGCAGCTCGAAGAGCCTCCAGGGTCAGGGCCCCCAGGCTGGCCCTGCTGCCCTTGCGGGAAGAGTCTCGGCCAGGGCCAGCACCCGGCTCCTCGTCAGAGGAGTTGTCGTCAAAGGAGCCCAGGATGAAGTTGGTCATCAGCTGCCTCTTGATGTGCGCCTGCTTCTGGTCTTCTTTGGAGAGGGTTCTGGCTCGGGCCTGGGGCCTGGCCGGCGAGGACAGGCCATTGGTGTCTGGGGCCTCCAGGCCTTGGGTCCTTGTCCCATTGGCTGGGGAGGCATCCCGGGAGGGAAGGGGGCTTTTTGAGGGATTCCTGTGTCGGGGTGGCCTGGAGGTTCTTTGCCGATCGGCATCTTTGGGACCTTTTGGGGAGGCCGGCTCCGCCTGGCTAGGAGTCTTTGGCAAAGAGCTGTTGTCTCCATTTTTCTGCGGTGGCTCCTCTGAGCTGTTGGACGCTGGAAAGGGCTCCTGGCTTGGGATGAAGCTTGCCTCCGATTTATTCTTGGTGACTGGCTTGGAGTCCGTCATTTTCCCCCAGATTTTTAACCAGGAAAAGGTCAGGCAGGAGAGAATCAGACAACATAGAAAAAGCAGCAGGGTCATTCAGAAAACCTGCAAGGAGAAAAGGAGAGATGCTTTAGTATCTATGGCTTTGAGTTATTTCTCTTTTTAATTTTTTTAAAAATATTTTTTTATTGATTTTAGAGAGAGAGGACGGGAGAAGAAAGAGAGAAAAACATCAATGTGAGAGAGAAACATCCATCCGTTGCCTTCCGCATGTACCTGACCAGGGATTGAACCTGCAACCTGGGCATGTGCCCCGACTGGGAATTGAACCAGTGACCTTTCGGTGCACAGGACGACGCTCAACCAACTGAGCCACCAGAGAAACCAGAGTGAGTTATTTCTCTGTTACAGGAGCTCGTGGGATGAGAGGCAGTCGGGAATCTATGTGTTCAGCCAAGAGAGCCAGAGGAGAGAAGCCAGGGGCAGAGTGGAGAAGGGTCCTCCTTGCGGCTCCATCACGTGCTTGGTCTTGAGTGTACTCCTTAGCCCTCTGATTCTGGGTTGCTCACCTCTAATTCAGGTATGCTAACACATGCTCGCCGTGAATCATAAACATGCATGTGAGAGAGAACTAAATGAGATCATGTACTCTAAAATACTCTGTGATGGCATCGTAATAGCCAAACAGTTGGGACAATCCGAATGTCCACTAACTGATGAATGGATAAACAAAATGTGGTCCATCCGTACAATGGAATATCATGTAGCCATAAAAAAAGAATGAAGGCCAAAACCGGTTTGGCTCAGTGGATAGAGCGTCGGCCTGCGGACTGAAGGGTCCCAGGTTCGATTCCGGTCAAGGGCATGTACCTTGGTTGCAGGCACATCCCCAGTGGGGAGTGTGCAGGAGGCAGCTGATCGATGTTTCTAACTATCTCTCTCCCTTCCTCTCTGTAAAAAAATCAATAAAATATTTTTTTAAAAAAAGAATGAAACGCTGATACACAATAAAACATGCATGCATCTTGAAAACGTGCTAAGAAAAAGAAACACCTCATATCATATAATTCCATGTAGATGATGTGCCCGCAATAGGCAAATTCATAGAGACAGAAGAGTAGTGGTTGCCTAGGGATAGTGGGATACGGGTGAGAGATAAAGGTGTCTGTTTGGAGTGATGAAAGTGTTCTAAAATTCATGACAGTGATGGTTGCACGACTCTGTGAATATACTGAAAAACACTGAATTTTACATGAGTAAATTTTCTGATGTGTGAATTACATTCCAATAAAGCTGTTATCTAAAAAAAGACTTCCCTAGCCCTCGCTGGTTTGGCTCAGTGGCTAGAGCGTTGGCCTGCGGACCAAAGGGTCCCGGGTTCAATTCCGGTCAAGGGCACGTACCTTGGTTGCAGGCTACTGCCTGGCCTGGGCCCTGGTCAGGGCGTGTGCAGGAGGCAACCAATTGATGTGTTTCTCTCACATCGATGTTTCTCTCTGTCTTTCCCTCTCTCTTCCACTCTCTCTAAAAATCAATGGAAAAATATCCTCAGGTGAGGATTAAAAAACAACAACAACAGATCACAAAGTTTAAGCATACCAATGAAGTATCTAAAAGAGTGTGGGGTTTTTTCCTTTTTTTAGTTTCAACACAATGTTCTTAAGGGAAAAGTTCTCATGTTTTCCCAGAACTCCATGGCCCACACTCTTCTTGCCCACGTTGGCCAACAGAAGTTGCCAAAATGTTGTGGTCAAGGAAACTTTGTAGGTAATCCATGGGGCCAGAAGGATTCTTTTTCTTTTTAAGACCATCACGGTTTTGTTTAAAAGAAAGGGTCAGTCAAGGGTGGTTCAACATCCACAAAACGTAACAAACCACACAAGTAGCACAGAGGGGGGAAAAAAACACGTGATCATCTCAATGGACCCGGAAAAGCATTTAAGAAAACCCAGCAGCCTCTCCTGATTAAAACACTCGGAAAACTAGGAATAGAAAGGAACTTCAAGGTCACAACGCACATCTATGAAAAATTAATATCTACTCAATAGTGAAAGACTGCCATGCTTGCCCCCTAAGATCGGGACTAAGACAAGGGTGACCACTCTCACCTCCGCTATTCAACTAGGTATATTCCAAAAGAACCGAGAACAGGGACACACAGATACATGTACACACGAGTTCATAGCATTAACTTTCCAACTTTCTGAGGCCCAAGCCTTGCCCTCACCCTGGCACGACCGACAGTTGGGACCGGAGAATTCTCTGTGGAGGGGACTGTCCCGTGCATTGTAGGATGTTGATGCACATCCTTGGCCTCCACCCACTAGAGGACAGTAGCTCACTCCCTTTAGTTGCGACAACCAAAAATGTCTCCGGACGTTGCCAACTACTCCTGGGGAACAAAATTGCCCTCGGGTGCCCTAGCTGGTTTGGCTCAGTGGATAGAGCATCAGCCTGAGGACTGAAGGGTCCCGGGTTCGATTTAGTCAAGGGCACATGCCCGGGTTTCCGCCTCAATCCCCAGTAGGGGGCGTGCAGGAGACAGCTGATCAGTGATTCTCATCATTGATGTTTCCTTCTCTCTCTCTCTCCCCCTCCCTCTCTCTCTTCCTCTCTGAAATCAATAAAAATACATTTTTAAAAAATTGCCCTCGGGTGAGAATCAATGGTCTAAACCAGCGGTTCTCAACCTGTGGGTCGCGACCCCTTTGGGGGTCCAACGACCCTTTCACAGGGGTCGCCTAAGACCATCCTGCATATCAGATATTTACATTACGATTCATAATAGTAGCAAAATTACAGTTATGAAGTAGCAACGAAAATAATTTTATGGTTGGGGGTCACCACAACATGAGGAACTGTATTAAGGGGTCGCGGCATTAGGAAGGTTGAGAACCACTGGTCTAAACTCTTCCACCTACTCCCTCCCTCCCGCTTCTGGGCCCTGAGGTGAGGTGGGAGCTTCTGGGAACAGAGTCTATTTCTTACTCATTTCTTGCACATAGTAGGTCCTCAAGGAAAGCTTAAGAAATGTCAGAGTCCTGAAATGGCAGGCTTACAGTTGTCCTCAGGACAAATTTTGAAATTAGCAATTGGCAGATGGCATCACCCAAAACGCTGCCAAAGCTATCCTGGCTTCCCCAGAAGCTCCAACAGGTTGCAGTCCTACCTACTTCCTCCCTAGGCCGGAGGGCATGGGGGCGGGAGTAGAAGGCCCACTCCCCCTCTCACGCCCTCTGCCGGCCACACTGGCCAAGCACCTTCACAACTCCCCAGCCCACCCCCACCAGGCTCTTTGCTCAGCCGGCCTGGGACTGCCACGCTCACCAGCGAGTACAGACCTCCATCCTGGTAACTCTGATGCACAGTATGGAAATGGCCAGTCACTGGTCTCCCCTGGCCAATTTCGGAAGTCCCTTGGGGATATGAACTGTTTGTCATTCATTTCTGGATCCTTGTGCCCGGCTTGGTGCTTGGTGCCCAGTTGTTGCTCAAAACGTGTGTATCGAATGAATGACAAATCCATGCACACACACTGAGCACCAATGGATGGCCTGAGGTGAGCTGGAATTTGGATTTTAGGGCCTCGTTTCTGGGACTGTGTCAGGAATGCCCCGGGAACGAGCTGGGTGTCTCTGTGGAGGTTCTGAAGTTGAGAGCCAAGCAGGACACCGTATCCCAATGTGGCCAAGTTTAGGCACATTTAAAATGTGCATGTCTGAAATTGTGAGCTCGAAGAAACAGTGAAAATAGTGCATGAAGTTGAAATGCTGAGCAAACCAGAGCAGCATGAAGGCAAACATGTGCTACAAGCGCTTGGGACTTAGGAATCCTGAGAATGCATTCTTTTTTAAAATATATTTTTATTGATTTCAGAGAGGAAGGGAGAGGGAGAGATAGAAACATCAGTGATGAGAGAGAATCATCCATCAGCTGCCTCCTGCACACCCCCTACTGGGGATGGAGCCTACAACCCGGGCATGTGTCCTAACCGAGAATCGAACTGTGACCTCGAGGAAGGGAGAGGGAGAGATAGAAACATCAGTGATGAGAGAGAATCATCCATCAGCTGCCTCCTGCACACCCCCTACTGGGGATGGAGCCTACAACCCGGGCATGTGTCCTAACCGAGAATCGAACTGTGACCTCCTGGTTCATCGGCCAACCCTCAACCACTGAGCCACACCAGCCGGGCTTGAAAATACATTCTTTGCATGGATTCCCATTGGCAAACCAATCAAACTATGCAAGTTTTGCATTAGGCAAGCTCTTCGGGAACTTGCTCCGGAAATCCCTGCTGGCACTGTGTGTGAATGAATAGGTGGTGGGTGCAAAAAGAGGGAGTGAGTGGATGGGCAGATGGGCAAGATGCAGAGACACATGCGCAGTGGGGATGGAGGGGTGGGGGTGAAGCTGCCAAGCTTACATTGGCACCCTCTCTTACTCTGCAAATCCTTGAAGACCTGCTGTTATTCTGATAGGGGCCAGTACAGCTAACACCCCAAAACCTGCCTTGGGAGAGCTACCTGCACGAAAAACCCCCAGGGTCCCTCCATTTTCTTTGTAGATTAATGACAGGACCCCAAGGCCACCACACAAGTAAGCACCTGGGGCCAAATGGGGGAACTGTTTGAGAAAGCTCTCAAAGAAACTCCGAGTCTCAGTTTCCTCATCTGTAAAATGGGGATGCCAATTCTTGCCCCATTTTCCCGCCTCACAACTGCTCTTCCAATAACACATACACATATATACAGCACTTACACATACTGAAACCACCACGAACACAGAGTGCCTTCAAGCTCCCAATCCTCAGAACAACTTGATGGGCATTGTTATTGCTGCTGCCACGACTTTAGTCCCATTTCACTGCTGGTAAACTGAGGCACAGGGAAGCTCAGCACCTTGACTTCACTCAAATCCAAGCCCAGCACCCACACCTTTCCCCCTGGCCCACCCCCAAGCTGGATTTAAATTAATCCCATAAAGTGGAGGGTGTTACTATGAGCACATGGATACGATCATAAAACCAGACACCTGTCTGTTACAAAGAAGAAGGAACCGCACAGCGACCAGCGCTGTCATGTAGGATCACTGTGCCTGCAGTTTGATTCCATGGGCAAGAGAGGCTCCCCGTGCAACTCTGTGGGTCACGCCATGCCGCGCTGTGGCCCTTCGCTGAGATAACCCAGCGGCCCCAAAGACCCAGCACCGGCCAACGCTATTTTTATTTCTTGCAAACCCAACTCAAAGCAACAGCTGCCGGGTGCCAGAGCAATCATGGCCCTGGCCACACGAATGCAGGCCACGGCGCGGCTCCAAGCAGTGCTGGCCAGCAGCCAGCCCAGGGCTGGAGAGAGAGGGGGTCATGAGCTAGGTTTCCTGCTCCCCCCCATTTCCCCTCCCCACCCACACCCATCCCTGACAAGGTCTTTGAGGGAGAAGGGGAGGGTGTCAGTGGGCAGCCGGCACTCCCAGCTCCCACTCGGACTTTTCCTCCCACCAAGATGACCTCCCGAGGGCTTGCTGCCTGCCACTTACCATGACTGTGGACACAGCCACCAGCTGCACCCCGTCTGGGTCTGACAGGCGCCCGCTCTGACTAAGGGAGCCCAGCCCGCGCAGTGTCACCTTTCAGCGGGAGGCCGGTGGCGTGCATCAGGCCATGGGGGAGGAGTTTGGCCGGCCGGTGCCCCAGCACGGGTAAGCTTTCTCCCAAGTCAGCTGTGCCGCACATGTTCTTGTTTGTCACCCGCCAATAGAAGCCAGTTGCGAAGGTCCCTGCTCAGCCCTCACCTGGCCTCCGGCTCAGGTACTTAAGAGGCTGTCTGCGTTCTCGGGGTTCGCCGGCCCACAGGGCCACCTCCCTCCGGCTTGCCACATTCCTGTACTTAGGCCTACTTCTCAGCTCATGCAATCACCCCCTTGCCCAACTCTGTGTCTGTCGCTAAAGTAAAACACTCCCAGGATCACGAGCGCCCGGTGTAGACAGGGAAACCAGATTGAGGCAGCTTCTGTTCCTCCGTGGGCATCGGTCAGGCACCTGACTGTGGGGAAGGGGGAGCGGGGGGGGCGTCTCAGCAGACCCTGGGTTTGGCCAAGTTGGGCATGACGGAAAGAGAAGCGAAAGCGTCAGGAGGAAGAGTGGGTGGTTAGGGACCCTCCTGCTGGCAGGTGATGGCGGAAGGCCTGTGAGTTCACAGGTAATTAAGGTGATAGGAACAAACAAAGTTGACTGGCAGCTGCTACCTTCACCTGTATGATGGTCCAAGGGGCCAGGGGTGTCACAGGTCAGTATTTCCCAAAAAGATGCCTTCTCCAACCTACAGCCTAAAAGGAGGAACCCTTGGCCAGCCCGGTGTCCCTGTTCTATAGGTGAACAGAGGCCAGAGGTCACACATGAAATGAGGGACACAGCCACACCCAGCACCAAGGTCCCAGCCTCGGGCCGGGGCTCCTTCTATACCGAGGCGCCAATCACAGCAAATTCCACTGTCCTTGGGCAGCTGGGTCAGGGCCTTGGAAACTGACCTGCGTTCACATGGAGGCTCTGTCACCCACACGCAGGGCGCGCCTGGGGCAAGTTCAATACCCTCTCCAAGCCTCAGGTGACTCATCTGCAAAGTCAGATAAGGGCACAGCCTGCAAGATGAGGCTGTCGAGGTTGATGCAATCACCTACGCAGGGCACTGAGTCCCGCTCATCTTAGCCACTGCCATGAGCTCGCCCACCTCACAGGATCGCTGGATCAACCAAGATGCCATTAGTCGCTGAACACAACCTTCCCCTTCTTGTGCGTCAAAAGGAGAGAGCGAGGCAGGCGATCAGGAGTGCGGTGTCTTCTGTGGGGGCCTCCTCTATACATGGGCTTACAGCCTGGCCGGCATGGTTCTCTAGATTTGGGATTCTTCTCCTGGGAAAGGGTGCGCGGAGACAGGAGAGTTCCGCCCAGATAAAAAAAATGCCTTTCAAATCAACATCTAGCCACTGGAACACCGGAATCAGGAAAAGTCACATCTGGAAGGCAGTTCAGAGAGAACTCCTTTCAGGGGTGGAGATGGGTGAGAGGGAGAGCAAAGGGGACATCCGCTGTGGGGCTTTGAAGGCTGAATAGGAGTTCACCAGGCCACTAAGGGGGCAGGACATCTCAAGCAGAATTTGCTCTTGGCATCTTGCTAGATGATAAGTTAAAAATTCTACTGGCTAAATATGGGGACTCTACCAAAGGTACTAAACCGGGAGCAGCAATTAGCAAACTGGTTCTATTGTGAGGGTTAATCATTTGTTTTAATACTTTTGTGTCTGAAGAACATATGCGACAACCTTCAGGTGACAATGGAGGGAGGTGTACCTTGTGTCATCCAAGAACCTCACCGACACCTGCCTGCGAGTGTGACCAAGGGTGCTGGTGCAAAGGTCACACTTCCTTACCCCAGAGGACAAACGCTCGGGGAGAGCAACAGAATTGCAACCCTCACCTCTAAGAATAGACTCTGTTCTCTGTGACTCCCTCACTACAGACACTAAGGAAAGCGCCTCATAAGAATAAATAACAACAACAACGCCTTCCATCAGAGCGAGCATCTTGCATCCAGAATCTCGATGACCCCTCACAGCAGCCCTACGAGGGAGGTATTAGTCTCCTCTCTTTCACATTATTATTACTGTCCTAGTTCACAAATCAGGCATGAGAAAACCCAAGGCCCAGAGAGGGGGAGTGACCTGCTCTAAGTCACACAGCCCGGAGGGACATGAAAGCCAAACCCGTTCTGCTTGACTCCAGAGCCAGGATTTGTAATAGGTGGACGTGAGCGGGCTGTTGATCCCATGGATTAACTGGCTATCCTCTTAACTGGGTGGAATCAGAAACCCAGAAATAAGACCCAGGGAGAGGCAGCAGGTCTCAAACTTAGCACATGTCCGAGCATCTGGGTCTCCAGAGAATCCCGGCAAATGCTATTTGCATAAGCAAACAATCCTGAGCTTTTGTGCCAAATCCAAATCCACTTGCCCTTGGAGCCCAGCAGGTGTGCAGCTGCAGGGGCCACCGATGTGGCAACAACTTTGGGAAGGAAAACACATTGGAGAGAAGTCTGTGAATTTCGGGAAAAGGCTCAGATGACCAAGGCCCACGGTTCTCCGGGAATGTTGGCCTAGAAAGGTGCGCTTGGGCAGGGCCTGGCACACTGTAGGTGCTCAATTAATGCCTGGAGAGCCAAATCGCATGTTTTTTAAAAACTGATTTGAGAGAGAGAGAGAGAGAGAGAGAGAGAGAGAGAGAGAGAGAGAGAGAAACATCGATTTGTTGTTCTATTATGTATGCATTCATTGTTTGATTCTTATACGTGCCCTGACCTGGGACCCGACCCACAACCTTGGTGTATCAGGACAACACTCTAAGCCAGCGGTCACCAACCGGCGGTCCACGGACCACTGATGGTCCGTGAGGTCCGAAAGGTTGGTGACCACTGCTCTTGAGCAACCAGGACAGGCCCCAAACTGAACTTTTGATGGAGGTTGACTTGCCAGCCCAGGCAAAACTGGCCCAAATGGTTCCGGACCAGCCCTGCTTTAGAGAAATGTAAGATGAGTGGGTCTGTCTCGAAGGCTAATCGGGCTCCCCTATTCCTCTAACATCTCATGAGAGTCATCCCTGCAGAAACTGCCCACGTGGACTGTCCCACACGCCTCAGGTCCAGGGCCCCCGCCCCCTTCGCAGATGGAATTCCATCCTCCTCCCCTTCTATTCCTTCTGTGCCGGGACCTGCCTTCAACCATTCACTCATTCAACACTTGGTAATTCCCAAGCACCTGCCAGGCGTGGCGCCGGCTACTGGAGACACGGAGCGGACGGCGGCCCTGCCCGCGTGGGTTTAATCTCACCGAGTAAGATCACAGAGGCACGTGAGGGCACAGCGGGGAGAACCGTCAGAAAGGAGAAGCCTGCCCAGCTGGCGTGGCTCAGTGGTTGAGCATCAACCTATGAACCAGGAGGTCATGGTTCGATTCCCGGTCAGGGTAATGCCCGGGTTGCAAGCTCGATCCCCAGTGTGGGGCGTGTAGGAGGCGGCCAATCAATGATTCTCTCTCATCGTGGATGTTTCTGTCTCTCTCTCCCTCTCTGAAAGCAACAAAAAATAAAAAGAAGCCTGTGCCGTGCACGGGACCAGGGCCCAGCCTTGGTCTGCGAGGTCAGGGAAGTGATCTCAAAGCAGGAGGCTTCTGCGGGGGGCGGGAGCGTGGTTCAGCCAGGAGGAGCCGGGCAGGAAGGTGGAGGAAATGGTGGGAGCAGATGGAGCAGGGATCAGCACAGGCAGCCCCGTGTTTCCCAAACTGCGTGTACCCCAGCCCCTTCCCCGCCTTGCACGGGTCATCAAGGGCCCCTCCCTTTGTTGGGAGAGTTGCTATAGGAGACCACAGCCTTAGAACAGAGCGGGGAAAGCCTGCTAAGGGGGCGTTTCCAACAACACATTATTCCGGTGACTCCTGGAGCCTGTGACCCATTTATTTTTATTTTTATTTTTGTTAATCCTCACCGGAGGGTATTTTTCCATTGACTTTTTAGAGAGAGTGGAAGGGAGGGGGAGAGACACAGAAAGAGAAACACATCAACTGGTTGCCTCCCGCATGCGCCCCAACCAGGGGCCAGGGATTGAGCCTGCAACCGAGGTACGTGCTCTTGACTGGAACCGAACCCGGACCCTTCAGTCCGAGGGCCGACGCTCTATCCACTGAGCCAAACCGGCTAGGGCTCATGACCCACTTATTTCCAAATAGAAAGAAGAGCATGTTGGGGGTTGTCCTTTAATGTCACTCTTAACCATGATTTAATCTGATTGGAAAAGAGGAGGGGGGGGGAACGGTGGTTCAGTGAGTCCAATCAGAGTGGCACAAAACCCGGGTATCCGGAGTGTGGCTGTGTCTGGGGCCCAGCTCAGGTGAGGGAGCTCGGGTGCGCTGGGCCCAGAGAGGTCCAGAGCAGCACTTCTGGCATGAGGCTAACCCGGGTGGGTGGAGACTCTGCTGTTTGTCACCTGATGGGCCTGGGCCTGTCACAGAAATTCTCAGCACTTTGATTTCCTGGTCTGGGGAGTGGAGTAAGTAATACCTACCCCCCCACCCCCTCAGGACCATCCTAGTGTGTAAACGCCTGGCATGTGCCAACTTCTCAATACTCGAGACCTCAGGTTTCCTGCTGTACCCGCCTGGCCTGTCCAGTACAAGGAGTTCTGGATCCCCGGGACAAAGGGGCAGGGCCCTTTGTGCCACGGGGATGAGTTAGTTCCCTGGTATCACGCAGGGCTCTATTAGAATGGCATCTGACATGCGCGTGAAGCCTGCAGATAAGATGCGAGGTTTCTGGCCGTGCTTCCGGGGTTCCCTAGGCACAGGTGCACTCTCCTCTGAAGGTCGGGATCCCCATGTGAAAATTCAGAAGAAGCGTGAGAACAAGAAACCCCGGCGTTTCGACAGGGATATAAGATTGTCTGAAAAGTTCCATCTCAGGTGACAATGTTTATTTCGCCATAAAGATGGAGTGCCTTGTGTAATGGAAGACGTTGCTACCTCAGACCTAAAAGTGATCAAACTGGGAGGGAGTCTACCTGGGCAGGAGCAAATAAAACGCCTTTGCATAAACACAAAACGCCTTCCCCTGAGCGTTTCAAATATGGGGCAGGTCTGCACCTCACACTACCTCGCCTGAGAATTGGCTGGGTCTTTCCACTTAAAACTTGGAGAAGCCAGTAAAGACATCACATCTTGTAAAGGCCTCGCAAGACACTGTTAGAAGGAAAACTTTTCTTTCTTTCCTTTTCATAATATTTTTGTTGATTTCAGAGAGGAAGGCCGAAGGAGAGAGAGAGAGATAGAAACATCAATGATGAGAAAGAATCGTTGACCGGGAATTGAACCGTGACCTCCTGGTTCATAGGTCAATACTCAACCACTGAGCCATGCCGGCCCGGCAGAAGGAAAACATTTCTCAAACAACATTTAGACCTTAGAGTTTTTAAATGGAAAGACCCGCTTCCTGGGGAGTCCCCTCAGTCCTGGATAAGTCTGGGTGCTGGGTCACCCTACCTATGGGGAAGCCCGTTTATGTTAAAATAATCATGATCAGTGTGAAAGACATAGTTAGGTACCAGATGAATGCAAAGAATCAGAGGCCTTTGGGGAAACAAGGTCTGAGAAGCTTTAACACAGCAGCAACCTCAGGAGGAGGACGGTGCCAGGAGACACCCCGTTTTCCTCTGTACTGTTTCAATCTTTTACTTTTTGTACTACGACTTTTAAAAATGAAAGAAAACCATGTCTTTCCAGCAATGCAGAAACACTATCAATGCTTTACTTGTAAGAGCCTGTTTTTTTAAAAAAAAAAACACACACAAGCAAGTTGGAGAAACAGAATACTTATCCTTACGACCGAAGTTTGGGGGGACAAAAAATAAATAAATGAATAAATCTCAGAACAGCCTTCTACTGGTAGGTAAACCTAAACCCTAAAGCATTCCGGCGCGTGGAACTAACGAGTAAGCACCGGATTCCCAGCAACATGACCATTTATAGACGCAAAGGAAGACCCTTCTCCTTCATCGGTTACATTCAGAGCCCTTCGGATCAGCCTCCCACACACAGAACAGGACTGCTGCCCCGGGAAAGCCCACGTGCGCACCACTGCGCAGGGGCCGCTGTCCCTATGCACTGACTGCCCCGGCCACTTGGTCGCTGGCGTGAAGTCCCCGACCCCAGGGAGGGGTGCGCTCACTTACCCCTTCTCTCCTGGCCTTTTCTTTCCCCATGTCCTCCCAACTGTGTACTCAGGCTCACGTTCTCCAGGGTTGTTTGCGGAGGGCCCGAGGCTCGCTGCTCCCTGCCGTGACCGTAAATGTCACTTTTAGATTAACCGGCCCTTGCCAGTTTAAAAATATCCCGGGTGCACTTAACCTTCAAGGCACCGAAGAGCAATAACAACCCAGGTGCAGCAGGACAGGATCCCTCGGCAGAGCGTTGGCGCTGGCGGTTTCCACCTCTCAATCCCGCCCGCAACTTGCTTTACTTCAAAATTCGTAGGCGCCTAAGCCACCGGGGATCTAAAGTCCAAGCTGTCGTAAGCAATACAAAGCCATGCTGGCCCTCCTCTGACAGGCTATGCACAGGCTGTTGGACATTTGAGAAGTGGCTTCTGGATCAAGCCCGGTGAATGGGCTCAGGGGATGGCTATCGAAAGATCACCTGGCTTCTCTCCTGGGGGAGGGG
>NW_005361573.1:319341-327573 GCF_000412655.1 Myotis brandtii
TTCTCCATGCAAATGCCACTCAAGGTAACAGTTTCCCATTCCCAGGGACTTGGGGAAAGAAAAGCAAACCCCAAAGAGCTCCATTCCCACCGGGGGGTCGGCTGGCCCTGGCTGGGGCTGGGAGAAACCCAGCATCCCCGGCAGTTACAGAATGTCCTGCCATGCGGGGAGGGCCAGCGGCATGTGGGACAAAGGTCATCTCCGGGTCCAAACTGGAGCCTGCGGCAGGAAAGGGGAGGCTGCACAAAAGGGCATTGTACTCTGTAAACCAGGAGGCAAGTGGGAAAAACGGCCATAAGAGCTGAGCTTATGCAAAACAGTTTACCTGGTGGCGGGGCCAGGTGCGGTGGGGAGCAGCTAGTTCACTTGTGGGCTTGTTTTCCGAGAAGTGGACTTCTTGGGATTGTCTCCACGGCACTGATAATCAGGACGAGCACTGTCTGCAGCCTCCCGGGTCCTCTTGAAACCTCGGGGTCATCCGCTGTCACCTGGAATAGTGCCACATCCGTTTTGTAGGCGTTGAGGATAAAGCACTACGGCTGGAGGGCTTAGCCCAGGGCCCACGTCCCCGAGTTCTTGGTCATCGGCTGCCCCTGTGACTGCGGTTAGGTTATTTATCAAGGCTACTTCACTCTCGAGTGGCTCATGCGAGCCTTTCAAAGAGGCACCTCTCCAACCACAGACACGTCCTTCTGGGTTTCCCGGGAGAGCCATCTGCGAGCGAGGGGAACACTTTAGACTCCACTTAAATTCCCGGGGACAGCAAATAATGCTGGTCTGGGCAGAGTGTCAATAGCGACAAGACGATTGGGCTGTGAAATCGGGTTGCCGTGGGTTTGAATCCGAGCCCTGCTACCTGTGGCTCTGGGCAACGGGCCCAGCCAGTGTCCTCCTCCAACTACTTCATCACACGGGAGAGAAAATGAAATGAAACAATAGTCAGCGAGTGGCTGGCATAGTGGCTTGCTCACAGCAGGGACTTCATAAAATCGAATCGAATGCCTTGCTTTCAGAAAGATTAGAAAGCCCTAGCCGGTTTGGCTCCGTGGATAGAGTATCAGCCTGCGGGCTGAGGGGTCCCAGATTAGATTCCAGTCAAGGGCACGTACCTCGGTTGCAGGCTCAATCCCCCACCCTGGTCAGGGGGCTTGCAGGAGGCAACCAATTGGTGTCTCTCTCACATCGATGTTTCTCTCTCTCTGTCGGGACTGAGGGGTCCCAGATTAGATTCCAGTCAAGGGTACATACCTCGGTTGCAGGCTCAATCCCCCACCCTGGTCAGGGGGCTTGCAGGAGGCAACCAATTGGTGTCTCTCTCACATCGATGTTTCTCTCTCTCTGTCTCTCCCCCACCCTTCCACTATCTCTAAAAATCAATGGAAAAATGTCCTCAAAAAAAAAGTCAATAAAGGGAAAAAAGATTAGAAACACTTCCCACTCTCACTACACACACACACACACACACACACACACACACACACACACACACGCGCTCAGACAAAGAATTCTTTCTGGTGGCTCAGCTCTCCCTTGACACTCTCTCTTTAAGGCGCAGGTGTTTTCTGGAAGACAATGCAAAGCTTGGAACCAAAGTTCGTCACCCACTTTCCCCGTCGAACATAAGAACATTAATAGAAAAATGTATTTCTTCAAAAACACAGATTCAGAAAGTCTTGTATATCATTTGCCAAAAATAAAAGAAAAAAAAATCACCTGGCCTCATGGAAAGACGTTGCCAGCCCTGCTGCAAACCGGCCCCTTTATCAACAGGCTATGTCTCCTCCTCCTCCCAGGGGCCAGGGAAATCAGAATTTCTGGGAGTGGGCCCGGCATTAATATTCTTTAAAGCTCCCCCAGGTGACTCTGTGGTGAAGGCTGAGGAACACTGTTTGTTTGAAGCCTCCAGACCCCACCCCTCTCCATCACCCCAAACACAAGGACACAGGAAACACACAACTGAGTAGCCAAGAACGCCAAGTATTGATCGCCTGGTCTGCCCCACTCTCCAAACTCTGCGTTTCCAAACACGCCTCAAAAATGTCACCTGAGAGAATCAACAGGTGACTTTAGGCTGTGAGACGCAGATTAAAAGTATCAGGACCTGCCCAGCCGGCGTGGCTCAGTGGTTGAGACTCGATCTATGAACCAGGAGGTCACGGTTCGATTCCCGGTCAGGGCACATGCCCAGGTTTCGGGCTCGATCCCCAGTGTGGGGTGTGCAGGAGGCAGCCAGCCAATCGATGATTCTCTCTCATCATATGTTTCTCTCTCTCCCTCTCCCTTCCTCTCTGAAATCAATAAAAACATATATTTTTTAAAGTGTCAGGACCCTAAATAGGAAAAAAGGCCTCTCCAGCAGGTTTGTTCCAGGCTTTTCTCAGCTGGAGTCACCACCAGCCAACACCCCAGGACCCTCCAGCCCAGAGCCCATACCTTGTATACATCTCCAAGGTTTGACAAGGGATAAAAAGCCACTGCCACACACAGACACACCAAAAAGTTCACTTTTCCGATCCAAAACCCTTCCTAAGACTTTTTAATGCCAGGAGCAAACCGCAGCAGGAAAGTGAATTTCAAAAGGGAAAAAAATGTATGATCTTAGCCCTGGCCGGCTTGGCTCAGTGGATAGGGCGTCGGCCTATAGACTGAAGGGTCTCGGGCTCGATCCCCAGTAGAGGGTGTGCAGGACGCAGCCGGTCAGTGATTCTCATCATTGATGTTTCTATCTCTCTCTCTCCCTCTCTCTTCCTCTCCGAAATCAATAAAAATATATTTTTTAAAAATGTATGATCTTCTTTTAATAATGGAAGCGTATTAACAACACGCTGAAGCCTATGAATAAAACAATTCACATGCCCCTACCTTGCCCCACTGGACTCCGATCACAGATAAGTGACTTTGATGTGGTTTTATAACTTGGGGTTCCCAGGACGTTATGCATAACTGACTTCCTTGTGTTTCCAAAAGCCCTCCGCAGATCCTCTTCTCCTTGCCTGAGAGGGGGAGGCAGGAATCGTGGTTGGCCAGGTTCTCCCGTGTGAGCCACCATAGAACCACCCGGACAGGGGGAAGACACAGCAGTTGGGTCTGTCCTTGCTGGCGTCTGAGCAGGACCCCCTAGAACAGGGGGCTGCAAACTATGGCCCGTGCCGTCTGTTTTCCTGTAGCTCCTGAACTAAGAGTGGTTTTCACATTTGTGAAATGCTTGAAAAAAATAAAAAAGATTTCATGACACATGCAAATCCTATTAGATTCCAATTTCGGTGTCCATAAACATTTATTGGGACACGGCCACACCTGTTTGCTTACAGTTTGCACGTGGCGGCTTTCTCTACAGCAGAGGAGTAGGTCAGAGATAGGATGGCCGTAAAGCTTAAATATTTACTATCCGACCCTTTACAGAAAAAGCACGCAGGCCTCTGACCGAAAAGGCCAAGACTGCCTTTCATTGTGGCATACCCCGTGCTATAATTGCAACAAATCCGAAAACACGTGAAAAAAAAACTTAACCACCACTCGGCCCAAAAGTTCATCACAATCAGCCTTGTGAGTAAAAGATCAGTGATTAAATTTGTATTTTTTTGGGGGCGGGGGGGGAGTAATAGACCACGTAAGAGGCTGCTCTGTGTTCTGTTTAAAGAGTCACTATACTTCGAAGATTCACTATATTTTTTTTTTAAAAAGGAGTTTGCTTTTTGAATCCTTTATGGTAACTCCGGGCTTCCTGCTTCCTCCCTTCTCACAGCACCGCAGAAATATTTACCCCTCGTTTCTCCCTTGGCCAAGGGGACCCATTGTAATGCTGAGAGGACTCCGGGTCACCAGAGGGCAGATGAAGAATGCATCTTTGTTCTGCGTCTTCCTTTGGTGAAGGCCTGCTTGCTGATGGCGGAACGTGGGATAGCAAGCACTTCTCTTCAAACATAAAACTAAGACGTGGCGGGAAAGAGAGTCTCAAGCGAAAGCTTCCCAACTCCCTGCTTTCCTAAGAAGTGTCCGTGCTGGTCTAGGTGCCCTCGCTGGATACATCCTTTCCAAAGCTCTTAAATACAGGGAACCTGTGACCAAGCCCCCCTGACCCCTTTTACTGCCTCCTTCCTCTGACACCAGGAGTGTCCACCCAGACTCTCATCTTTTTTCTTGTTTGTTTGTTAATCCTCACCCGAGGGTATTTTTCCATTGATTTTTAGAGAGGGAAAGGCAGAGAGAAACATCCATGTGAGAGAAGCACATGGATTGGTTGCCTCTGGCACCCACCCCCAGCAGGGCCCCGGCGGGGGAGGAGCCTGCAGCCAAGGTGGTGCCCTTGACCGGAATCAAACCCTTTGGTCCACAGGCCCACGCTCTGTCCCCTGAACCGAACCCACTCTATCCCCTGAACCGAACCGGCCGGGGCCAGCCTCTCATCTTGATGGGCCACCCGCCTCTCCAGCTCTGCGGGCAGGTCAGTGGGCTATGGCCGTGTTTCCCCAGCGTCCTGGCCTCACACCTCAACGTCAGATTTCCTGGAAAGTTTGCAAACACTAGCGGAGGGAGGCCGGGGAAGCTCCCCGCGCAGTGTCCCAAGGTTTGGCAGGACACAGCCCTGACAGGCATGCCAAGATCTCCGCAGAAATGTTTTCCAGCTGAAATGGCCCCTGGAGGGTCCCAGCGGACCCTGACCCCACCCAGCCTCCCCACAGCGCTGGAGTAGGGCCCGACTGGACTCGGAGACCCCTGGCCACAGTCCTGCCTTCGCCCCTCCCTGGAACCCCGCCCAACGCTTACCAAAGCCCGGCAGACGGGTGGGCGGCTCCATCAGGGCGGACAGAGGGGGGAGGGGCAAGGGCGGAGGAAGGAGAGAGGGCGGCATGGAGGCGGCCCTTCCTGTCCACCGCAGTTGCCATGGCAACCACAGTCCAAGGGCAGCCCAAGGGCGTCCGCGGATGGCCGGGCCCAGGAGCTGACTGGTGAGGGGTAAGCAGCATTAAGCGCACGGCACAAAGTGAAACTTCAGCAACTTTTTATTACCAAACTCTAAGCAGGTTTAACTTTGAGCCCAGCTAACAGCATCTCTAACAGGACCTTGGATGGAGGCTCAGCCCTAATAAAGATGGTCTCTTAAACAAAGGAGTAAAAAAAAAATACAAAACATCCACATAGAAATCGAACTGTGACGTCCTGGTTCATAGGTCGACCCTCGACCCCTGAGCCACGTCGGCCGGGCATTTAAGTATTTTTTAAAAGAGCGAAATTCTCCAGTGTTGCAGAAAATGGGATCCCAACGTGATTTCAGTCCAGAAAAAAACAGCATTTGGCACTATGCTGCCTTTTCTCCCAGTTCAAGATACACATGGGAGAAAACCATTTCCCTTCTTAAAAAAAAAAACACCAAACCAAACCAAACCCCTTTCTCCTTCCTGTTCAACTTCCACTGCTTATTCCTAGAAACACCCAGAGAACAATATACACGAGGCCCGGCCCACTTCTCCTGGCCTCTGCCAGTCCGAAGGCTCACGGCAGGAATTGTTCCTTAGGAATTTTCTCCTCTGCTACAATCAGGAAACTGACCCCTAATTTCTGGGAACTGGCAAAAAATAAAAAATCCCATTTCCTTCCAGGAGGGGCCTGAGAGCTCTGTATAGGATCAAAGGGCAGTGGACCTGGCCCATGTGCGAAAGGGGCCTTTCTATATAAAAACACCCAACACCTTATAACCTAACGTTTAGCCTACAGGTAAAAGCGAGCAGCAGCTGACTGAGATACTAAAAAGGTGCTTATCTCCCCATCTTCAACCATAAAGAAAACAGAGGGGAGGAGAGTCTAGAGAATTTGACTTCTCCTTTCCCAAAACTGACGTGTCTTCTAAGCCAAAGCCAAGTTCCTGAGACAGACCCGTGGTCACCGGGTACAGTCTCTGCTGAATAACGCTGCCGCTCCTGGGCAGCCTGGCACATGGCCCCTTTACGGAAACGTTCTCCCTGGTGTGCATAGTGCTTAAGGATCACTAGGGAAGTTATTTTCTCAATTCGACTTCGTCACTGACAAATACTTCAACAGCAGCTTCTAGAAACTGCCCGGAGGACCCCCTCCCTCATCCCCAGTCCCCTCCCCCAGTTCAGGGTCACAGATCCTTCCAGTTGATGGGCTCCTTGCCAGACTTTTGCAGCAGCTCGTTGGTCTTGGAGAAATGTCTGCACCCAAAGAACCCTCTGTACACCGACAATGGGGAGGGATGGGCAGTCTGCAGCACGTGGTGGCGCTTCTGAAAAAGAGAAAAGAATGACCAAAAGTTGGCACGGCTGGGCCTTTATGGCTATTGCACTTGAAGACAGTGTGCCCTCCCCTTTGCGCTCTAAATCCTCCCACTTTGCTAAGTGTATTTATTTGCCTTCAGCGTTCATATTAGGACATCAATGCATTCGTTCATTTGTGGAGCAACTACCTTTGCTAGGCTCTGAGGCTGTGAGGACCAGTCTGTGAATTGGGAATATCAACAGTGTCTAGCTTCTAGTTACTGCAAAAGAATGAATGATCATGTGCAGAGAATATTATGAGAAGTAATTGAGGTCAAGTGCTTCTTAGCACCCTGTCTGGCACCCTAGAAATGTGAGCTGTGCTGAGCTTTGAAGGATGACTGCCTCTGGGGAAGAGACCTCTCCGCTCAGGACAAAGGATGTGGGGCGTTCAAAGGCAGGCGGGGAAGTGGGGCACAGGGAGCAAACCTGAGAGGTGCCTCCGAGCAGCCTGGAGTTGAGAGTGAAGAAAGCTGTGGCTGAGACCAGGGCCACGCCCAAGGCCCCAGCTTATCAGCCTAAGTCAGGGCCTTCAGGGAGAAGGCATCTGAATGCTCCAGGCAAGATCAGAGGGGCCTAAACCAAGGCAAAGGCATTTAGAGGGGGAGGATGATGGATGGGTTTGAGAGATGAGAGAGAACTTAGGCTATGAATGACAGACTGGATAGGGGGTTGGGGGAGGGAGAGGAAGAAAGGGAAAAGAGAGGTAAGGAGGTGTTATGAATGATATCTGATTTGATTTCTGGCTGGACAACTGGGTAGATCAGCAATTTTCAACCTTTCTCATCTAAGGGCAAACATTAAGTACCAAAATTCTGCGGCACACCAAAAAATATATTTTCTGATCTGACAAAAAAATAAAAAAGGTATAATTTTGATTCATTCACACCAGACGGCTATTTTTGTGTTGGCTGTTGTCATTTTTTTTTATTTGACAATCTAAGAGAAAAAAGGTCAGTGCCCCCTGACTAAATAGTCAGGTATTGCCATGTCTTAAAAATGCTTGTGACACACGGGTTGAAGATTGCTGACTTATTGTATTATTTGTTAAATAAATGGTAGCTGGGGACCTGTATATGGCAGGTTTATGCCTGTATTAGTAACTATTGAATCATAGGTTGGCCAGTCACTTTCCTCATACATCACTGATCATTACTGTAATTTGTCTAAATTTTGTCCAATTTTCAACCCTAATTGCCAGTCTTCAGGGAAAATAAGCTTCATTTTATGGCACGGATTTTCCAGGACTACACTGCGAGGATTTCTCGAGTCTCGCTGGTTCAAACTGCTAAAAACCACATACCCTATCGATGGCACTGCCCTTCTTCTGAGCGTAAGAGCCCCAGAGCAAGAAGACGAGGCCACTCGAGTTCTGGTTTAGCCAGGACACAACCACATCGGTGAATTGCTCCCAACCTCTCTCCTTATGAGAATTGGCCTGATGCGCCCGGACCGTGAGGACAGCGTTGAGTAGGAGAACACCTACGAACAATACACCAGAGAAAGAGGTGAAAGGCAGGCTGCAACGGGTCACCCAAGGTCAGGGCTAACTAACTGCGTGAGGAAAGCGTTCTCAGGATGGGATCCAGAGCGGCCGGCTGAAATTCGGTCATAGAGAAAGCATTTCATCAGACTGCTGGGCACTCCTTAGTGCTACCAGAGGGCATTGAACTTTCACCTCTGCGCTTTCAACACCTTTCCAAGTTTGCAACAGTAATATGCACATATAAAGGGTGTCCCAAAATTCACGCAAGATTTGAATTTTGCGTGAGCATTAACAACAACAAAAAATAAAAGCCTAATTTTACTTGGTTTATTGAATCAGATTCTAATATCTGTTGCCCTTTGATTTCAATCTTTTCAATTTGATAAGCATTACCAAGTACCAATTATGGCCCAGGAGCAGGGACAATGAAGACCAATGAAGACCACGGCTTTGTGTATGTGCCAGCAAAGC
>NW_005361573.1:327701-333485 GCF_000412655.1 Myotis brandtii
ATGTGCTATTCCATACATAACCCTATACTGTATACTTTATGAATCAATAAAAAATTTACAATTTTTAATTATAAACCTGTGTTTTCTATCAAAATTACTTCTTGCGTGAATTTTGGGACACCCTATACCATCGGTCATCAGAAAGAACTGTTTTTAAACAATATCGTAAATGATATTAAATAACCCCAGAAAATAACAAAAGGAGGCCAAAGTGTTTTACTGGGGTGGAGGGGAGAATCTAACGGCAAGAAACCAAAGGGCAAATACTCTTTCCTTATCCTGGTTATAATTTATTTGTTAAAAAAGAAAGAAAAGCCCTGGTTGGTGTGGCTCAGTTGGTTGGGCATTGTCCCGTGCACTGAAAGGTTGCCAGTTCGGGCCTATGCCTAGGTTGCAGGCTTGATCCACGGTAGGAGGCATGCAGGAGGCAGCTGACTGTTGCTGCACTCTCACATCAATGTTTCTCCCTCTCCCTTCCTCTCTCTGAAAATCAATAAAAAAATCTGAGAAAAGGAAAAATTTAGTAAAAAATAAAAATAAAAACCCATAGGTATTAAATACATACAACACCACCTATGTTGAAATGACAAAAGAGAGGACAAAATACCCATAGGTATAAATACATACAACACCACCTATGTTGAAATGACAAAAGAGAGGACAAAATAATAATAAAGGGGAACACAGTTTTAAAATTGATTAAAACATGAAAGAAGAAAAAAAAAAACATGAAAGGAAACATTGGCTGCAGGGTAAAACCGAGATTCATTTTCTGATGTATATAAGTTTAGTCATTTTAGCCATGTGTATCAACAGTTGGTTTACCTTGCTTGGCCCACCCAGATAAATCTCCATGGCCAGGATGAACAAAACCATCTATGTCTGTAGACAGCTCTTTATAAATGTTTTCCAAACTGAAAGCAAGCCGGAAGAAAAAAGACAATCTTAAGTACAATTCAGAAAGTTCAGCAACCTCCAACAGACGTGTCAATTACAGCGTGTAAAGCCAGCCATTCCTGCTGACAGGTAAATATTTTTGGCCTGTGTTTGGATTTAAGGAACAGCACTTTAGAAGACTTAAGTACATTAGCCGAGGAGTTACAACCTCCCTCCCAATTGATGCTTAGTTACAGTTTTATATCTCTATGTATTTACTTATAAAAACCCTCTAGCCCGGCGGGCGTGGCTCTGTAGTTGAGCGTCGACCTATGAACCAGGAGGTCACGGTTCGATTCCCAGTCAGTGCACATGCCCCGGTTGTGGGCATGATCCCCAGTGGGGGGCGTGTAGGAGGCAGCCGATCAATGATTCTCTTTTATCATTGGTATTTCTATCTCTCTCTTCCTCTCTGAAATCAATAAAAATATATTTTTTTAAAAATCCTCTAAAGTAGTAGTTCTTAACCAGGGATGATTTCTGTCCCACAAGGGACATGTGGCAATGTCTAAAGACATTTTTCATTGCCATTTTGTTAGAACTCTCTAGTTCTATGGGGCAGTGCTCCTGGCACCTGGTGGGTAGAGGCCACGGGTGCTGCTAAACATCTTCAGTGCCCTGGACCAACCCTCTCCCCCACAAAGCCCCAGCCCCCAAACATCACCAGTGCTGACACTGAGAAATCCTGTTCCGAAGGCTAGCGAAAGTACCCCAAATAGGTGTACCGATCATTTGAAATAGCGGTCGCCAACCGGTGGTCTTTGAGGTCCGAACGGTTGGCGACTGCTGACTTAAAAAGTGCACATCTGACAGTAATTGCAATGGGACCTGAACCATCTATGAAGCAATCGTACCTGGGCGGAGGCGGGACAGGTCTTTGCACACTAAAGCAGAGCCCATGAGCTTGATTGGGTCCATGATATGGATCCTGTCCCAGGATGACAACCTTCACCTGTGAATGCCAGGTGGCAAATTAAACAATACTCTAGTGTAGGCAGTGTAAAGGAACCCTGGGCTGACCGCTGACCTATACAAAGGGACAGGATAACGAGAAGGGCAACCCTCCTGCCCCACCCATGACCCAACTAGAACCCCCAGAAGCAAGCAGATGGCCTGGTATCTTACTTACTTTCCATTACCAAATTCTCCTTCACTCGGCCACCCTACCACACCGCCCCCTCCCTTCGGACACAGGTATGGGAAACAAGTTAGGGTCAACTTTGCTTTCGTCCCTCTCATTTGTCAAATGACAAAAGTAAATATACCTTGAAAACAAGTACAACCATCCAGAAACATTCAGAGTGGTCAGTCACCTCCCAGTTATCCTATCTCATCCTGATTTTTTAAAAATTACCTACAGAATTGAGGTTATTGTACTCATTACCCTACATTTGGTGCTTCTCACATCACACATTTTAGCCTTCAAATTAATACGTAGAGCCCAGTCACTGATGGGCAGTCGGCTTGTTTTCCATTACAAAAAGTCACGCGGCAAGCACCCTGGTATGTATGTTTCCCCACTGTTGCTTTTATTCCTGTGGAATACTTATAATAGTGGAGTTGCGGGTCAAAGAGTAAGTGTATTTCAAATTTTCATTCCCAACGAGTTGAAGCAATTCGAATTCCCCACCGGCAGCATACGAAGGGGCCTGTGCCCCTAGACCTTCTAAGGAAGGAAACCAGAAGGTAACGAGGTCAGGTCAGGAGCCACGGGAGTAGGCGGCAAGATGCAGTGGAAAGTAATTAGGTCACTGTCTCGGGCTGTGTTAAGACACGGCCAGTCCTTTTGATCAGGAGGCCGCCCACCTCTTCTTCATTCTCGTGCTTCTGCTCAAGGTGCACCTTCTTAGAATCTTCTTCCATAGCTGACATATACCTTATCCTTCAAAATCCAGCTTTAGCAGTCCCCTCTTCAGGAAGCTTTCGTGGGCCGCTCCCTTCCTGCTGCTGGTGCTCACACTGTCCCAGCATGGAAGCCACCTATCCCAGCACGGAAGCTGGATAAGGGACAGCCTGGTCCTGGATAAGGGACAGCCTTGGAGGAACCAGGTAACCGCCCAGGCCCTCCACATGCTCATTTGCAAAGCCACTCTGGGCCATCTGATCCCCAGTTGCAGGCTCTTTTCTTATTCTTCCCTATTTATATCGATCGCTGGTATTCAAACAGGACATCTATTCAACCAAGGGGCAAAATAGCACTGAATTGAAAATAACTTAGCTTTTGTTTTTTTCTAACTTCAGAAACAAGGAGCTACATCCAAAGTCCTTACTCTACACTGAAAATTGTGACGTTTGCTAAGTATTAGGCGAAGTAGCCTTATCAAGGTGGCTTATTCACCCATTTCACTTCTACTTGACAGATATTGACTAAGTCACGGGATTCCTGCTCTCAACTCACAAATGGGGAGGGAAAAGGGTAAGAACGAAGTGTAAAAACCTCCCGCGTAAGCAGACACTAAGCATATTTGGGGGGATTTCGAGGAAAACCAGATCACAACGGTGGTGGAAAACAGGATTTAGTGAGGTGCCATAGATCTACAGTTGGTTTTAAGAGACGGAAGTGAGGAGAGGCCTGCCACAACGTTCAATTCTGGTGTAGAAGAATGGGAGGTGGAGGTAAGGCTGGTTAAGTAGGACATGGCCATATTCATGCAGCCTCCATCGTTCAGGCAGTGGGAAGCCAGACAAGCTTCTGAACAGGAGGCTGACATGACCAGAGCCCCGAGGCAGCAGTCGGCTGTACAACCAACCAACGCAAAGGGCTTTGGTAACAGGGTAGCAGACCTGTTTGGGCCAGAAGTTAAGAGACTAAAGGATAGTGTGGTCAGACAGAAAGAATACTGAGCTTCTAGACAAGGTGGGGTTGACTATAACCAGGTGAAAAAGAGTAACTCCTTCATGCCTCAGCTTCCTCATCATCACCACACTGTTCGGGGATTGGTTTCAGGATTAAATAAAACACAAGAAAGGAGAGCAGATAGCCTGACAAATCTCACAACTTTAGTATTTTATTTCGTTACCGAATTATGGATGGTGTTTTAACCCCAGTGTCCCTAATTAAGAAATACTCTTTGATTCCCACTCTTCTTTTGCAAGAATTCACCCACAACCTGTACTTACATCTCTTATGTTGCACATTTGGGTCCATGTGAAGACTTGGTGTGGGGGTGGGTAAACAGTGTAACGTCTTCTTTCTTCTGCAACAAATCCCATTAGCTGATTGAAAAAAATAAATAAAACAACTAGATTTAAAATGAGATTCTCACTGAAAAGCATATGAATTCAATAAGAAAGTTAACTGAAGCATTATCTAACGCTTTGCTATGTTTTCTGTCCCAATTCTTTTCTGCCCTGGCCTAGCAGCTCAGTTGGTTAGAGCAATACACCAAGGTTGCAGGTTCTCTCTCAAGTAAAGCCCTAACCGGTTTGGCTCAGTGGATAGAGCGTCGGCCTGCGGACTGAAGGGTCCCGGGTTCGATTCCGGTCAAGGGCATGTCCCTTGGTTGTGGGCACATCCCTACTAGGGGGGGATGTGCAGGAGGCAGCTGATCGATGTTTCTCTCATCGATGTTTCTAACTCTCTATCCCTCTCCTTCTCTGTAAAGAAAATCTATAAAAAAATAATAAAATAAAATCAGTAAGTAAAAAAAAAAATTTAAAAAATTTTCTAAATAATTTTAAAGAAAAACCCAGCAAATAAAAACAGTACCTGCTCCCTCCCCACCGGAGTTGCTCAAGAGCTTCCATTCCCTCCCTTGCTTTGGGCTGGGTCTAAGTTGATTGGCTTAGGTGCCTTGATTTCCTGTTCATGCCAACCCCTCCCCCCCCTTTTAAAGGCGGAGCCAGGTTCCAAGCCATCTGGTGTGCGGGTTTTTATTTGGCCCCTCTTTCCTGGATAGCAGATGAACTAGATGGACTAAAAGAAGCCACGATATCATCTTAAGTCGTTTAGCAACGAATATAAATGTGCAGGTTCAAAACACCATGGTTAACGTGAAAAGGACACTAAAGGAGGGAAAACAGGAGACGACGAAAGCAATAGACTGTAAACGTGGCCTGGGCCTGCGATGGCCTCCTCGCTGACCTTAATAAAATACGGTTTCCCGAACTCTCCGCTCAGGTGCTTCTTCCAGCTCTCCCCGAAGCCCACCGGCACGTTGCGAGCCGCGAGTCTCAGCAGGGCCGCGGCCTTGTTCTTCTGGATGCGGACCAACTGCTCGGGGCTCAGCGGCGACGAGGGCGGCGTGCCGGGCTCCTCCTGCTCCGCCCGGGCCTTCTTGGCGGGGCTCACCGCTGCATCCCCGCTCTCCTCCGCCTTGCCGGCGCCGGGGGAGGAGAAGGGGTACAGTGTCTTCTGGCTGATCACCCTGAAGCCGCCCAGGGCCCCGCGGGGCTGGCACAGGCTGTGGCGGTCCGCAATTGGCGCCAAGCCGCGCGCATGCTCCCACCGAGGGGGTGGGCTCCACTATGTATTTTTTAACCTAAAATATCCACACTAGGAATCGAGCCATCAACCCAGGCATGTACCCTTCGCGGCAAAAACTCTCCCCGAGGTCCCGCCCCTCCCTTCTTCCGATTGGACGCGGCCGAGAAGGGCGGCCCCCTAGCCTCTGATTGGCGCCGTGGGCTCCGAAGTTCGTCCCTATTGGCTGGCCCCTCAGCATGGCCGCCAGTGGAGGACCGCCGCGGCTGTTTTGAGTATGTGGAGGCGGCTTTAGACACGAGACCCCAGGTTACCGAGTCAAGGGCGCGTCTCTGCAGCTCTTCAGTCGCGCGGTCCCCGCCGCCTTCCTCCCTCTCCCTTCCCCCTCCCCCGGTCCCACGAGCGGTCCCCGCCGCGCCTCACCG
>NW_005361573.1:333860-359696 GCF_000412655.1 Myotis brandtii
TGCGGGAGGGGCTGCTGGGGGCAGGATTTCCTGAGGTCGTCCGTTCATTCGTTTACTCTTCATTCACTCATCACACCTCTGCCTTGGGGCAAGTCCCCGCATTCTCCTCGCTGTGGAGGGGGAGGAGGGCGGAGAAGAAAAGATAAAAGTACCGGCCAGGTCACGTAGGAGTGGGAGTGAAATTAGCATTTAAATAGCATTCGTTGAGCTCTTAGATCTACTGCATTATCTCATCCAATTTTCACAACCCAGTTTACTGACCACTAGCTAAGGCTAAGAACAGCCCAACTTACTGTGCCTTACCTGTAAGTTTTGGGGAGACTGAGGACGTGAAGGTTGACCTCCAGAATAGTCATCCTCTGTAAGGAACCCCCGCCCCCCAATACACCTGCCTGTCCTTCCCTCCCCATAGCCAAACCATCAAAATTCCAATTGGTTGTCTCCAAACTAAAGCCTGAATTCAGCTGCTGCTCTCTCCATCTCCTGGCTAAAATCCCAGCTGGTCACATCTTTCCTACCAAGTGATCTGTTGGAAATGTAAAATTATTCATAATTTTACATTACAAACAGTTTCCAAATATGCTTAGCCTAGAATGCCAGCTCGTCCCTCGCGTGGCCTTCACACCCTTGCACGCAGCATTCCCTACCTGGAAGCTTCGGGTCTCAGCCCGGGACCCTTCCTCTGAAAGGCCTTCCCCTGCCGGTCACTCTATTTATAGCTTCTGTATTACCGAACATTATCCTCTCTATTCTTTCCTTGTTTATTTCTGTCTGCATCTCCAAAATGTAACCTGAGTGAGGGCAGGGACTGTATTCTTCTTGTTAACAGATGAGTTCCAGCGCTTAGAACAGGGAGCTTGCTGGGTAAGAAAGAGAGAAAGCTCGTAATTTTAAATCATTTACCCACACAGCAACTCCCTGTCGGGATCCCAAATGAATCCCCAGGGAGAGGTGCACCGCGTAACAGCTTCCAAACCACAGGGTGATCCTGCAGTTACAGAGCAAATTCTAAACTCAAAACACGGTGGGACAGTACTTGCAACTCGCCCAGGGGGCCAGCAGGTGGCGCGCGGAGGCCGCCCACCGCCTTGCTCTGCAGCGCTGCCTGCACTTCCCAGCTTGCCGGTCGAAATCCACCCGGAAGTACTGCTGCGGTCCTGGTGAGTGTTTTCCCCTTCCCGCCCCCCTATCGACCGTGTTCGCGGGGTTCGCAAGCTGCGCAGATGCCGAGATTTTAAAGAGAACCCTGGGCACCCCCGCCCCACGCAAGTGTTAGAGTTATTTTCTCATCAGAATTCCGGTACTTGCCTATGGGTCAGTTGAACTGTTTACATGTAGATTAAGAATCACATCCAGCTCTAGCCGGTGTGGCTCAGTGGATAGAGCGTGGGCCTGCGGACTGAAGGGTCCCGGGTTCGGGTCAAGGGGACATGCCCGGGTGGGCGGCTGGATCCCCAGTGGCGGGCGTGCGGGAGGCAGCCAATCAATGATTCTCTCTTTATCTCCCTCTCCCTTCCTCTCTGAAATCAATAAAAGGGGGAAAAAGAATCATATCCACTTGAGGGTCACTATACTGCTTCCCTATTTGATTTTAATATGGTGTGGGCAGGGCAGGCGGCTAGGGTGAAAGGGAGATGGACACACTGCTTTTCTGATGACTTTACAGTAGGCAAGCCCCTTACTTTCTCCTAGTGTTAGTTTCCCCATCTGTAAATTTGCCTGTACAGTGTGAATGGGGGGGGGGGGGGGGGGGAGAGGGGCTGTGTCTATAAAAATACAGGTGCTTGCCCAGACGACCTGGCTCAGTGGTTGAGCATCAACCTATGAACCAGGAGGTCACGGTTCCATTCCAGGTCAGGGCACATGTAGAGGTTCCAGGATTGATCCTCAGTGGGAGGCGTGCAGGAGGAAGCTGATCAATGATTCTCTCTCATCATTGATGTTTCTATCGCTCTCTCCCTCTCCCTTCCTCTCTGAAATCAATAAAAGTATATTTTAAAAAACTTCCAGGTGCTTGCGGGAGGAGTGCAGGCATTTGGGTCTTTGCAAGCTAGCCAGCTGATTCCAGCATAGCCAGGTGCGGGAGGCTCTGGGCTGGACCAGATCATCCCAAGGGACCAACCATCCCAGCTGTAACCCTCTACTTCCTTCCTAGCACATGGTGTTAAACTTTAAAATGGAAACTTGAAAACAACAAGGAGGAATGCTGCTGTGGATCACTTGGCCATAGAGCACAGTTTTGCATCCGGGACAGAGCCTGGGCCGTGTCTCTCTCTCTGCCCCACCACTGACTCCCAGGTCTTTGCTCTGTGGACACAGGATGGACAGATTCCTGGTGAAGAGGGCTCTAGGGGGCCTTGTGGGAAAGAGGGAGCAGGAGCAGACAGGAGCCGGCCCAGCTGAGTTGGGAGAAGACGAGGAAAGCACCAGGAAGAGGCCCAGGAGAGAAACGCCGGGGAATGGTGCTGACGTGGCCGGCCTCAGCTGGCGACGCATTCGATCCGAGGGCCTGGACTGCGATTACACAGTCCTGTTTGGCAAAGCCGAAGCGGACGAGATTTTCCGAGAGTTGGAGCAAGAAGTGGAATATTTTACAGGTAAACAGAGGACTGCAGGGTGTGTGCTGAAGGCTTGCTGGATAAAACTAGTCTATGTTTAGAGAAATCGGAACTCAGGAGCCATTAATTACTGATGAGTTTGTTAATTGATTCAACACATATTCTCTGAGCCCCTGTGGACCAAGATCCTCGCTAGGCGCTTGGGATAAAAACTTAAAACAAAAAAAACCAGGATTGCCTGCCCACCGGGGGCTGACAGACAACTAGAATGAATCTCCATTGGGAGAATCATCTGGGAAAGTTGAAAAAAGAAAAAAATGCTGAGTTCTGACCGAGATCAGTTGAATCGGAGTAGCTGGGGGCGCAGCCTGAGCATCAGTGTTTTCAGAAAGCTGCCAGGTGAATCCAACGTGCAGCCAGGGCTTGATATCACTGCCCCAGGAGAGACAGCAAATGGCCTGGTAATTCTGCAGTGCTCTCAGCATCACCAGAGGACTCTGTGGCTTGTGTTAACTATGGTGGCTGGGCCCCACCTCACAGTCTAGTGTCTGAATTCTCAGGTCATGTAGAGGCTGCTGGGGTACCACGCAGTGAGAACCACCAAGGTGGCAGAGCACTGAGAAGCTTAGGAAAGCCCATAGGGGACCCCAGCCTACAGACTAAGCTGTATTGGCCCCACCTTTCAGGGGGTCTCCACAGTGAGCAAAATCACCCCTGTCAGTGTGTATCACCCCTAACTTTATCTCGCTCACTTCTCAGCCTCTTTATTCTGTTCCTACTGTAGTTAAGGCGATTAAGTTATGGTGTTTTTAAAGTAATTGGAGTAGGACCATGTTTCTCTAAGTATAGGACAAGAATCGCTGTTCTTTTTTTAAAAAAAAATATTTTTATTGATTTCAGAGAGGAAGGGAGAGAGAGAGATTAGCTCTCACTCCCTTCCTCTCTCTAAAATCAATCAGTCAATAATTTTTTTTTTTTAAGTTATCCTGCATACTCAGGTAGTGAGTGTGTAGGCACCCACCTGCCCAGGTTTCTGAGCTGCCATGCTTCATCTGCAGGTGCGCTGGCCAAGGTGCAGGTGTTTGGGAAGTGGCACACCGTGCCAAGGAAGCAGGCGACGTACGGCGACGCTGGGCTGACCTACACGTTTTCAGGCCTCACTCTGTCTCCAAAACCCTGGATCCCCGTTCTAGAGCGAGTCCGGGATCGTGTTTCTTTGGTGACTGGTCAGACCTTCAACTTTGTGCTCGTTAACAGGTGATGCCCTACTTGTTTTTTACTTTTGCTTTAGGCCACTGCACTGAATTTTATCCATCTCTGCCTCTTCAAAAGGGAGAGTTTAGGATTCCTCCATATTTGATTCCTTTGCACAACGGGTAACTCCTTCGTGCACAGGGCTGTGGTTGGTGGTGGTGTGGCAGGAACAGTAGGTCTTCCTGGAGCTCATGCCGCAGGGGAAGGGAGAGGTGATTCACAGATGAACAGTTGAACGAGATAATTTCAGACGCTGATAAGTGTCTTGCTGATTTGACCGAGAATGGCCGGCAGGAAGGGGTCTGGGTTCAGGTCAGGGTTTCTCAACAGGATGTTTTGGGCCAGATAATTGTGTGGTGCGGACTGTCCTGTATATTGTAGGAAGTTGAGAGCAGCATCCCTGGCCTCCACCCACTAGATGTCAGTAGCAACCCTCCCGTCATAGCAACCAAAATGTCCCCAGACATTGCCCAGTCCCAGGGTGGGGCAGAATCCTCCAGGTTGAGAACTCTGGGTTTAGGGGATGGCGGTGAGAGGAGGGCTCACAGAGGCGCTGACTTTTGCACTGATAACTGAATGGAGAGAGAGCAGGAGCCACACAGCCACTGGGGGGAAGGGCAGAGGGATCTTGGTGTCTATAGAGTGAAAATCCCATTGATATTTCCAGAAAGCAGTGAATGAGGGAAAGAGGTCTGGGGTGAGCTCAGAGGTGGGCAAGGGCCAGACTGTGAAAGAAATAAGGATTTTATCTAGGTGTAGGGAGAGACTTTGTTATTAATCCTCACCTGAGGATATTTTTTTCCATTGATTTTTAGAGTGTGTCTCAACAAAATGTTTTGGGCCAGATAATTGTGTGGTGCGGACTGTCCTGTATATTGTAGGAAGTTGAGAGCAGCATCCCCGGCCTCCACCCACTAGATGTCAGTAGCAACCCTCCCGTCATTGCAACCAAAATGTCCCCAGACATTGCCCAGTCAGCGAGGGCTGACACTCTAAACACTGGCCGGGGCAGGGAGAGACCTTTTCATGAGAAAGGTTTACATATGTGAACGGGGAGAACTAGAAAACATGTTTTGGCTTCTATTGGTTGTTGACTTTTAAAAGCATGTGATCAACGAGGACTGGGTAACACAGTGGAAAGGCTCTAGGCGTGGCTCACCTGCAGGACCAGGTAAGGCCTCGCAGAAACTGGCATGCTGGGAGCGGCTTGAGACTTTGTTATTAATCCTCACCTGAGGATATTTTTTTCCATTGATTTTTAGAGTGTGGAATGGAGGGAGGGGGGAAAAAAGAGAGGGAGAAACATTGATGTGAGAGAGACACTTCAATTGGTTTGCCTCCTGCATGTGCCTGACCAGACTGGGGAATTGAACCTGTAACCCAGGTACGTGCCCTTGACCGGGAATCGAACCTGCAACCCTTCCGTGTGAGGGCTGACACTCTCAACACTGGCCAGGGCAGAGAGTGATCTTTTCATGAGAAAGGTTTACATATGTGAACTGGGAGAACTAGAAAACATGTTTTGGCTTCTATTGGTTGTTGACTTTTAAAAGCATATGATCAACGAGGACTGGGTAACACAGTGGAAAGGCTCTAGGCGTGGCTCACCTGCAGGACCAGGTAAGGCCTCGCAGAAACTGGCATGCTGGGAGCGGCTTTTCACGGGGAGAACATGAGGATGTTCCATATTGGCGTGTTTCAGGAGCGAGCTGTGCTGTGAGCTGTGCCTGCTTCCTCACTGCAGGTATAAAGACGGCTGCGACCACATTGGGGAACACCGAGATGACGAAAGAGAACTGGCTCCTGGGAGCCCCATCGCCTCCGTCTCCTTTGGGGCCTGCAGAGACTTCTTCTTCCGGCACAGAGATGCTCGAGGGAGGAGCCCCTCCCGGAGGCTGGAGGTGGTCAGGCTGCCGCTGGCCCACGGGAGTTTACTGATGATGAACCACCCGACCAACTCTCACTGGTATCACAGTCTCCCCGTCCGCAAGAAGATTCTGGCTCCGCGCGTCAATCTGACCTTTCGTAGAATTCTGCCTACTCGAAAGTAAAAGTATTTTCCAGTTAGTACTTCTGTTTTCTCCTTTCCTCTCTACTCGAGGATGGAGCTGACATTGCCTTTACCAACAGGGAAAGAAAAGGTTTAACATTACATAACAATTCAGAAGAGGATGTTTATATCACATCAGTACATGATGAAATAGCCCTGGCTCAGTCGGTAGGAGCGATGTTCCATACACTGAAAGGTCCCAGGTTCGATTCCTGGCCAGAGCACATGCCTAGATTGCAGTTTCGATCTCTGGCTCCAGCTGGGTGCATGGTCAGGGCAAGTGTAGAAGGCAACCGATCAATGTTTCTCTCTCACATCGATGTTGCTCTCATTCTCCTTTCCCCTCTCTCTAAAAACCAATGAAAATGTCCTCGGGTGAGGATTTAAAAAAATAAAATATGAAAGAATACCAGTTGATTTTTTCCTGAAAATGATTCTTTTATTGCTATAATACACAGCAGATACAAAAGGTACCTTTAGCAAGTACATAAATCAGTTATTATGGCATAAACTACTACTTTAACTTAGGTTTTTGCAAAAAGAAGCTGTTTTGTAAATAACTTAAAACTAGAAATAAGATTATTTGGCCACTACTTAATGCTTGATAATTTACAAAATGAGGAAGTCAGCTTTAAGTCGAGTTAAGAGACTCTGCACAGTATCATTTTACAACCTTGGCTCGCACCCAGGCCTCTGACCAACAATCTGCTTACAACGTGTTCAAAGGATCAGCCCTTCAGTGCCCGGCATCTCTAACGGCAGGTTTCAAAGAGAAGCAGTGGCAGAGCAGCAGTTACTCAAAGCTACAGGTTTGCAGTGCAGTTTAAGGTCACACGATTGGGTATCTGTTCCACCAGCCTCGGGTAACACAGGTAGGTACGCTTGTTTCAACATCAAAGCCAGGGTCTGCCACGGAATCAGGAGGGAGCAGCAGTGAATGGATGGACCCAACACTTCCAGCTGCTCCCTTCACCTCGCCGGCCATGACCTGGAGAACCTTCACAGTATGTTCTATCCGTGATGAGAGTCTGCGTCCTCAGGATGTGAGCTGGGCCTGGTGGGAGCGTGGCCTCTTGAGCTTTTAGCTGACACCGAGGCATTGTCTAGAAGTGTCCACCTGCTCGCCCCCACCAGAGGAAGTGCAGGTCCTAAACTTACCTCAGGTGGCCTTGTGGGTAGGTCTGATTCCAAATCTTCTCTCTGAAGAGTCCATACGAATTTGGTATCCTTTTTCTTTTTTTTAATACAAAAAAAAATCTAGCTAAAACACAGATGCTCCCGTGTCATCAAAATGCCTTCGGCCCTGGTCTGTGTTCGTGAGACTTACCTGAAGAGGGAAGAGAATGCTCACCGCAGTCTCTCTGTATTAGGCTGCTGGGAACAAATACATTTAGAATGTGGACCTATAACAGAATGACAATACTAGGTGTCAGCTGAGTTCTATGTTTAAAAAATAACCTGGACATCTTTTTGTGGAAAAGCCTGGCCTTGGATGGTCACTGAATCTAACCCTTCACCATATGATGCGGAAACAGGTCCATGGAGACTGCAGCCCCGGGGTCAGTGCCTTTCCTTCCGGATCAGGCTCTCAGATCCAGGCAGGGCTGTCTTCTTACGCAGCCCCGGCCCCACCTGTAAGTCTTACGAGCTCCGCACGAGCAATAAATAAATGGATGAGAATAACCGTCCAACTGGGTCTCTGTGAGAAAGGGTCTTCTACAAAGCAGAGGGGTCACAGGTGAGCCGATGCCGCTCAGTTCTGGCTGTTCAGGTGGGTGTATAACCCACCCAGTCCCATACTGAAGGTAAAAGCAACAAGTGAGCCGGTCACTAGCACCGACGCGGTCGTGAACAGGTTCCCCAAGGGGCAGATTTGGCAGATGAGCTTTCACTGGATATAAAGGGTCGGAAGGCTAGAAAAAGACGTACAAAAAGGAAAGGCAGGTGTTCTGTAGGCATCCGTCACCTGTCCTTCAGCCAGCCACTGAGAAACCTGGAAGAGAGCTTTTCAAAAAGTGTTGCTGCGGCTCTTAGAGCAAGTGCGTTTTCCAGAATGGACATGCTACAAAAGCAACCGGAAGTGAAAGGCACTTTTTCTTCTAAATTGTTGCCTTCAATAATTTCACTAACTCTTGTCAACAATTTGCAGATGGGCCTGCTTATTCAAAATAAAAGATCTGTGCTGAGACATCAGAGGACGTGACAAAGTTAACGCCCCTCTGCGAACACCTAGCATATCAGGATATAAAAACGATGTCTCCCGGAGTCTAATTTCTTTTAATCACCTGTATCAGGTGAGCAAAAAGGTGCTCTAGACATACGAGTGCTCTGCTAACACGACGAGGACACCTTGCGGTGCGCACGAGCGAGCGGCACCGGGCGGTTTGGTTTGCGTTGGGGCCACCTGCTCCCCGGGGGAACTGCTCTCAGAACACACCAGGAGGCGGGGACTCTCGTGGGGCTGCCTGCACACCCGCGGCCTGGCTTCGTCTTTCTCCTGACGGCGTGGACAGTGCCATCAGGTCTCGCTCTGGGGCCGGCACAGTCACTCTTCCGACTTGTACTCCCGACTCTGGTGCATCTTGGAAAGCACGCGCTCGTAGAACAGCAGGTAGGCGCTGGAGGACAGGACCTCCTGCAGGCTGGCCTTGCGGACGGTATCGTCGGAAATCCACAGCCACTGGTTGCTGGTCGAGAGGGGGTTCTTGGCCGAAGGTGGGGACCGTCGGTAAGTCACGAAGTGTCCGGAGTGCATGTCTCCATGGTGGACGACAACTGCCATCAGCCGGAAGAGGTACGTGGAGGAGCTGAACGGTAGGAACAAATGCCAGTGGTTTACAAAAGCAAGAAGTAAAACAATCCTAGATATTCAACAACAGGGGGCTGATACAATGGTACATCCGTACAAGTGAATGCTACACAACCATTAAAATACAGACCTATATTTACTGGTACAATGCCCATTCTATGAGTGTCTGTACAAGTGCGCGCACACACATTACAGAGTGGAAGACGTTAAGGACTTAACTGGTGATCTAGGTGTTATCCCAAGATATTAAAAATTTTCTGCTTTATACTTTTTCTACATACATTCATACATGTATGCACACATACACATATATTTAAATTTTATAATTCTTATATTTATAGTGACTTCCATTTTGGACAGAAATAAACAGGAATGCATAATAATGAAGTTCCACCTATAAATGAAAGACAGCCATCTCCACACTCATTCACTTCCTGAAGAGCTAATTTTGGAAACCCAGAGAAACAGCAGCCTCCACGGAATGAAGGCTGCCTCTGAAGAGCGGCTCACCTGTAGTCCGGAACCACCGGGAGGGGGAAGGGCATTGGGGCTGGCAGGGTGGGCAACAAAGATGGGGAGCAGGCACCATTCATAAAAATTTGGGTTTTGGGGCCCCCTGGCTGATTCAGAACTGCAAGAGAAAAAGGCCCGAGGCAGTTAAAATTAGCAACGGGTGTGGGTAAGCAAAACATGGGTTTGATTACTGATTACGCTGAAATGTAACTACCCAATAATGCTACGAAGAAAATATACTTATATATATTTTTTAAATATACCTCCTGCACTCCCCCTACTGGGGATGTGCCCGCAACCAAGGTACATGCCCTTGACCGGAATCGAACCTGGGACCCTTCAGTCCGTAGGCTGCAGGCCGATGCTCTATCCACTGAGCCTAAATATTTCTTTTTGTTACTGTAAAGTTTCCTGCCTTTTTGTCCCTGTTTTAATCACCAACAGGAAAAGCACATGGAGCTCCGGGTCCACTGTTCACTTTGGTGGTTTTGTAAATCACTGTCTGCTTAAGGGCCCGGGTCAGAATTAAGCAGTAGCTACGTTACTGGCATTTTGACCTAAACCTGCAGTTTCTCAACCTTGACATGATCGACATTTGGGATGGATAATTCTTTGTTGTGGGGCTTCCCTGTGCATTGCAGGATATCTAACATCATCTCTGGCCTCTACCTACTACATTCCTGTGACACCCCTCTCGGCCAGAAATGTCACCAGCCACGGCCCAATGTCCTCTGGGAGGCAAAATTCCTTGTTTCGAACCACTGACCTAAACTTTCTCTCTCCTTTCATTGTCAGCTTCTAAGGAATACCAACATGTAACAGTGTTCACACATGCTCATGGGAGTAGGTACAATAATTAAGGAGATATTTACATCTCGTTTCCTCTCAAGTGTCACATGGGAGGGGCTTTAAGTACAAGGAGTTCACTGTTGGCCTCTTTAACCATGGCCACCACGGGGTGACCGTGAGCAGACCTGCACTCCCACCCGGGAAGACGGTCGGGACTTGAGTGGGAGCATGAGGTGCTATTTACATCTCGTTTCCTCTCAAGTGTCACATGGGAAGGGCTTTAAGTACAAGGAGTTCACTGTTGGCCTCTTTTAACCATGGCCACCACGGGGTGACCGTGAGCAGACCTGCACTCCCACCCGGGAAGACGGTCGGGACTTAAGTGGGAGCATGAGGTGGTGGTTCAGGCGTGGAGCGCTTAACATCGGTGGGCTTCCTCATCTCTAACTCTAAAGCTCTCTACAGATGATATCAGATGCATTTATAACACTGCCCAACACTGCCTTCTAGTGCCCATTCCCTGCTGTTGGCCTGGGGACCAATCATTTCACCTCTTGACGCCTTGATTTTCTCCTCGGTGAGACTGAGGGTGATAATAGTGACCTGCTTCACTGGGACCCCATTCAACGAGGGACCTCAAGTGAGGCCAGTAATGGAATTAGATAATAAATAAGTCATTCAGTAGAGGAGAAGCATCAACCCCAATGAGATGTTCAGTGATCTCTACCCAGGACATTTCTTCCCCACACTTTCTGTATAATTGAGTTGACTGTGCTCAGGGGGGAAATAGAAATTCACTGGGCCTGGCTGGTGTGGCTCAGTTGGTTGGGCATCGTCCCCTGCACCGAACGACCACAGGTTCCACTCTCAGTCAGGGCACACGTCCAGGCTGCGGGCTTGATCCCCAGTGGGGGGCCAGTAGGGACCGGGTAGGGGGTAACCGATCAATGTTTCTCACATCAATGTTTCTTTCCCTCTCTAAAAAAATAAATAATCAATAAAAACATTTTAAAAAAAAAGAAAGAAAAAATAAAAAGAAGAAGAGCTTGGCTGGCATGGCTCAGTGTTGACCTATGAACCAGAAGGTCACGGTTCAATTCCCAGTCGGGGCACATGCCCAGGTTAGGGGCTCAATCAACAGTGTGGAGGCAGCCAATCAATGATTCCCTCTCATCATTGATGTTTCTATCATTCTCTCCCTCTCCCTTCCTCTTTGAAATCAATAAAAATATATTTAAGAAAAAATTTTTTAAAAATTCACTGGAATGATATGTGAACCAATTATTGCTTAGTCAAAAGACCAGACAGAAATCTTAAGCTTTTCTTCCTATATTTTTTCAAATGTGAGTTTTTAAAACTATACATCTTGCCCTAGCTGCTTTGGCTTAATGGATAGAGCATGGGCCTGTGGACTGCAGGGGCCCAGGTTCGATTCTGGTCAAGGGCACATGCCCGGGTTGCCGTCTCGATCCCCAGTGTGGGTCATGCAGGAGGCAGCCGATCAATGATTCTTTTTCATCACTGATGTTTCTATCTCTCTCTCCCTCTCCCTTCCTCTCTGAAATCAATAAAAACAAACAAAACTATACTAGGTCATGCGGAGGCAGCCGATCAATGATTCTTTTTCATCACTGATGTTTCTATCTCTCTCTCCCTCTCCCTTCCTCTCTGAAATCAATAAAAACAAACAAAACTATACATTTCATTACTATATCATTTTAACCTCTTTTAAGAAATCTTATCCCTCTGGCCCCAATCCTGCTGTTTTCAAGAATTTCAACAACCACCGGACAAGCCTTCAAGGCAGAAAAGCCCCCGACGCTAGAGATACCAAACTCCTTTTCTCTGTGCTGCAGGCTCCCGCTGCCTTAGCTCCTCGGGCACGTACCTGATTTGGGGGCTGCCGGCCCGTCCTGCAGTTCCAGCGCAGGCCTTGCCTTCTCCTTCAGTTTAGGACTGTGTTGACCAGGTTTATGTCCAAGAAGGTGGTACTTATAGATGTCCATCATCAGGAACTCGTTGAACTGCACATGCTCGTGCCGCTTCAGGGGCGTGCCGTGGCTGGACCAGCTCAGCCGCTGCAGGTGGATGCACAGACACTGAGGGAGCTGCAGGTGGGAGAAACCGGAAGTGCTGAGTGTCGGGAGCGGGCCCCCAAGAGGCCTCGAAAGCAGAGCCGACAAGGTGCGTGGTGTGGGCTCACCTTCCCTAGTTTTAACTGCTTAACGAAAGTGGTCCTCTGGTGTTCCACCTTCTCCCCATTCAACGTCCCTTTGGCTTCAATCTGGAATAAAAGAAACAACATCCATCTGCTGAAATTCTTGAAAGGACATCTCTGAGGAGCTGCCCATCAGGTTGGTGTTTATACCTGCACTCAACTGGCACTTGACTACTACCTGCTGAACTGAACTCAGCTGCCCAATTATTTGTGGGTTTTCTGTGTTTTATTTCTTAAGTACCAGCGACAGTGGAGGCAGGAGAAATAAAAGAAGCTCTGACACTGGCATTTAATCTATTCTGTTGTGTCTTTAAAACTTCTGTTCCACACAGTCCCTCTTAATTCAGTTGCTTAGGGAGTTAGGCAGGTAGCATAGGTAAGGCGGGTGTGAGACAAGTGGGAATGGAGGGGATTGTAGCGAATCCGAGAGGGCATGTCCAATCTCAAAGCATGGCATCCAATTTCTTCTTTAAATATTTGGTGGATAAAACAGAACTCATCAGGGAAAGAGATTTGCTCCATGGGCTGCCAGGTGCCCAACCTTAGGTGGAAATGGCAGTGGCTGAAAGGATCCTCGGCGAATAGTCAGAAGAGCTCAGGCCAATGGTGTGAGACGCCCTCTATCGGGCACACAGGCTGCGGGGGAGATGGCATTCGGGGCTGAGGGCCTACCTTTGTGCAGTTGTCACACACAACATCCCGCACGGATTCTGATGAGATGAAGTGGTGGAGGCAATGGTCCAGGGTCAGTGGATGACCCTACAGCACGAGAAGAAAACGCTTTATCACAATTCAAAGGGGAGCTACCGACACGGTGAACAGATGGCACCACGAATCCCAGAGCTTTCTTTTTGCTCATGGAGGCAAAAAAGCTTCACAGACACAACTGGCTGCCTTCTGAACAAACCTGGAGCTCAAGCACCCTAGACTGGCTACTGCGACGGAGTCAGGGTATGCGGACATAACGCTGCAGACAATTATGGACTCCCACACTCTTTTAGATATTTTTGAATTTGAGATTAATATGTGTGTGTATATATTTTAAAAAGCCAAAATTTCTGCAGCAAGAGACAAACCACCCACCTCTTCTCCCCCCCAATCGGGCCATGGTACTACACATTAAAACTAAATGAGTTCAATCAACCACAGGTCTGAGTAACAACATGCCGCTAGCCTGTTGAGCTACACAAAATGCCTCAAAGCCCTTCAGACTCCAATGTCTCCAAAACAGACCCCAAATGAACCATAGGTCAGTACATACCCAGGTGGCAGCTGGAATACTTAGTGAAAGGCTATCAAAGGTATCGAATCGAACAGGACTCTGAAACAAATATTGCAGAAAATCCAGAAAGGACTCAAGTTCAATTCAAAACTTTATAGATGGGAAAATACATGCTTATTAAAGTTTAATATTGCATCACAGACACAACTGGCTGCCTTCTGAACAAACCTGGAGCTCAAGCACCCTAGACTGGCTACTGCAACGGAGTCAGGGTATGCGGACATAACGCTGCAGACAATTATGGATTCCCACACTTTTTTAGATATTTTTGAATATGAGATTATTACGTGTGTGCATATTAAAAAGCCAAAATTTCTGCAGCAAGAGACAAACCGCCCACCTCTTCTCCCCCCAAATCGGGCCATGGTACTACACATTAAAACTAAATGGGTTCAATCAACCACAGGTCTGAGTAACAACATGCCGCTAGCCTGTTGAGCTACACAAAATGCCTCAAAGCCCTTCAGACTCCAATGTCTCCAAAACAGACCCCAAATGAACCATAGGTCAGTACATACCCAGGTGGCAGCTGGAATACTTAGTGAAAGGCTATCAAAGGTATCGAATCGAACAGGACTCTGAAACAAATATTGCAGAAAATCCAGAAAGGACTCAAGTTCAATTCAAAACTTTATAGATGGGAAAATACATGCTTATTAAAGTTTAATATTTAGAGGTTCAACACGAACATAGTGAAACATAATGTACTTACCTAGAAGCACACGCTACTGAAAACAACCTTGTAAACATGAAATACAATAATACTAATCAGCTTGGAAAACCTAAGATGACATGGCTGACCCAGAAATTTGGGGATTTTATCCTAAGGAAATAACCATGGACACGACTACAAAGATGCTTGGCACAGCATTAGCTATAACAGCAAAATGTGAATCGCTGGAATTTCTACAGAATGATTAAATAAATTCAATCATGTCCATGGGGTGCAGTGGAATACTATATTAAAATAGAGTAGTATAAGAATGTGTGATTAGGTGGAAAGATGTGTGTTTTATTATTAATTGCTAAAATAGGGTAAGAGTTCCTGCATTTGGTGATGGCAGAGTAGCTTGATTAGACGAACTCTCCTTGAGATAACAATTGTAGAATCTGGACCCAAACAAAACAAAACTACATGAATGACTGGAGAGCTACCAAAAGCAGGCAGAAATTGAAGAGAAGTCATGTCTTGGTAAAATAGGAGCTCCATGGGTGAGATTTGCATTGTGTGGCTTTTTGTCTGAAGGTCTCCCTAAAACAATGTACAAATTTGGTGAAAAACATAGATGCACAGATTCAAGAAATGCAGCAAACTCTAAACAAATACAAAGAAAACTATGTTTATGCACTGAATGGGCAAACTACTGAAACCCCCAAAATAAAGAGGAAATCTTATAAGCAGCCAGAGAAAAAGTGACACTTTCTATACAAAGGGATGAAATGACTGATGCTGACTTTGCATTAGAAAAAATGCACATCAGAAGACGACAATGCCTATAAAGGGATGAATTTTAAATAAACCAAATGAAACCAAAACAACAGCAACCCCAGATTCTATACCCAGCAAAACTATTCTTTTTTTTTTATTTAAAAAAAAAAGGGGGGGCAAAATGAAAAACATTTTCAGACAAATTAAATCTAAGTGAAATTGCTGCCAATAGACCTGCAAGAAATGTTGAAGGAATCCTTTTAGGCTGAATGGGAAAACCATCAAACGCACTTGGGTCTACAGAAAGGGCTGAAGAAAACTGAGAACAGCAAGTGTAAAATTGTTTTCTTTTTATTTTCTTTTAAACATATTTAACTGTCTAAAGCAAAAAGTATGACAGTATTATGGGATCTGTGATGGAAACATATATGACAAAAATAACACACAAAGGATGCAGGACTAGAACTATATTTTTATAAATTTCCTGTATTTCGCATGGGATATAATATTAACTCTAAATGGTTAAAATTGCATGATTTCATCATTAACCCTTCCCCCCAAACTTAAAAAGTACAGCTAAAAGCCAACAGAGAAATTACAACAAAATACTAAAAAATATTCTAAGGAATCTACAATAAAACTTCTGGAATCAGTAAATGAGTTTTTGCAAGATCGCAAGATAGAGGGTCAATATACAAACAATTGTATTTCCATATACTAGAAAAAGATTTTAAAATCCCACTTACAATAGTATCAAAATACAAATAAAATGCAAAGAAAAGAGATGAATGGGAAAGTTCTAGATTAAAAGATATTTAAGACATATGAATTGTAAGTTATGGATCATTTTTTTAATCCTCACCCATTATTGATTTTAGAGAGAGAGAGGAAGGCAGAGGGGAGGGGAGAGAGAAAGAGAAATGGGGAGTAACTGCTAATAGGTCCAGGTTTTTTGGGGGGCGGTTGATAATGAAAATATCCTAAAATTATTTGAGGTGATAGTTGTACAATTCTCTATTTCTGTATTATGTTGGAAAATTTCCAAGTAAAAATATATTTTAAAACCTCAAAAACAAAAAACAAAACAACAGTCCTAGAATCTGCTGTGTCCACCATCAGTATAGAGTATAGACCCAAACTCAGGACTTGAATTAGAGCAACCCACAGTGCGTCTGTGGCTCTTGGTGCAGAAGATGCCACCTGAAGATCAGTGAACATGTTAGTACTGACCACAGGGGGGCAGTCTGTCCACTAAGGGCCCAGGCAATCACAAATGGCATATACCAGTTAGTCCACACTCTCTGACCCTTCATGAATCTTAACCTAAAAGAAAACATCGCGAGAAAATATAAAGCACTGGTGTATTTACCTGGTGTTCACAGTGTTTGCAGACCATGTTACTAGTAAGTCTCCCATGAAAAGGATGCTGAGATTTCCAGTGATTGGATGTGGGATGAGGTGCCCCTGCAACACAAAACATCTTTGGATCTGCCACCTCCAGCCCCCTGGTACCAACCTCAAAATTCACCCTCCTTTTTATTTGTTTATTTTTATTTATTATTATTATTATTAATATATTTAATTGATTTCAGAGAGGAAGGGAGAGGGAGAGATAGAAACATCAATGATGAGAGAGAATCACTGATAGGCTGCCCCCCGCACGCCCCCTACTGGGGATCGAGCCTGCAACCTGGGCATGTGCCCTGACCAGGAATCAAACCATGACCTCCTGGTTCATAGATCAATGCTCAACCACGGAGCCACGCTGGCCAGGCTACCCTCCTTTTTAGTATGTGGTAGCAATGCTCTTTTTAGAAAGAAATACCCCTGAAAATTAAATTAAAAATAGCTTTTCTTATTGATATACATAAAAAAGACAAACCATTTCCTTCACAGGAGAACTTATACAGGTCCTTAAATGTGGTTTCTGTATAATGGGTACAGCCACATTTTAGAAAGGAATTTGTGGTTAGTGACGTCTTTTCATAAACATATGCTTCAAATGTTTGAGATGTCAACAGGATACCATAAGTGAACATTCCACAAAGCAAGATAACCTTCTGAAATACCATCAGAAGAAGCAGATTCTGAAAGACACTCTTTAAAAATAGAATGGGGGTTAGTGGAATAAACACAGTGTGATGTGCTCGTTAGACACACAGGCCCTAGAGTCTGGCTGCCCTGGGCTTATTAGCTATGTCATATCATCTCTACAAGCCTCAGTTTGCTGGCAATGGGGATAATTTCTGTCCCATTATCACCAATATCAGGGGCGTGCCGTGGCTGGACCAGCTCAGCTGCTGCAGGTGGATGCACAGACACTGAGGGAGCCAGTACTGGTACACCGTACGGGCTCCAAAGATAATCGTGTGGGTTTTTAAAAAATATATATTTCTATTGATTTCAGAGAGGAAGGGAGAGGGAGACAGAAACATCAATGATGAGAGAGAATCATTGATCAGCTGCCTCCACATGCCCCCTACTGGGGATCAAGCCCACAACCCAGGCATGATCCCAAAGGTAATCATTCTTATTGCTACTAATGCACAAAATAATTGATGTCTCTTTTTTTATATATATATAAGTTTAAGTCTTAAGAAAACAACGATTTCCTTCTAAGGAGCACTGTGATCATTTGTAGTAAGCTGGCCAAAGTGGAAATGCTGAGAACATGAGTTTCAGCTTACTAAGTTCCTCACAGGATCACTTCAGAAAGGTAAAAAGAGCCCGGCTGGTGTGGCTCGGTGGTTGAGCGTCAACCTGCGAACCAGGAGGTCACAGTTTGATTCCCTGTTGGGGTACAAGCCAGGACTGCAGGCTCGATCCTCAGTAGGGGGCGTGCAGGAGGCAGCTGATCAATGATTCTCTCTCACCATTGATGTTTCTATCTCTCTCACCCTCTCCCTTCCTCTCTGAAGTCAATAAAAATATATTTTTTTTAAAATGTAAAAATAAAACCCTCCCTTGTAGTTGAAATAAGTCCGTTTGGAGGAAACTGAGCAGGCTAAGATGGGAAGGAATAATTCAAGATGTTCACGGAGGGAACCATTTAAAGCTGTCTCCAAAACACAAATTCCTTTGGGAGTACACACAGTTCAAGCTGGATTAGGTGGCACCAGAAAAAAAAAAAATTTAAATGAGCAAATGCTTGTCATATCTAGAAAGTACCCATCTTATGTGCTGCAGTTCAATGGGCAATGACTACCTCTTGTGCGGCAGGTTATCTGCGTGGGAGTGACTTCCGGCTGCTGCTGTAAGGAAAAGAGAAGCAGACTGAAGACCCCACTGCAACCCTTTGTCGCCCTCAGCCCACGCCCAAATCTCACAAGTTTCTGTGCTGACTGCACCATGAAAGCAACTTTTCACAAAGGTTTCTAAAAGCAGCCTTGATCAGCCTCTCTGGTTGGTTACTGTGCCTGTTCCTTCATCCAATGCACTCAAAACATATTTCCTCTCTCTGGAATATTACCCCTCTTTACCAGTTAACTTTTATAACGTTTCAGGGAAATGAAGATTCACTTAGCATTCCCAGGGCTCTGCGTTCCCCTGTATATAGAGGGGGGTGAGGAATGCATTTTTCCCTTTTTCAAGCAACACAAATTGCATCATTTTGAAGTCTTCCAAGTCACTACCTGCAAAGCATGCAGTTTCAGACCCTCTCCCCACCCCACCCCCACTGCCGATTGTGACTGAATCTGACTTGTGAGTTTAAACTTGTACAAAGATAATACTCATAGTCCCTACACCTATTAAACACGCACGAACCACATTAAATGCTTTGGAAATATTCATCGTTTACCTCCAGGGAATGCACATCAAACAAATGTGTGACCCGGGGCTGGCGGTCCCGCTCATCTTCCAATGACGAGGTAATGACGTGGAATAACTCGTGAGCATCCTGCCAAAGGGCACAGCGTCCTTCAGAGAGGCCCGAGGAGGCCAGGGCAGCACCAGGACCACCCCCGTGTGGGCCGCTGGGCAGCCCCCTCCAGCTCATGTGGGCGGGATTTGCTTCCCACCTTCTCAGGGCCCGGCTCCTTCAACGGAAACAGTTCCGTCCTGGACATTTTCACAATGAAGACCCTCCCCAGCCGGAGAGCTCACTAGTGGGAAGGAGTCTCTAAATAAACCTGTTTTGAATGTTGTGTTCACCTGCTCTTCAAAGGAAGAGATCTGCCATCTGTACATCCTTAAGACGTCCAACAGGCAGCTTGCATCCAAGACCTCATCATCAGTAACTTCTTGGCAGGAAAGAGCTGGAAACAAAAATGGTAACATACTTATTAAATTCATCAGTGAAAGACAAATATGATTTCACTTATATGTAGAATCTAAAACACAAAGGAATAAACTCAGAGAGAACAAACTGATGGTTGCCAGGTGGGAGGGGGGTTGGGAGGTTGGATGAAAAATATAAAAGGATTAAAAGTACAAATTGGCAGTTACAAAATAGTCACAGGGATGTAAAGTACAGCATAGGAAATATAGTCAATAATATTATAATAACTATGTGTAGCATCTGGGTTACTAGACTTACCAGGGTAAGTTACAGAAACGTCTGACCACTATGCTGTACACCTGAAATTAATATATTGTCTTTTTGTTGTTGTTAATCCTCACCCAAGGATATTTTTCCATTGATTTTTAGGGAGAGTGGAAGAGGGAGGGAAAGACAGAGAGAAACATCAATGTGAGAGAAACACACTTGTTGCCTCCTGCATGCTCCCTGACCAGGGCCTGGGCCGGGGAGGAGCCTGCAACCACAGTATATGCCCTTGACCAGAATCGAACCCGGGACCCTATGGTCTGCTGGCCGACCCTCTATCCACTGAGCCAAACTGGCTAGGGCATATCATATTCTGTATCCTGCTCTTTTAAACTTAATATTATAGCTTATATCCTCTCCCAAATTAGGAAAAACAAGACTTCATAAAGATGATTTGGCCAAAACCGGTTTGGCTCAGTGGATAGAGCGTTGGCCTGCGGATTGAGGGGTCCCAGGTTCGATTCCGGTCAAGGGCATGTGCCTGGGTTGCGGGCACATCCCCAGTGGGAGATGTGCAGGAGGCAGCTGATCGATGTTTCTCTCTCATCGATGTTTCTAACTCTCTATCTCTCTCCCTTCCTCTCTGTAAAAAATCAATAAAATATATTTGAAAAAAAAAAAAAAAGATGACTTGAATGGCTATGTACTACTCATGGATTGCTTCATCATTCTACCGAGGGACACGAATACTCTCTCTTTTTCCCCCCTTATAACTAGGTGTTGGAGATCTTTGTGCATACACCAGCAACTCCCAAATTGCGTTCTGTTGAATGTCTTCAGGATGTTAACAGATGTCAATGTGGTGGGTAGGAGGAAGGACAGTTCTGCAGTCAAATGTGGTTTAAAAATGAAGTTAGAGCCCGGCCTGCATGGCTCAGTGGTTGAGCATTGACCTATAAACCGGGAAGTCATGGTTCGATTCCCTGTCAGGACCATGATGCCTGGGTTGTGGGCTCGATCCCCAGTGTGGGGTGTGCAGGGAGCAGCCCATCAATGATTCTCTCTCATCATTGATGTTTCTATCTCTCTCTTCCTTTCCCTTCCTCTCTGAAATCAACAAAAATATATATATATTTTAAAATGAAGTTAGATAAGTGACTTCTTAAAATCCTATGTATATCGTGACTCTCCAGGCTCAGGGCCAGGGTCCAGCCATTCCCACACCCTCCCAACCTCACTCAGGCTGGTGTAAATCACAGTCCACATTTCTAACTGTTTCCTTGAGCCAGGCTTCCAGACAAGGCATTGCTAAGGCCAATGGTGTGGAACATTTGGCAAGCCATGACTGTGCAGCTCCAAACCGCTTCCCCGAAAGTTCCCCTCCCTCCCAACAGTGTGTAGGAACATGTCATCCAACAGCTGGTCACGACCAGGATTTGTTTTTCAATCCCTGCTGACAGGCAAAAAAAAAAAAAACCAACCCAGTGTACCTCGCTGTTATTTTAAGTCAGTTAAGATGCATGTTTGAGTGTCTGTTAGATACACTTTTTATCTATCGAAATACAATTTGTATTATTTTTCTTCCTTCCTAGGCTAACATACTTTAAAAAAAAACACAAAACCTTTAATGTTTTCGAAACCAGAGTATTCGATAATCAAAATGGTTATGTCACTGGGTTTTCTTCTTCCCTAGAAATCTATTACTCAACTGACAATTTTTAGAATAGCTGGTGATATATTTGCTTTTGCTTTTAAAGTAGCTGTTTGTATCTACTGGGCTCTTCGTGGTTTTCCCCGTAATGACCTGTACGATCTTTTCCTGCACTGAGGCTATTAACCCTTTGTCTACCATCCGAGCTGCGGCTTTGACAATGCACACAGTCCCCCTTCAATGCCCAGCCAGATACCTTTCAGGAGGTGCAACAGTGTCAAGGATAAATACTGGTGTGGGGGGCGCTCCTTCTGATCCCCGGTGTACTGCGTGGTGAACTCTTCCAGCCACCGGATGAAGGCGGGGCAGGCAGACAGGCCTTGCAGCAGGGAGTTCATGAAGCAGGTGTTCCCCAAGTTCACAAGGCCAGGCACAAGCCCTAGAAGTGGGGCGGGGAAGAGAAGAGCACATCACCTTGGACCCACTCTCTTGCTCTCTCCCATTCACGACCCAGAGTTTCTGCACCGTGGCCTTGGATTTGAAATCTGAACGTGAGAAAGTTCTCATCCACGGAGATCCGCAGCCAGGCATTCTGTCCAGGCTGAGCCGTGTCCTAGCACTGCTCCTTCAGGAGACGGCAGCGACAGATGGACAGGTCCCCGTCCGTCCGTGTTACTTTTGAAACCCACCACAGCGTCCGGTACAGTTCGGTTAACACTGAATGTACAAAACCCCATAGTAACATCTCTCTTTCCCTCCCTCATCCTCTCTCTCTCCTTTGATAAAAAAGCAAGGTTTCTCAGCACAGAAGAAAACAATTGTTCTGTTGTTGAAGACAATGACTGTGTTCTTCTAATCAGTGGGAAAGACACTATAGCAATTCCGATCAGTCTTTCTGCAAAGAGACCAACAAAATCTGGCACATTTCCCCCTGTTGCTGACATTTTTTTAAAAAAACAAACTTTTTATTATGAAAGTTCTCAAACATGCCCAAGAGAAGAGAGGATACATAATGAATTCTAATAACCATTCTCAGATTTAACAAAGATCAACATTTTGCTACACCTATTTGCCCCCCCTCGAAGCTGACTTTTTTAATCAACAGAAGTAGAGCAACATTTACAAAAGGGCACATTTTTACAAATAAGGAAATAGATGTTTGTGTTCATGAAGAAACTTGAAGCATTTAGTAGTGACTACCAGCTAGTCAGTGAAACCCCAAATGCGTCATATAATTAGTCAGTTCTAATACTAAAAAACGTAATTGCCATATTAATGAGAACACTAGCAATGCCGCCACTTTTACTGCAGGGTATAAAATGTGGAGCACGTAAATACTATTTTGATCTCAGCTACTGGTGATACTAGGGACTCTCTCTTTCAACTACCAACATTTTTCTAATATCATAACTGGTATGATGCAAAAAAAAAAATTAACTTCTGTTTAAAAGAAAGTACTGTTCAAAAACTGGAGATACAAGAGAACCAAAAATGCCCTCCCCTTTTTGTACTGTTTTGGGGTAATAAGGGTTTGGGTCAAGCCTATAGACCACGGTGCCAAGTCTAAGTCTTACCTTTTCTACGCTTCTTTCTTTCTGTGATGGGACCCCAAATAACATATATTCCTGCTGCAAGAGCAGCGGCGAGTCCACCTATAACACCCCAGTTCTTCATGACTTTATACCTAAGAGAGAAAATCAGTTTACTGTCTTCCCTCATCACAAACACATTCCGTGTGTATAAAGATATATGAAGAAATAACATTCCGTCAAAATAATCCACTGGCTCCTGGCCGGTGTGGCTCAGGGGTTGAGCATCAACCTAAGAACCAGGAGGTCATGGTTGGATTCTCAGTCAGGGCACATGCCCGGGCTGCAGGCTCCATCTCCAGTAGGGGGCGTACAGGAGGCAGCCGATCTATGATTCTCTCTCATCATTGACGTTTCTATCTCTTTCACTCCCTCTCCCTTCCTCTCTGAAATCAATAATAAAAAAAAAAAAATGGCCCACTGGCCCACCAAATACTTAACTTTCAAATTAAAGTAACATATAGCAGAGGACTATGTCTTGAAAACCAGCACATTTAGACATGAGGATTTAGGACCTAAGTCAGAGCACAACCTGCCAAAAGCCCCATCTCACTGAGAGGAGAAGCCAGGGTTTTCCTCCTCTGCCCTCACTCCCCCGCACACTGCCCGTCACACCACCTCTCCGGGCCTTTGCACTGCTGCTCCCTCTCCCTAAGCTCTCCCCCCAGACCCCTGTGTGGCTCACTCCTTCACTTCCCCTCCATGTCTAACAATGAGACACTGCACTCCTGGTCCCTTTTACCCAGTTTGACTTTTTCTTTTCACCTTCTAATAGAAAATTCACTTATTCACTGTTTATTGTCTGTCTCTCTGAAATGGAATGCAAAGTCCCTGAGGGCAGGGCCCTTTGTTTAGTCACTAACACATCCCGAGTGCCTAGATCATTCTTGGCATGTAGAAGGTTCTCAATGATAGCCACTGAATGGTTGTGTATTGGAGAAAACATAGAAACAGAGTGTCATTTAGAGTACTAATGGAGAGGGGGCACACAATAGTAAATAAGATCTGTTAAGTATTTATTAAAGATTCTTAATTTTAGGTTTGTCTTGGACACTGAAGTTATTCTTTTACTGCACATGTAGAAATTTCACCAGCAATTTAAGACTGTTTTTATACAAAGTTACGCGTTTCCACAGAATAAAGCAAACCATATATGTATATACATATATGGGCAATATACACTTTGCGTGTGTGTGTGTGTGTGTGTATGTGTGTTTATATATGTGTATATATATGTATATATATTAGATATGTGTGTATGTATTTACATGTGTATAATATATCCTTATTTCAATATCTGAATCATGTAAATATTGTTTTGATCTCAGCTACTGGTGATACTAGGAATTCTATCTTACAACTACCTACATTTTCCTATTGTTATAACTGATATGACGCAAAACTGATCACTGAATTTCAAAATAAATATTTGTCTTCCCACGCAGAGTCAGTGGTGCAGAGAACTAGGTTAAGAAAGTGGAGTCACATTAATCTGGTCCGACTCTGGCTCTGCTACTCCCTTCGGCATCATTTCACCTTCTAAGCTTCCCCTTCCTAATCTGTAAGATGGGGACACTCATGAGCCCTACCTCACAGGCTTCTGGTGAGGGAAAAACAGGCGCGAATGCACAGGGTACACAGTAAGGGTAAATGTCACCTGCTAGGAGAATGATTATAACCTTAGTTTATTTATGAAAGTCATTCTTAAAGTTTCTTAAGGCACCGCTGTGCTGACTTTTACACAACAGGAGTGTTCACAAAGGGCCTGGGAAGATGAAAAAGGACCGGCACTGAAATGGTAAAGCAGGTACACATAGGCTGCCAAACCCCCTTTTCAAACACTAACAGTTCCGAGTGCCTACTCTACATCGGGCACCGTGACCGTCTCAGCTCATCCCCAAAACAATCCCACGGAGCTGGGTTCCAGGAGCACCTCCTTCTTTATAGATGAGGAAACTCAGAGCTGTAGCCAACTTGGTCAAAGAGGGTGAGACCGTGTGGATCTGAACTTGGGCCTGACAGGCTGCCAACCCTGTGCTTGACACCACAGAGCTCCTGAGGGAAACTGAAGGGCCGCCGCGTGTGGAAGGGTGGGACAGAGAACCTGCCCATGTCCTTGGCAGGGAGGGCAGGGAGGCATGGAGGGCAGGGACAAAACAACTTGGGAAATGCCATTGCTTGCCCATGTCCTTGGCAGGGAGGGCAGGGAGGGCAGGGACAAAACAACTTGGGAAATGCCATTGCTCTGCAAAATGACAGCAGCACGAGGAGAGTATGGGCCCTGGGAGTGAAAAGCTCGGGCATCTCCCCCCAGGTCAGCTGCAGGGCCATAGGCAAGGCCGACTCAAGACACGTTTCCATCTACAGAGGGGGGCACCCCAGAGCCGGCGATGGCTCCCAGCCTGTGATTGTAAGCTCTTTAGAGCTGCTCCGTTCCAGAGGCAAGAAGCTGACCTGAACAACAGGTCTCAGTCATTCAGGGACAGGACTGGGGGTGCAGGGCTCAGCTCTGACGCCTGGAGCCCGTGGAGGGTGGATAAGAGGAGGGAAACAGGGGGTCTGACAATGGGGGACAATACTGGGGGCGGGGGCTGGCAGGAATTGAGGACCTTAGCGGGACTTTAACAGGTAAAGGGGTCCTGGCTGGTTTAGGGACCCCCTTGCAAGACAATGAGTTACTAATAAGATTGGGCCGAATAGGCGATCCCGGGCATAACTGGGACGGGGACTGACGGGAATGGGGGAGGGGGCGGGGGTCGCGCTAGCCGGGCCCCCCGCATTTTGCAGGATTGGAACCATGCAGGGCTGGAGCGCTTGACAAGGCTGGGGAGCCCTGGCGGGCCAGGGCCTGACATGGCTGGGAACCCATAAGGATTGGGGGGATCCTGAAAGGATTAGGGGGACCTGGAAGGCCTGAGAGGCACCGAGAGGCCGAGGGGCACTGAGAGAATCTGAAGCCTTGACAAGCCCGCGGTTTCTAGAAGTTCTGGGGACAGTGACAGGCCTGGAGGAGGCGCCGGCATGCTGGGGTGGGGCACTGATGAAACCTGGGGGCGCTAGTAGGACAGCGGGGTGCAGACAGAATTGGCGTTGCCGAGGCCCCGGAGGCCCGCCGCCCCTCCCGCCTCGGGGCCTGGGCCTGCAACCCCGCAGGACGCAGAAGCCTCTAGAAGGCTCGCTCCGGCCTGGGGACCCCGACCAGGACGTG
>NW_005361573.1:359906-387564 GCF_000412655.1 Myotis brandtii
CGCCGGCCCCGCCACTCCCGCCGCTGACGGACAGAGGTCTCCCAGGCCTCCTGAGGCGGCGGAACCCGCGGTTAAAGTCCCAGCTCTTCAGGGGAAGGGATACCGAAGGACCGGCTCCCGAGAGGACCGGAAACAGTCGCCCCCGGAGAGAAAAAGTCGACGGACCACATCCTGTTTTTATTTATTTATTTTTTCCTTCCGGTAGCAATGGGCCCTGGCGTCGGTTACTAAGGAAGCCCTGCGGCCGGAGAACGCTTTGTTTTCAGGTTTTGCCAGGGCTCCGTTCATGAACACAGATGCCCCTTTTCCAGGAGGGAGCCTGTGTCATTTTAATCTTTTTTGGGGTGAAGAGGGCGGCCCCTCCCAAAAGCGGAATCAGGCCTCGGACTGCAGGTCCGTTATTGTGGTCAGAGTTAAGGTCGCGGAGGAAGGGCCTTGAATGATCGATCACGTGGCCCATCTCTGATGGCATCAATGGAGAAACCGAGGCCTTTAATAATAGCCACCAGACTTGCTTTTTACTTAGGTGCATTGCTGAGCATGTCACATGCATTATTCACTCACATACCGTCTTCACACCAACCTTAACGTGAGCTGCGTTTTACATCCCAGGAAACCTGAGAACTTTAGAAAAGTGATGTCTTTTGACACAGCTTGTAATTGGTGGAAACAAAGATCGGCCGTCAAGAATAGCGCTGTTCAATAGAAATATAATGCAGGCCACGTTTTAAATTTTCTAGTAGCTACATGAAGTAAAAAAAACAACAACAGATGAAATGAACAATTCTTTTACTTGACCCAGTATGTCCAAAATATTGCCAATTCTACGTAAAAATTATTAGAGATAGTTTACATTTTTTGTGTGTGTTAAGTACATTTCAATTTGGACCAGCCGCTCGATAGCCACACGTGGCCAGTGGCTACCATATTGGACAGCACACCTTACAACGCATTGGAGCTAGAGAGAATTTGCCCCTCTATTAATCACTTTCCCCAACTCCAAAGCAAACAACTGCAACTGTTTTAGTAAAGAAATCAATGCAGTGATTCTCTAAGTTTTTGGTCTGATTACCCCTTGGTATGCTTATAAGTTATTAGAGCTTTTGTTTATGTGGGTTATATCTATATTTATAGTATTAGAAATTAAAATTAAGAAATAACTATTCTTTTTTTTTAAAGTGAAGTACAATATATAATAAAATTCACCTAGTTTTAGTGTATAGTTCTATGAAGTTTTGGCAAATGCAGTCATGTAACTATTACCACAATCACCATATAGAATCACCACCCCCCCCCCCAAATTACCCCCTGTCCCATTGTAGTCAATTCCTCCAGGGACTCAGTTTTCCTGAGTCCCTGGAAAACACTTATCAAGACTGAGAAAACAATTTAAGCCCAAGAGTATCAAAGCACATATTCCATTAGACATCAGAGCCATGACCTCATCACATTTTATATAGCTTCTGGAAAATTCCAGGGCACAACCATGAGTGAATGAGAGTGGGGAAGGCAAATAATATCTATTATTCTGAAAATAGTTTTTACTTCAATAACCACCTGAAGGGGTCCCAAGGAGGGGTTCTGCAAATATACTTGCAGAACCTCTACTTTAAATGTTTTTTTAAAAACTGATTTTTAGAGAGAGAGGAAGGGAGAGGAATAGAGCTATGGAAACATTGATGAGAGAGAAATTTCATCGATCGGCTGCCTCCTGCATGCCCCCTACTAGGGATTAAGCCCACCACCCAGGAGTGTGTGCCCTGACCAGGAATCAAACTGTTGACCTCTTGTTTCCTGGGTTGACGCTCAGCCACTGATTCACACCTCCAGGTGAGAACCCCTCCTTTAACTTCTTGAGTGAATACCGTGCCATCCCATCCACAGATCTACTTAGAACTCTACATGGCAGACTAGTTTCAATAACATAGAGTATCCACAGCCAATCAACTCTCAAGTATTTTTGAGCACTTTGCATGCCTTATCTGGATTGAATTCTTGCAACAGTCACATGAGTAATAACAGTACATCACATTCATGAAGTTAGTATCTCCTCCAGCCTGGCCCTCCCTGCTCCTCTAACCAGTAGGGGTATGGCTGTCCTTGACTAACAGATGTTCTTATTATTAAGGATATATTACTCATTATGGCAATAATGCCGCAGCCAGGAACCAGCAGGGCCTGCTCTAACATCCGTCTGGCAGATCAAGGGTTCACAGCACCAACAGAGAGCACACAGTCACTATTTAGAGTCTTAGAGCTCTTCCAGCTGCTGGTATTATTCTGCAGGCAAATGGTTTATTCAGGACCCTCAGCTCCTGAGGATTAAAAACCAAAAGCAGCATTTTCCCAGCTGCCCCCATGTGTACTAAGTTGGACCTCTTCCTTTCACACCATGGAGTAGGGCCCTTGTAACGCAATGTTTGTATCTATGTTTAGAGACTTCTCATCTCCTTTCCATAGATATATTGGTGTTCTCTTTATTTTTTTAATTTAAAACTCAAATCTGATTCCAAAGTCTTCTCCCTGATCCCAGGGGAGTGAGTGTCCGAGGGAGAGAGAAGGATAGCTCTGTATTCCTTCTTCACTCCCTCTTCTGGCTTCCTGTGTGTCAGAAGGAAGAGCTCAGAAATTGTGATCAAGGTGTGACACAAAGTCACAAGAAAGATCTAGAATCCAATTAAGTATCTTTTTAATATGTTTTAATATATTTTTATTGATTTCAGAGAGAAAGGGAGAGGGAGAGGGAAAGGGAGATAGAAACATCAATGATGAGAGAGAATCATCAATCGGCTGCCTCCTGCACACCCCACACTGGGATTGAGCCTGCAACCCAGGCATGTGCCCTGACCGGGAATGGAACCAGTGACCTTCTGGTTCATGGGTCAACGCGCAACCATTGAGCCACACTGGCTGGGCATCTTTTTAATATTTAAAAAAATTATCATTGTTCTATATTTTCCTCCAGATAGGTAGGGATATGGGGAGCTTCCAGGTTAGCAAAGACATCCATGTCAGGAGGGTGACACCCCAACTCCACGGGGGCAGAAGCTCCTGCACACTCAGGACCCTCCCAGATCTCACCCTATGCATCTCCTTACCTGGCTGTTCATCTGTGTCCTTTATCATCTCCTTTAATTAACTGGCACATGTAATTAACTGGTAAATTACATTAAGTTAATTAAAGGAGATGATAAAGGATATAGATGCTTCCCTGTAGTGTTTCCCTAAGTATTTCCCTGCATTTTAGGGAAGTTTCCCTGAACAACTCTAGCAAATTAATCAAACTGGAGGAGAAAATCATGGGAACCTCCAATGTGTGGCCAAATCAGACAGAAGTTGTGGGTGACCTGAGGACCTAGGACTGGACATTGGCATTTGAAGTGGGGTGGGAGCTGTCCCGTGAAACTGAGCCCTTGACCTGTTGGACATGACATTATCTCCAGGTAGGTAGTATCAGAACTGACTTAAATTGTAGAGCACCTAGCCTGGCCGGTGTGGCTCAGTGGTTGAGTGTCGACCTATGACCCAAGAGATCATGGTTCGATTCCCCATCAGGGCACATGCCTGGGTTGCAGGCTTGATCCCCAGTAGGGGGCATGCAGGAGGCAGTCGGTCGATGTTTCTCTCTCCCTCTCCCTTCCTCTCTGAAATCAATAAAAAAAATATATATTTTTAAAAATTGTAGGACACCCAGCTGGTGTCACAGAGACTTGCTTGTGTAGGGTAAACCACACACGTCTGGTGTCAGAAGCGTCGGTGCACGACGCTCCAACCAACTGACCCACCCACCGGGCCAGGATGCCTTGACATTTTTAAACAAGGGCTTAATCTCCTAACCAAGCCTCCCCTTTCTGCTGGCTCCTGCGGTAAGTCAGGAGGTTCTTACACTTCCCAGCACAAGGCCAGGGACCGGGGAGTGACTCCAGGTGGCAGTGCCATCCCACCAGCACGGCTAGCAGAGCAGAGACCTACCACCAAAGTCTGAGTTTTTCCTTTTGGTCTTTTATCCAGTGTCAGTTCTCAAAAAAAAAAAAAAAGACAAATCTCTTTATGAATTTAAATCCATAGGCTTCCCTTTTAAAATTAAGTGCCATTTTTATAACTACTAGAATATTGTTTTGATACAAAATAGGGTTTAAAACTGAGGTGATTGGAGAACCGCTGGTACATAGCACATGCTTTTTATATTCAGTATTTCAGGCTAAGGGGCAACTTGTCAGGCTCTATTCCAGCCTCTATTTAAAAATTTTTTAAATCTTCATCTGAATATGTTTTTTTAAAATATATTTTTATTGATTTCAGAGAGAGTGAAGGAGAGGGAGAGATGGAAACATCAATGATGACAGAGAATCATTGACCAGCTGCCTCCTGCATGCCCCGCACTGGGGATCAAGCCCACAACCCGGGTATGTGCCTGTGACCAGAATAGAACCTGGGACCTTTCAGTCCTCAGGCCAACGTTCTATCCACTGAGCCAAACTGGCTAGGGCTGAGGATATGATTTTTATTGAAGAGGGAAGGGGGCAAGAGAGAGAGGAGAGAGAGAGAGAGAGAGAGAGAGAGAGAGAGGCTGGTTGCCTCCTGTACATGCCCAACAGGGGATTGAACCACAGCTGAGGTATGTGCCCTGACCAGGAATCAAACCCACAACATTTTCGGTGTACAGGATGATGCTCCAAACAACTGGGCAACCGGGCTGGGGCGCCAGCCTCTATTTTTAAGATGTTCGCCTTATAAAAAAAGAATCTGAGGGGGGAAATCATGGTGCTTTATGCCGCCGTGAAATAAAACCCATCTGGCTTTTGGCATGCCCTCATTTCCCGGGCAGATGGATAATGCGGTTAGCTGGGGGCAACTGCCTTTATAATATTCCAGTCTGCCCAAGGATGTCTCAAAGACCAGAGGTATAAAAATGCGAGCCATGTTTGTCTTGGCTGATAGTATCATCCAGATGTAACTTTAGAACAGGGATTCTCAATTCTCACCAGCATCAGCATCACCTGGGACTCTCTTACAAATGCAAACACAGGCCTCTCCCCAGATCTGCTGAATTAGAAACTCGGAATGGGGCTCGGCTACCTGTGTGTTAACGAGCCCGTTGGGGGATGCTGACCCGTGCTCAGAAGTAAGAAACCATTGCTTTAGAAAAACACCACCACATTTCTAAGAAAGACGAGAAAACATTATATTTTATAAGTTAATCAACATGTTATTTAGTAATTTACTTCTCTAAGACATTTTTTCAATGCCTATTATGTACTAAGTATTTTCCCAGTGTTCAGGGGTGCACCTCGGGAGTCCTTAGAGAGCAGGCAGAAAATATAAACGTGCAACACTTGCTCTGGCCTGGCTGCAGAGTGGACAGGATGGAGCAGACTGTTTTGGGGCCCGGGTTGCTAGTGGCCAGAGAGAAAGGAAGACCCGGGGGAGAAATGCTGTGCGCCCGCCCCCACCCCTTTCCCAAGAAGCGAATAATCCTATTACATAAAAAATTCTCTGTTTAAATGTTGGAAAAATTGGAAACAAATTTTAAAAGTACTTTTTAATAAAAAAGGACATCTTTATTGAGATATCATTCGCATGCCATATAGACAGGGCTGTAGAAATCAGGTAATAATGCTTGTTGGGTAAATGAATGAGCGATATTTGGCCTTCTCACACTTGCCTTACTTTTTTTTTTTCCTTGATTCATTTCACTAGACCTTCAGCTCCGTGATGACAATGGCACGTCTAACTTGTTCTCTGTCATATGCCCAGTGCCTATTATAGTAGGTGCTCAATAAACAGTTCTTTAATGCATGGACAAATTTAAAATTTTCTTTGTCATATTCTGCATTTGTTAGAGCACCCTGCGTTTCAAGAATATTATACCCATAACATTAATGAATCCCTACAGATAAGCATTTAGAGAGATGCCGTTAACCAAAGGGTGCTCATGGGTACCTCGACAGCCATTTCACAGGCGGGCGTGCCCTATGGGCACCCCAGTAAAACCCCACCAGCCACAGAGAGCCAGTCAATTCTTCTAACCAGGAGGGCTCTCCCCGCCCCCTCTCCCCGCACAGCTTGCTCTGCCCTCCGCCCCCTCCTCTCCGCCCACTCTCGCCGCGGTCTCCTGGCGGCGGAGGCTTTGTCTCGTGGGCTGGTCCCCCGGCGGCTGCCTCCCCCGAACAGCTGCCGCCAGAGGGAGGAAGCGGCGCGGGAGCTGTCCGGCACCCCCGGTGCTGAAACCCCGACCGCTCGTCATCCACCACCACCACCATGTAAGGGCCATGAGAAGGGCTCGTCCTCGCGCAGCGCGGACATGGAGGAGGACTTATTCCAGCTCAGGCAGCTGCCGTGAGTACCAGGGGGGGCGAGTGAGCGGCAGGCCGGCTTTCCTTGCAAATATGAAACCCTGCAGGGGGGCATCGCTGCGTGGCTTCTTGAATTTAAAGGGAACCGTTTCAGAGGAGAGAATTAGGCCTGGAGGAGAAAAGCCATTTTCCTACCCCAGGAGCCCAGCCTCTGTATCTGACTCAGTTCGATTTTTATTTTTATTTTTTTCCAGATCCGTCAGAATCTTATGGGGGCATCCACAGGGTGTTCTGCTTCCCCTTTTAATTGCTCTCCATCCTAAAGGGATTTTGAGGTCTGTGTTTTCAGAAAGCATTCGCCGCCGTTTTGCAATGTGGGCTGAATTTACGAGTCCATGCAATGACATGGGCTCTTCCTAGCCCTTCTCCTGTGCTGTGAAATTCCTAATTTTTCTGCAGGGGCGTCTGCAAGGGGCTGATGACTGAGGTTGGAAACTGGTGTCTGAAAAGCCAAGATGCCTTCCCAGAGGGGAGGCCAGGGCAAAGTCCGGTTGTTTAGGAAGCGTGTGAATGGGAGGGCTGTGCACCCTGGCTGAAACCTCTTGCCTTCTTCTGAATGGAAGGTTTTTGTAACAGCTAGAGTGAGACTCACTGTCAACAGCTTTCCTTGGGAACATCAGCAACACACTGCTTAGCGGATGGGCATTTTTAAAGCGATACCAAATTTGTTCTGAGACCTTTGAGGAAATACAACCAAGCAAAGGAAAGGACAGGGGCCTCGCAGGGGGGGCTTAGGGAGGTCTCCTACCGCAAGCCCACGGTGATTTCTTAAGCAAATCCCAAGAGTCTGAGGTGGGCATTAAAAAGCACACTAAGGGGGGACTGTTGTTTTAATTTTTAGAAGCGCTAGCCATTTGGATGGTAGCAGTAGACACCATTTGGATTTGTTGGGAAGGATACGATATTGTTCGTATGTGTGTATCTTCTTGACTTGAAACATTTTTTTTCCCTCTCGCTAAGCCACTGAGGCACTCTCCCAAGTGACTTTTAGTGTGACTGACACAGCTCTCTGAGGCTCCGAGTCCTGAAGGATATTGCAATATTTACTTCTCAATCAGCGTCAAATTAATTTTCATTTCCAATGCTTAATTAATTCAAATGTTACTTTTAGGCTTCCATTAATTGATCCACAAATAGCATAGCTTATGTAACACAGCATTCTTTCACAAATGCTGAAGGATGCTCAGTGATCATATCCAAAGGTCGATGTCTGAATCCATAACAATGCACCTATCTGAGCGCAAGTCTCTCAAGGAAAACACACCACTTCCATTGAAAATAAGGATCATGTTCAAAGCCAACCTACTATCCCCAGGTGAAAAAAATAATTTAGAGACTGAAATATGAAATTTGGTCCTCACAATAACAATACGATTCATATTGGAGCTGCCGTTTTCCTGGGATAAATTTTCAAATAATGTCAGAGCATGTGAACCTGGCGAGTTACTCAAAGATTCATGTATATTTAATTTACTGTTATGCAAGCCTGACACTATTGTGACAAGTCCTTCCTTCATGAAAAAAGGTAAAATAACAGGAGGGTTTTACTTCTTTAAATTTAAAAAATAATTCATTTTATGTCAATAGATAAGATAAAGTACTATATCATCTATATATAGGGCAAGTGCAAAAAGAAGCACAAGGATTAAAAGTAAGTCTCTCTCTGCCCAAATCCCAGTTTTATGTTTCTTGATTCTGATATTTTATGCATATATATGTGTATGTGTATGTGTGTATACATATATATTATCTAATATATATAATATCTATTAGAGGTGTGTGTGTATGTATATATGTGTATATATATACATATATATATACACACACACATATATATTATCTAATATATATAATATCTATTAGAGACCAAATTGTGTACTGGTTAAGAGTATTGGCTATTGAGTAAGGGCCTTGGGTTCCGATCCTGACTCTGCCACTTCCTGGTTATGTGACTTTGAGCAAGTGACTTAACCTTTCTGATTCTGAGTTTCCTTGGCCATAAAATGGGGGTCACAATTGTACTTGGTTCATGGGGTTATTGTGAAGCTAAAGTGAGACAATGTGTGCTACATACCTGACAGACACACAACATTCAACACATATTAACTATTATTATTACATCTGAAAGATCATTGGTAAAAGCAGAATCTATAGACTTCTTATGTTGGACTTCCAAAAATTGTCCTCTGAAAACCCCCAAATTACATTTGAATGGAGTCAAAATTAGCCCTGAAATGTGTTGACCTCGGTTTATTTAAAATAAACAAAGTAAAAGGAACAGCCACGTGACTCTGAGTGGGGTACAAATCACGACTGAGATGGATTTAAGCCACACCCTGTGTATGTTACCCACAGATTGCAGGTAGCACATTTCCTGAGAGCATCATGGTTTAAAAAATCAGAGTGCCTTCTAGAGGGTTGGCAAGAGTGGGGTTTGGAACAGGCTCGGTCCCACGGGAGGCTAAGTGTTAATGGATAATAAGCCGCTAAGTAGTTTACGGGTTAGGGGAGGGGGAAAGGGGACGAGGGTGCCTAAGAAAACAGTCCTTCCTTGTACTTGGGCCTCCTTCACATAGCTCCAGGATGGTTCATGTGAGACCACGGACAACCTGTGCTTTTCACCTGCTGTCCACTCAGGCTCCACACCGTGTTCCAAGACATTCCGGAGGCTGAGATTTTGTATCTAGTTCTGCCTTATTGTGGGACCTTGTGCAAGTTAGACTTTTCTGGGTCTTTCCTTTCTAGGATGATTTCTTGAAAGCAAGTTTTGCAGACTACATTGATTGATGGATGGATGGGTTGATTCATTTATTCATTTATCCAATTTACTTGGGCGCCATCCTTGATACAAGAGACTCTACAACTAAATAAGAGAAGCTCATAACCTAGAGCTGCAATATATAATACAGCAATCACTAGCTCCATGTGGCTATTTAAATTTAAACATAGCCCTAGCCGTTTTGGCTCAGTGGATAGAGTGTCAGCCTGCTGACTGAAGGGTCCCAGGTTCGATTCCGGTCAAGGGCATGTACCTTGGTTGCAGGCTCCTCCCCGGCCTGGGTCCTGGTCAGGGCTCGTGCAGGAGGCAACCAATGGATGTGTTTCTCTCACATCGATGTTTCTCTCTCTTTCCTCTCTCTTCCACTTTCTCTAAAAATCAATGATGGAAAAATCTTAGATGAGGATTTAAATAAAATAATTAAAAAACGTAAACATAAATCATGTCAGTGTGTGAAATAACTTTAATAATATAATACATATTATAAATATAATTTATAAATAAAATATGTGAAATTTGAAAAATCAGTCCCTTGGTAGCACTTAACCAAGGAGAAATGGTTCACTGTCACCCACTTCAGGCAAAAAGTAGGGAGAGCACAGGGAGCCTCAAGGTTAACCCACCAAAGCCTTTTACAACCTCAAGTTCAAAGCCACTCAGACCTCATTATTTCAAACACATGGTAGCTAACTTCACTCTAAGGCAGTGGTTCTCAACCTTGGCTGCACATTAAAATCACCTGGGAATCTTTTTTTAGAATCCTGATTTTCTGGGCCTCATCCTCCGGAAATTCTGTTTCTTTGTTACTAATGTTGTGGCCCCACCCCATAACAGCGGTTCTGGATGATGGTTGTTCTGTATTTTAGTTGTAATTTTGATGTGGTTGTGGGAGGCGGCCTATGCCGCCATCTTGGTTCCTTCTCTTTTACTCTGTAATACAGGGTTGTATTAAATCTCAACCTTGACTCTATTCACATTTTTAGGCCAGATAATACTTTGTTGTGAGGGGCTGTTCTATGCATTATAGGATGTTTAGCAACATCCCTGGCCTCCACCCACAAGATGTCACAACCACCATTCCCCCTTCCCCCTGAGTTGGGACAATCAAAACTGTCTCCAGTCATTAGTAATATCCCCTGGGAGACTAAATCACCCCCGCTGAGAACCACTGTTCTAAAGGGTCCTAGTTTAGACGAACTATTCTGCCCTTGACCAGAACTGAACCCAGGACTCTTCAGTCTGCAGGCCGACGCTCTATCTACGTCTCTTCGCGCTAGACTTTAAGTGGCACCGTGAGATCATCACAAGGAGAGTTAAGCTTTCCTTCAGTCTGGTAGGTTCATGAACTTAAGGGATAGAAGTCCAGAAACTCAGATGGGAAGAGAAAAAAAAAAACACCTTCCTTGTCTAAAATACCCTAATCAAGTCTCAGACCCTAACTTAAGGTATGAGGTGAATGAATTTCATGACGGTACAAACAAGATCTTGACTGTTGACAGCTAGTTCCTCAAGCTCATCTCTCCTTTAAACAGCAAAATTATGTAAAATAAATGTTCCCAGCTATTTTGGTGAATTATATGCTATCTATACCCCACAAATGCCAGGGAGTTGTGAGCCAGCCTGCTTTGAAGCCCTCATATATTTAACATATGTCACTGCTATTTTCTTTCATATTTCTCTCTCTCTCTCTCTCTCTCTCTCTCTCTCGGGAAGTCTTGGCTCGTGTATTCGATACATACTTTTAGAAACCCGACCCATTCAAAATGAGGCCCGGCTTTCTGAATCTAATTTAATGTCAAAGGTCCCCCTGTTATGTCTGCCTCAAGGCAAGCGTTCATAAATAAATAAAGTGTGCATAAATACAGGTGCCCTGGCTTCTTGCGTTCAGCCAGAGGAGGACTGTGAGCAGATCCTGGTGTAAAACTGCAGGGAGCTAAGCCGCTTCCTCAAGGTCACATTCCGCAAAGGTCAGCGTACTCCTTGTTCAAGGCAGAAAGGTGGCCTGAGTGGAGCCGGGTGGGAGGCAAGCTCATACTGACTTCTGGCCTGCAACTGCCCGTTCATCAGGCTCAGTGACACTTCACGACGGTCCTGCACGCCCGTCGTCGTTCCCATTTCACAGACGTAACATGCTCAGCAGACGCTGCCCCATCAGCAAGAGCTCCGCAAAGAGTCGCGATTGTTACGTATATTTATGATTAATGTACAGATGCCCCGGTTCAAAAATGCAACCATTACGGAGGGGTCCAAAACAAAAGTAAAGACTATTTCCTTTCCCTCGCAAGGAAATCCTCATTTCCATCCAGTCCTCCTCCCCAGAAGCAACCAGTCTTCAGCGCTACGCCTCCTTCCAGACTGTCTCGGCTGTAGGAGCTTCAGTAATCTACAACAGCGCTTCTCAGACGTGGCCGTGCACGCATTGCCTGGGGACCTGGTTAAAATGCAGATGCTGACTTAGTAGGCCTGGGTCAGGACTCCGCCTGCAGTTCTAATAATCCCCTAGGGCAGTGGTCAGCAAACTGCGGCTCTTGAGCCACATGCGGCTCTTTGGCCCCTTGAGTGTGGCTCTTCCACAAAATACCACGTTTTTAGCAAAGGCCAGCTTAGGAGTACCCTAATTAAGTTAATAACAATGTACCTACCTATATAGTTTAAGTTTAAAAAATTGGGCTCTCAAAAGAAATTTCAATCATCGTACTGGTACTGTTGGTATTTGGCTCTGTTGACTAATGAGTTTGCCGACCGCTGCCCTAGGGGTCACTGGGCCTCTGGTTGGCGACCACCCTCAAGTCTTCGTGGCAAGGACCTAGATCACAGGATCATACTCTAGCATATTTAATAATGAGCCCAACAGTTTTATCCTGCTGGCTCTGACAGATCAACTTGTGTGTATGCGTATGTATGTGTGTTTATTGTGATACACTATGCATTACATAAACTTGACCATTTTGATCATGGTAAATGTACAGTTAGTGGCATTAAGTACATTCACATTGTGTAACCATCACCACTGTCGATTCTCCAGAATTTTTTTATCTTTCCCAACTGAAATTCTATACCCATTAAACACTAACTCCCCCATCCTCCCTCCCTCCTGCACCTACTTTCTATCTCTGTGAATTTGACTCTTTTTTGCCCCCTCATAGAGGTGCACGATATTTGTCCTGGTGTGTAGGCTTATTTCACTTAGTGTAACGTCTTCGAAGTTCATCCATGTTGTAGAACGCATCAGAATTCCCTGCCTTTTTAGACCACACTGTGTTCACCCATCCGCTGACGGACACATGGATTGTGTTTGTCTTTGGCTATTGGGATACAGATCAGCTTACAAACAGTTTTGAAGACATTTTCTTAAGTGGCTGTGCCATCCTCTCTGTCGTTCCTCCTCTCCCAGTGATGGTTTCTGGGTTTGTTCATACTTGTCACATTGAGAGGATAATTATCACATGCGAAGCTGCAAACAGCCTGTGAGCTTCAGAGGAGAATAGCACCAGCAGAGAGGCTGGGAGTGGGGACTCCGGGAGGGCAGGTGGCGTTGCCAAAGCCTGGCTTACACACCCACTGTGTGACCTTGGACGAGCTCCCAGCCCTTCTGTGCTCGAGCGTCCTCATCCGGAACATGGGGATAGTGAAAGTGAAGGTTAAATACGATAATCGATGGCAAGTGCACACCCTGGGCCTGACACGCAGCTAGCTAAGAATCCACAGCGGGCCGTTATGTGGGCGGTGAATCGTCGCCTGCTTGGGTCTACCCCAGGGTTCCTCAAACTACGGCCCGCGGGCCACATGCAAATACAAATATTGTATTTGTTCCCGTTTTGTTTTTTTACTTCAAAATAAGATATGTGCAGTGTGCATAGGAATTTGTTCATAGTTTTTTTTTAAACTATAGTCCAGCCCTCCAACGGTCTGAGGGACAGTGAACTGGCCCCCTGTTTAAAAAGTTTGAGGACCCCTGGTCTACCCGGACAATGAACTGCCTGCACCGCCATTCTAGGTGGGCACACAGAGCATGTTACCTTTTGAAAGATGTCACAGGTCACCTTCCAGAAAGGTTGCAGTGGTTGCTGTCAGTCACAGACAGAAGGAAGGACCCCCCGGCGGCCCTCGAGGTGAGGATGCGATCAGACCCGTAGTCAAGGAAGATTTTCGGGCTGTGTAGCCATGTCCTTCTCGGATGCTATCCTCAGAGTCGAGGGTGACCCACTGACCTTTCCTTCATCCCTGAAAACGAAGCGAGAATGTGCATAAATGTTCATGTCCTTCCTTTGCCTAATACGTAGCGATGTGTTCGTCTTGTACAGATAGGTGCCTTGGGGGACTGTGTATGCTTTTATTTTGGGGTTGCTTCTTGGGGACAGAGAGTCCCTTCCTGGAACCCATTTCACACCACCCCTTATTCGGTGGGTTGCAGAGTTGAGATGTCCCATGGACAGGGACCACACGGACCAGATCTAGCCATACTATACCCTTAGAGCAGTGGTTCTCAACCTTCTGGCCCTTTCAATACAGTTCCTCATGTTGTGACCCAACCATAAAATTATTTTCGTTGCTACTTCATCACTGTCATGTTGCTACTGTTATGAATCTTAATGTAAATATCTGATATGCAGGATGGTCTTAGGTGACCCCTGTGAAAGGGTCGTTTGACCGCCAAAGGGGTCGTGACCCACAAGTTGAGAACCGCTGCCTTAGAGAGACAGGGGCCCCAGATGGCCAGAGAGCCTACTGTTTTAAGAGACATCAGAAGTCTTGCTTTCCATGTGAATTCTTTTAATTAAAAAAAAAATAAATGTAGCCCTGGCCAGTTTGGCTCAGTGGATGGAGCGTTGGCCTGTGGATTGAAGGGTCCCGGGTTCGATTCCAGTCAAGGGCATGTACCTGGGTTTCGGGCACATCCCCGGTAAGAGGTGTGCAGGAGGCAGCTGATCGATGTTTCTAACTCTCTATTCCTCTCTGTGGGAAATCAATAATATATATATATATATATTTTAAAAATGTAATATCCACTTTAAAAAAAATCCCATGTAGGCAACTTCTTGTGGGCATGATGTAACCTTCAGGTGACCACGCTGTTATCTCTGCTACAGAGAGATGAGTCTCAATTCCAAAACACACAAGCTCCCAAACTATTAAAGTCCAGAGTAAAGATCTCCCCAGTCCCATAGCTTACCATGTGACTGGAGCCCCATTGGAGCTGTGCGGTGCCCAACCTGTACAACCATATGTGGCAGCCCTGATGCATGACTTTGGAAGTTGTCAGCCTCTACAGGCCAATTCAATAGAAACGCCAACCTCCTACCCGTTCAACTCCCCTGACCATGAAAAAAAGCCGTTCACCTGTCTTGGGCACAAGAGCTGTGCAGCAAGACTGTTGAGGGGGAGTCCTAGCCTTCATGACCAGCTCTGCTCTCTCCTCTAGGGTGGTGAAATTTCGTCGCACGGGCGAGAGTGCAAGGTCAGAGGACGACGCGGCTTCGGGAGAGCATGAGGTCCAGATCGAAGGCGTCCGCACCGGCCTACAGGCGGTCGAACTAGACGATGGGGCAGCTGTGCCCAAGGAGTTTGCCAATCCCACCGACGGTGAGGGGGCCCTGCTTTTGGGGCATCAGCCCAGGCCACAGTCAGGGGCTCTGAGGGGCCTGGGTTGCCTCCCCTGGTGGCACTCTCAGGGGGATCTCGTGAAAAGGCAAGTAGGAGGGCCCAGAGGGCACAGGGGTGATACTGAAAGTGTGAACTGAACCCACATGGCTCACTTCAGCAGGAAAGGTTACATCACAATCCCTGCCACCAGCATCACTGCATAACACTTAGCTGAGGACAGCACAACAATGATGATGATGATGATGATGATGATGATGATGATGATAGTGGCTATGATGATGTGATGATGGTGATGACGATAGTGGTGGTGGTGATAATGATAGTGATGATGGTGATGATGATGATGGTGATAGTGTACTGGTGATGTGGTGATGATGATGGTGGTGATGATGATGGTGATGATGATGATAGGGGTGGTAAAAGTGGTAATGATGAAGGTGGTGATGGTGATAATAATAGTGATGATGTTGGTGGTGATGGTGATGATGATGAAGGTGGTGGTGGTGATGGTGTCAGTGGTGATGGTGATGACGATAGCAGTGATGGGAACAGCTGACATTAGCTGCGGATTCACTCTGTGCCAGGCACTGTTTGAGGCACTTTATTCAAATTACCTATTTAATTACATTTCTAATTAGAACCATTACGATCATCTTCCCCTTCTTAGCAGGAGAGGAAACTGAAGCACAGAAAGGTTAAATATTAGTCACACAGCTAGAAATTAGCCCTGCTGGATTTACACCCAGACGATCTGACCTCGGAATCCACTCCTACCCAGGACCTTGTGCTGCCTCTGGGTAGAGCTGGGCAAACCCAGAGACCTGAGTGGGTGCTGTGGGACCTGGTCTCCCCGCATCACAGAACATCCCATGCACTCCTGAGAGGCCCCAGATTCCCAACAGGAGAGAGGACGATTGACTTGACCCCAAGGCCTGTTGTTGGCAGAGCTAAGGGCGCCAGGACCGGGGAGGGGGAGGCAGTGGTTAGGAGCAGAGGCTGGTCTGAGCTCAACTCCCAGATCTACAGTGTGCCAGCTGAGTGACAGGGGAACGTCCATGTCCTCCTCTGTACATGAGGCTAAGACTGGGCCTTAGCGGATAGTTGTGACAGGGACGAAACGAGAGAATGCACGTCAAGCTCCTAGCGCGGTGCCTGGCACGTGGTGAACACTCGAGAGTGCGCCCTTATGTCATCATTACTCTTCATATTACTGATGATGTCATAGGACTCGCTCTGCTGTCTCCTCAATATTTTTTTAATATATTTTATTGATTTTTTACAGAGAGGAAGGGAGAGGGATAGAGAGCCAGAAACATCGATGAGAGAGAAACATCGATCAGCTGCCTCCTGCACACTCCCCACCGGGTATGTGCCCGCAACCAAGGTACATGCCCTTGACTGGAATCGAACCTGCGACCCTTGAGTCCGCAGGCCGACGCTCTATCCACTGAGCCAAACTGGTTAGGGCTCTCCTCGATATTTTTGCTGGGGAAAAAAACACAGAACCTGCTGGTGTGATAAACATCAGCTCACGCTTCTGGAGAACATTATGGCTGACGTTAGAGGCCCATGATTGAAATTCCCAAAAGATGTAAACTGCCAGCAGGGACTGTTGAGATCCTGAGAGGCAGCCCAAGAAGGGCCACCAGCAGGATCCTCTAATATTTTTATTGTTTAATTAAATTAAAAACTTTAAAAAATATTTTATTAATTTTTAGAAAGAGAGGAAGGGAAAGGAGAGAGAGAGAGAGAACGAGCCCCAGGGCCAGGGATCTAACCTGCAACCCAGGTACATGCCCTTGACCGGGAATGGAACCTGCGACCCTTCGGTGCTCGGGCCGACGCTCTAACCACGGAGCCACACTGGCCAGGGCAGTTTTCCCTTTTGTAAACCATGTTGCAGTAGATTTTGCAGCAAGGTATCTTTTCACACTTGCCGGAATATTCTTTTAAGATAAATTCTAGAAGCGGCATGTGCTGCGTGTAAAGAGCTTGGACACCCCCGGGACACCCCGACACTAGGACACCCCCATGGACACCCCCGGGACACCCCGACACTCGGACAACTGCAAGATGCCCTGACTCCGTCCTCCCCTCCCCCTCCCTCCTTTCCAGATACTTTCATGGTGGAAGATGCGGTGGAAGCCATTGGGTTTGGAAAATTCCAATGGAAGCTGTCTGTGCTCACCGGCTTGGCTTGGGCAAGTATTTCTGGGGCAGGACCTCCCGTTCAATCTCCAAGAAACCCTAACTTCTGCTGCTCCACTGGGTTTCCATGATCTACGAGGAGGGACCCAGCTCTTTCTACAGAGAGCCTCGGGGTGAATCAGTCAGGGTCATGATGAGTGGCCCTGGTGGTCATGGAGGTCAGTGCTTGCGGTAATGTTGACAACTGCCCTCAGGAGGAGTGGGCGCTTCTGGCTAATTAAATGGCTCTCCGTCCCTGGGGGCTCAGGGCTACGCTGAGACCGGGATGTCATCTGCGGAGCTCCCCCTAGAAAAGCAGGCACAGAGAAGAGTGAGCCCTTTGCTTCCCAAGGCTCACGTCTCTTGTTAAAATCCCCTCGTCTACCTATTGCAAATAACGCATCTTGACCATTAATACAACCAAAATTGATTTTGGGGAAATGGTGCAAGAGGGCGACCGAATTAAATATTTCCCAAAATAGATGTTTAATTTCCCCACTGATTTGAAAGGCCACCCGTATCGCCCATCACCTTCCCACGCCCACATGGGTCTGCTTCCGGACTCTCATTTCTGCCCCGTGGTTCGGTCTACCTCGTCCCATAAAGGATGTTTCATTACTGGCACTTCCTAGTATGTTTTAATATATTAAAAGGTCAGACGAGAGAATTCTACAGGAACAAGGGCCTTTAAACCAAAGACAAACTCGTTTTTAGTTGAACTAAAGAGAAAAGAGTCTTGTCTATCTCTGTAAAAAAAAAAAAAAGTTTTTCTCAGATTTTTGAAATGCGATGTTTTCCCACTTCATTCAGGGAATGCCTATATATTTTTTAAATACAGAAAAACACACACACACAAAAAGAATGTTGAATGGTTAATTGTCAATTCCCACATGTACCACACTGTTTAACTACTAGAGATTGTGGTGTGTTTGATGTGTGGTAGGGCGCTCAGCGGGCAGTGGAAGAGGGGTTCTTGCACGCTATCTCAGGGGTCCCTGAGTGAGGGGTCAGCGTCCAGGCTCTCACAGGGGGGGATTCCTGAGCCAGAGGTCAGCTGTCCAGGCTCTCATGGGGGAGGGGGATCCCTGAGCCAGGGGTCAGCCGCCCGGGCACCAGGCAGCGTCCTGGCTCCTGACACCTGCTTGCTCCCTGCAGATGGCCGACGCCATGGAAATGATGATCCTGAGCATCCTCGCGCCCCAGCTGCACTGCGAGTGGCGGCTCCCCAGCTGGCAGGTGGCCTTGCTGACCTCGGTAGGCAGCAGCGGCTCTCCCGCTGGGTCCAGTTCCGGTCCCCTGGGGTGGTCTGTGGGGGGGCCCCTCCCCCTGCTGCTGCCAGCTGCTCAGTAGAAAAAAATGGAACTCTCTGCATGGAAAACCGTGACCTCAGCTCCCTTTACTCCCCGTTGGTTGGCAGCCACCTCTACTGCACCCAGGGGTCCAAGTCCCCGGGGTCCCCAGACATCAATTGCCGGGAAGTTGCAGGCTACTTGGGCACATCACGGAGACCTTATACACCTCATTCATCCCAAAAGGGTGTGCCAATACCTCCCACAGGAGGGTGATTTGAAGATTTTATTTTTTTAAATAAGTTTTTATTGATTTTAGAGAGAAAGATAGACACATCGATGAGAGAGAAACATCAATATCGATTGGCTGCCTCCTGCACACCCCCTGCTGGGAATCGAGCCCAAAACCCAGGCATGTGCCCTGACCGGGAATTGAACCGTGACCTCCTGGTTCATAGGTCGATGCTCAATCCCTGAGCCATGCCGGCCGGGCTTGAGCAGGTTTCTTAACCCTTCTGAGCCTCAGGCTCCGCTTCTATAACATGGATATGATGATTCCAACCTCATTAGCTCTATTCAAGGATTAACAATGTAACAGTGACTTTGCCCAAGCACAGTCAGTGCTCCATGAATGCTTTCTCTTCTAATGGGTTACAGCTCCCATCCCAACCTCCTGTCTCCTGTTTTCATACTCTCCAAACTCTGTCTTGCAGCCTTTGATATTTTCTTAGCAACAGGACAAGAAATCAATAGTACTTGCAGCCATACTGCCTGAGTCCAGCCCGGGCTGCCCCACTTACAGATGTGTGACCCCCGCCAAGTGACCTCCCCTCGCTGAGTCTCAGTTTCCTCATCTGTAAAATGGGGACAATAACAGTACCCCCCTCCCCTCGGATGGTTGTGAGGTTTCGACAGTAGCATGGAGCACCCAGAATCGTGTTTGCCCCTTAGCCGGATCTCAGCGAATGCTGGTTCACTGTTATCGCTAAGGTGTGACGTCATAGGTTCCATCTGTCGTGCCCTTTCTCTGCAATCAGTGTTCCGTGTCACCGTCTAACAGAAACCCTCTTTCCACCCACAGGTGGTCTTTATCGGCATGATGTCCAGCTCCACCCTCTGGGGAAACATCTCAGACCAGTACGGCAGGAAAACAGTAAGGCCATCTCTCCTAAGCGCCTGTCCCCTAGCCTCAGCGGTCGGCAAACTGCGGCTCGGCCAACAGCGGCTCGTGAGCCACATGCGGCTCTTTGGCCCCTTCAGTGTGGCTCTTCCACAAAATACCGGCTCTTCCACAAAATACCGACTTCTGCGCATGGGCCACGAAGTTTCAATCGCACTGTACGTGCGTACCTGTACGTGGTATTTTGTGGAAGAGCCACACTGAAGGGGCCAAAGAGCCACATGTGGCTCGCGAGCTGCGGTTTGCTGACCACGGGCCTAGGTTATCTCCGTGATGATGGTGACAAGTAGCAACACTTAAGCTGCTTGAGCACGTGGGAGGCCTAGTTAGGAGTCTTGTTGATGTGCTATGAGAAGACATTGCGCTGGGGCCACTGTGGAGTCTTTGAAATCACACATTCCCGGGGTCGCCCAAGCATGTGCATTGCAAGACCCTTTGGGTTCCTAGGAGGAAAATCTCCATTGAGCTAGCTTACGCCCAAAGAAAGGAATTAAGTCTATGTGTGGCAGGCACCAACTTCATAGTCATGGGCTTAGGGGTGCATCAGTGTTGTTTTATTATTATCGCAATAGAGCCAGGGCTTCCTTCTTGAATAATTCCTGTCCTACCTGTTCTCTTAGGTACCCAATACCTTTATTTGTATCAATTGTTGTGTGTGTAGTTTAATGACATGAATTTTTTTGGGGGTGGGAAAGAAACTCTACCGAGCGTCTTAAATGGGAAATCAGTAACAATTGCCCTAAGGCAGTGGTTCTCAACCTTCCTAATGCCTCGACCCTTTAATACAGTTCCTCATGTTGTGGTGACCCCCAACCATAAAATTATTTTCGTTGCTACTTCATCCCTGTAATGTTGCTACTGTTATGAATCGTCATGTAAATATCTGATATGCGGGATGTATTTTCATTGCTACAAATTGAACATAATTAAAGCATAGTGATTAATCACAAAAACAATATGTAATTATATATGTGTTTCCCGATGGTCTTAGGCGACCCCTGTGAAAAGGTTGTTCGACCCACAGGTTGAAAACCGCTGCCCTAAGGAAATATCTGCAAAAGTATATACAATGACAATAAAACAATGTTATTAAGTTCTAGCTGCTCACCGTCGCCCACTGCTCTCTTGGTTAAAAAGAGAGATGGGTAGGTGGTCCAAAAGGTGTTAAAGACACACTGGCCCCACACGGATGCTTCCTTTGGCCATAACCAGAAGAATGACTATTAAAATGAAAAAGAAATCACTTCCTTGCAAGGTGATTCGCAGTTATTTGAAATATTCTCTCTATTAGTTAAAGTCATGTTCCCAAAGACCTGAAATCAACTGGTAGACCTCCAAATTTCCTCTCTAGTCCTTTTCATCTAGTTTAAGGTTTTAAAAAATATTTTTTTTAAAATATTTTTTTAAAATGATTTTAGAGAGGAAGGGAGAGGGAAAGAGAGAGACATCAATGATGAGAGAAAATCGTTGATCGGCTGCCTCGGGGATCGAGCCCACAACCTGGGCATGTGCCCTGACCAGGAATTGAACCTTGACCTCCTGGTTCACAGTTCGATGCTCAACCACTGAGCAGCACTGGCCTGGAGGACAAGCCTTCCTGGGTCTCATGCACGATGGGACATCTTACACCTCTGGGCCCTGGCTATCCATGCCAATCATTGGGGCAACTAAGAAAGCCCCACAATTTTGCCACATACCTCCTAGGGGTGGGCAGCAGCCACACAGAGAATCCTTGGTTGTATGGGTCCCCCTTGAACAGGACCCTATGGGTGACTTTAAATATGTGGGGGCCCTGAGACCTGGCGGTGCTGAGCAGCCCTGTGACTTGGTGTCTCCCATTGTGCAGGGGCTGAAGATCAGCGTGCTCTGGACTCTGTACTACGGGATCCTCAGTGCTTTCGCGCCCGTGTACAGCTGGATCCTGGTGCTCCGGGGCCTGGTGGGCTTCGGGATCGGAGGGGTCCCCCAGTCGTAAGTAAATACCCTGCTCTGGCCTGGCAGCCAGGCAGCCAGTCACCTGTGTCAGGGCCTCGAGGTCTCACAGCTAATAAACAGCAGAGCTGAGATTTAAACATCACTTGATCCTCCAAACATCCTATCTTAACTGTATCCTATAACTCTTTTGTCTATGAGGGAAGCACATAAAAACCACAAACAGAATTACAGAAGAAATATTTAACCACCCAAGAGAGCCACTGGCCTCCCAGCTCTTTCGCTTCAGCCATTTACATAAAAATAATCGTCTTCATCGGGCAATGTTCTTATCTAGTTATAAAAATGGCTCCCCTAAGTTCATTATTTGGAAACATCTAGTTGAAGATATTTTTATGTAATTAAATGTAACGAAGAGTTTCCATTCGTTTAGAATAGCTTTACCCAATTGCACCACCTCGCAAAACCAAATGAGTAGGCTTTTGCTGTGTAGTTTTTAAGAGCCCAACAATGAGAAGTCCTTATAATGTACTCTAAATTTTTAGTATGAAGGCAAATTATAGCATTAAAATGTTTTAATTAAAATTTTTTTCTTTCCATTTTATTGATATATAATCGACATACAGCAGTTTAAGGAATACGACCTAATGACTTGACTTACATATCTTGCAAAATGATTACCTCAATAAGTTTAGATAACATCCATCATCTTCTATACAGATTATATGATTAACAAGGAGCCAGATCATCTCTCTGCTCTGATCTGTGCCTTTCTATGTCCCTCCTCTTTCTTTTTTTTTTTCTTTCCTTTATTTCTTCCCTCAAAGTAGGTGTTCACATCAGTTCTTGGTGAGAGCAACAGTATTAGCATTAATAGTGATGATGATGATGATGATATTAATTGAATGTTAACCAAGTGCTAGGCCTGTGCCAGGTGCTCTCTTCACACTATCTCATCTTGTCCATTGAACAATCCTATCATCCCCACTTTACAGATGAGAAAACTGAGGCTCAGAGATCCTAAGTGACTTGTGGGGTCAGGTGGTTCTTCAGTGGGGTGTGGAAGTTACTTTTGCTTTGTAACAAACAATCCCAACACTTATGGCTTAAAAATAATGGTTTGTTTAACTCGTGCTTCTGCAGTTCGTCAGATTGGTTGTTCTGGTCTCAATAGGGCTTACTTATGTGTCTTCAGTCAACTGGTGAACTGAATGGGGGCTGGTTAGTTTAGAATGGCCACAGCTGACTCCTCTGCATTCCACCAGCCTCTCGTCCTCCAGCTGGCTAGCCCAGGCACCTGGTCACATGGTACCTGGGCAGGGGTCCAAGAGCAAGCAGAAGCCACAGAGCCTCTTGAGGCCCAAGCTTGGGACTGGCACAGCATCCCTTCTGCAACATCCTATTGATCAAAAAGCAAGTCACAGAGCCCAGACTGAAGGGATGAGGACGTAGATTCTGGATGGAGTGAGCTGCCAAGTCTCATTGCGAGGGAGCACAGATGCAGGGAGGGGAAATTGTACGGCAGCGTTTGCAAACCATCTACTGGTTCCAATCCAGGTTGCCCAACGCCAAAGCTCTTTCACTTGAACAAATGTTGGGAAAGGGTTCTGAGCTTACGTAGTCAGAGGTCCTGGTAAATCAGTAATGCCCATGGGGCCTGAGTACTGATTTGGGGAGGATTCTGGGGACGTAGAATGGGTGGTTCTGAGCAGGTGGTATTCTTTTTTTTATTATTTTAAATTTTTCTAAGTTGATTTCAGAGGAAGAGAGAGAGGGAGAGCAACATGGATTTATTGTTCCACTTACATATGCATTTATTAGTTGACTCTTGTATGTGCCCTGACGGGGGACCCGACTGGCAACTTTGGTGTATCGGGATGATACTCTGACCAGCTGAGCCACTGGCCAGGTGCTATTCTTTTAATTAAGGCAGGAAAGAGGAATCACATTTAGGATACTAATAATTCCATTTTCTGTTCGTGAAGGAGCATTAAAAGAGACTTTAATTCAAGCAAGGGAGGTCAATGTCACTTTCTTTTTATCACTACAGACCATACATTTTCGTTTTAGAAAAAAATTTCAGTGGGAATAAGCATCCTCCCCACCCCCAAATGATCTTCGCCTATCATCGAACCCACCCACTCACACACACAAAAGAATGCGCGATACAGGTGGGCACCTGGGCACATCACTTCCTCTGTCCAGTAGAGGGTGCTGTGTGCTTCAGCAGAAATGCCACTTTCCCAAGAGGTTGGATGGAAACCTTCATTAACTGGCGCCCGACTTGTGTTTTCGCTGCTTTTAAAAAATGCATGCGCATCCCAGGGAGCTGCCCACCGGGTCTACCTTGCCACCTGCCTCAGAAGGTTCTTCAGATTGGTGTCTACAATGAGCTCGCTCACAAACCTGTCCTTGGCACGGCTTTTTCTTCCAAAGAAAAAAATCTTTTCTTCCCAAAGATTAAGCAGAAATGAGGAGTGGAGAGCACAGATCATTTCTTTCTAAGCCTGGGATCCAAATGGCAAGTGTCCATGGCCGACGCGCCGCAGTAAATGCGATGACTTGCAGCGAGGGTTTATTTACGCCAGGATCGGCTGCTTCTTGGCATGGCTAATTTTGTTGCTCATTCTTTTATTTTTTCAGTGTCATTGTAATCATAATCACCACACATTGGATGTAGATCAAACAGCTCGTTTTCATTGTAAACCGCTATGAATCATGGCCAAGTGTGGGGCACAACAATCCTGGGAAAAGACGTTTCTGGTGGCCGAGGTTGCAAAAAACAGGAAATGGCAAACATCTACATGTTGACCAACAGGGTTAGAAAATAATGCTGTAGATCTATGTATGTGAATATGGAAAGATTCCCAAGCTGTCTTATGAGAAGCAGATCCTGACACAGATTCAGGAACAAGTACAGTTGAGCCTTGAACAGTGAGGGGGAGAAGGTTAGGGACCCTACCACTCTGCAGCAGAGAATTCTAATATAACTTTTGACTGCCCACTGGCCTAGTAAAGGGATTCCAGGAGATCTGGAGGGGTCCTGAGCACCATCTGCCTCGAAAGGGTTCGTGGAAATTAGCTTCCCTCTACCCCCACCTCCCTTATGAGGAGCCAGGAGAGTAACATGAGGCCACCACGTAGCTCGGGTGCCTGGCTTAGGTGGGAGATGAGGGGAAAGAGAAGGTCTCCTTTTCCTACAACATGGAAGGCAGCATGGGGGCGTGGTCTAGACGTTTCCTTCTCCTCCGGCCTGTCCAGTGGCTGAGGAAGGGAAAGGGGAGGGAGGGGCGTGGGGAGGCGGTGGTTGGAGGAGGCTGCTGGTGCAGTTAAGGTGTTGGTTACATTGAGCACACAGGTAAGTTGACTGACCAGATACATAAATATATTGAGGATAGTGAGACCCAGATTCCTCAGTGTTGGAGAAGGGATTTACAAACACGGAAACTGGAAGGTTAGAAAGAACCCTAACCTTCTGGTTGGACTGGAATTGAAAGTATCAGTATGAGCTCATTGTTGTTGTTTTTTTAAATACCTGTACATGGATATAGATATATAGATATAGCTATATGGTGTGTATGTGGGGGAGAGAGAGAAACGGACAGAGATGAATAAATAGATGATAGATAGATAGATAGATAGATATTAGATAGATCTCTTAGCTGTGTTCACTGAGAGGGCCTAGAACAGTGGTTCTCAACCTTCCTATTGCCGCGACCCTTTAATACGGTTCCTCATGTTGTGACCCCCAATTTCATTGTTACAGATTGAACATAATGAAAGCATAGCGATTAATCACAAAAACAATATGTAATTATATATGTGTTTTCCGATGGTCTTAGGCGACCCCTGTGAAAGGGTCGTTCGACCTCCAAAGGGGTCGCGACCCACAGGTTGAGAACCGCTGGCCTAGAAGCAGTGACACCCCAGTAGCAATGAGCACACTGAGACCCAGACCTTGGTTTCTAAATACCATCATCTGCCAAAAGGAGCCAGGGCTTCTTAGAAAAATGGCTGACACCAGGGCTCAGGCAAGGACGTCTTGTCATGCCAACAAGTAAGAAAGAGCTCAAGGAATGAGGGAGGCAGCAAAAAGACATAGGAATTAGCTTAAAAGGGCTTGCACTGTGCAGATCTAGGACAGTCTGAGCATCAAATTAATAATGGCAGAAATGGGTTACAATCCATTGAATAAAACAGAAATCCACAAATCCTTATTGATTAAATGAATAGGTAGATAAGTAGGTAGGTAGATAGGTAAATAGACAAATAGAGATAAAGGGGAGCAGGGAAACCTTTTCCTTATAGTAGAATGTCAACCAATAAATGTAGACAGAATAATGGAAATAAAAATACCCTTTGTGACCATCATCGTGGTGATTTATTCAGGCAGAAATAATCAATAGACGGGATGCTTAAGCTGGAGGGTAGAAGGTCTGTGGGTAACAGGATTTAGGGTAATCTCTGAATGTTCCCTCCCAGAGGACTTACTCATCACAAATGGAAAATAATAACGGTAGGGTGGAGAAATCTGTCAGACACCAACTTGATCCGGGGATGACGCTTAATAGCACCAGTGATAAGATGGGTGGACATCACGCCCCCCGACATCAGGCCCTGGGAAGGGTTTGGCATTATTTCTGTGACTGTCTGGCCTGGTCACAAGGAGACATCAGATGGACCCAGGATGCAGGGCAACCTACAGATTGAAAGGCCTGTTCTCTTCCAGATTATTTGGGACTTGAGTGACAGAGAGAACCTGAGGAACAGTCCTAGAATGTAGTTGTCCATCACCCCACCACCCGGTGTCCCCCTGGGTTGTGGAGAGGGCTCCATGAAAGCAATGATCACATGTGAGAATCATTTGGGGAGCTGGTTAAAAATGCAGATGCCAGGGCCCCACCCCTTGGAGTCTTGTTTCTGAAGGTCTGGGGTGGGACCTGGGGGTGTACCTCTAAAGTCATCATCCCAGGAAATTCTGGTGTAAGTGGTCCATGGACCACACTCAAGGGGATGTTGGCCTAGAGCTTCAGAAAGCTGTAGCAGCCATCTTCCTAATCAGTCCTGGCCTTAACCCCCTTTCTGTCTCTTTGCTTCCCCAGGGTGACGCTGTATGCCGAGTTCCTTCCCATGAAAGCCAGAGCCAAGTGTATTTTGCTGATCGAGGTAAGGAGGGTGGCTGGATTTGTGGAGACTTCTCAGTCTCTGGCATGAGGTTCTCAGGTGTCTTGAGCCGCAGGACAAGGAAAAGCGAGTTTAAGAAAAATATAAAAGCCCTGACTGGTTTGACTCAGTGGATAGAGCATCAGTCTTCAGACTGAAGGGTCATGGGTTCAGTTCCAGTCAAGGGCACATATCTCAGTTGCAGGCTTGGTCCTCGGCCCTAGTCAGGGCACATGCAGGAGGTAACCAATCGTTGTGTCTCTGTCACATTTCTCTCTCTCTCTCTCTCTCTCTCTCTCTCTCTTTCTCTCTCTCTCTCTCTTTCATTTCTTCTCCCTTCTATTCTCTCTAAAATCAGTGGGAAAATATCCTCAGGTGAGGATTAACAAACAAAAAAAGAAAAACATAACAGACTCAGTATGCAAAGACTTAAGTGGATCAGCTATGTTGATTTCAACATGGTTGTTTTGAAAGTTCTTCAATTGATGAGAGAGAGAGTGAGTGAGAGAGAGAGAGAGAGAGAGAGAGAGAGAGAGAGAGAGTGTTTGGCCAGGACTGTTGGATGGGAGCTGTAACCTTCACCTGAGGGATGCAGCCAGCGCATCACTACCCTGCAGAGAGGGAGCCAGAGGGATGAACACCCAATCTCTCCTTCCTCCCTCCCTCCCATCCCTGCGGGAAGCCACAGGACAGGGAGCCTGTGGATCCAAGGTGAACAAGGACAGAGAGTGACTTGGAGAAGCAAACAGAGGAGATGCAGTCCCACAGGGAAGAGGCAATTCCGATAAAGGACATTGGAGCACTGCTGGGCAGGGGAGATGGATGTCAATGGACAAAAACCAACGTGTTCACTTACCATACTGAGCTCGCACAATATGGGTCCTATTGATCTCCTTAAGCAGAGCTGCCACAGCGCACACTCCAGTGGGTGCCACGCAAACATTCTGCACTGTGGCTGGACAAGGTGGTGGCTCCGGCCCAGCCGTACAAACCACAGGAACGGCGATGGCCATTCTGACCTTGCTGACCCCGAGGACCCCGTACCCACGTGGGTTATCTTGTCGGCAGTGACCCTGAGATTGCTCACTGTGTTGACCAATGCTGCCCCTGCCGCTGACCCCCGTTCTTCTGTCCAGGTGTTCTGGGCCATCGGCACCGTGTTCGAGGT
>NW_005361573.1:387665-404755 GCF_000412655.1 Myotis brandtii
CTACCTTTTTCGATTATTTTTTTAAAATCAAGACATGAGACAAAAGAACAGGGCCTGGGGTAGGCTCAGTGCGGAGTACTGGGCTCCCTCCAGACAAACACTGCTGGGATGCTCTTTAGGGAGATAGCGGGGGATGGAGGAGGGGTACCCAGGTCCCACCACTGCAAGATGTACCCTTAAGGTAACTGTATTAGAACAGTTGGGACTCTTAAGTTGTAAGTGACAGAAACCCAGCTCAAACCGGGTCCAGAAGCTCAAATGATCTCTCCATCTCCACTCAGCTTTGCATAAACTACACCCCCCCCACCCCCCAGTGAGATCATGCCCTTTATCCATTTTATGGATGAGGAGATGGAGGCACAGAGAGGTCGGATCATTGCTCGAGGTCACACAGCCAACATACTCCATGGCAGGGCCAGGCTTCGAAGTCAGTCCTCTGGTTCCAGGGCCCCCACCCTTAAGGTCTCTACCTACAGATGAGTGTGAGGCTGGAACCCAGTGTTCTGTTCCCCCCTAACCTGCCACGCGTGGCTCTCCTGTCCCTACAGTGGCTGCCGGAGAGTGCAAGGTATGATGTGCTGTCGGGGAACCAGGAAAAGGCCATCGCCACCCTGAAGAGGATCGCGACAGAAAATGGAGCCCCCATGCCACTGGGGAAACTCATCATTTCCAGACAGGTCAGTCCCTGGCCCACCGATCCTGTGGCTTGTGTGTCCCTGTGCGGGCAGGGGTGCACCTGTGCGTGGGTGGGGCCTGCGTGTGTGTGTGTGATGGCGGGAGTCCATGGAGTGGGTGGGGGTGCGGGGGGGCAGATCCTGCAAGGTGAACCTGGCAGCTTCAATCGGTGTGTTTTCACTGCCAAGCCCTGAAAAGTGCCACCTGGAGAGTTTATCCAGCGATTAGAGAAATGTCACGCAGTGCCCACTAATGGATCCCGTAACTACTCCTGCTTCGGTTTCACCTTTCAGCGCCCATTACGTCTGATTAGCAAATGTGATTGATCGCCAAAGGCTGGACAATAAAACCACATTAGAAAGTGCCGTGATAGGCTTAGGTCCAGGGCGCCAAACTGCACTTGGAAGGCGCCCTTAATGGATGGTGCATCGCGCGGATGGCAACACCATCAGGGAATCCACCCCAGTGAGAATGTATGGGCACCTCCCACGCGCATGCGCACCGAGCGCGGGGGGTGGCGGGTGCGAGGTGCGAGGTGCGGGGAGAAGGCAGTCAGATTAAAGGCTGCGGTTCCTGCCCTCAGACCCTACAAGGAAATTATCTTTCAAAATAAAATAATATTTCTGATTGTTTTTTATATTGTGCAAAAAGAACTGGATGAAATTTCCCCACTTTGAGGGGAGGTGTTTTGCATGGTGAGACTGTACACAGGCCAGAGGACACACCCAAATCCACTTCCAGAAACAGGATGGTCCAGGAAGGTCCAAGGAGGTGGTGAATTCTGAGACAAGCAAAAAGAGGAGAGAAGGGCAGACCGATTTTCCAAAAGCAGATTTTCCTGAATTAACTTGCTAATGTATCCATTTACCCAAAATGTGTCTTGAGGATTACTCTTTTTAAATATATTTAGTAAATAGGAATATATTTTCTCTATGTACCTATTCATACATTTATTCATCATATATTCTGCCTAATATTCCTAAATATAGTCAATAAATGCATTCTCAAATATATCCGATAAGCATATTTAATGAATGCTGTCTTTTCATTGAAGAATACATTACCAAGATATTTTTATTCATGAAGGCAATACTCAGAGACTAAACCACGTGTGGCCTGTAATTTTTTCCCCCATTTTCACTTTTAGCATGTTTAACTAAGTAAGCATTTCTCAAACTGCTACTGAGAAAAAGAATGTTCATTAAATATATCGAAGAAGAATATAATCAGTCATAGAATATATTTTTTAAAAGAATAGGGCAAAGATTTGATAAGTTAGCAAATTATATGACATTGGCAACTGGGCCATTTAGCTAATCTGTCTCTTGGCAAATGGCTTTCGGTGACTGATTGGCACATTAATTTTTGTCACCTGAGGGGTGAGACGAGATATGGTTGGACACCCCTTGGGCTGGTTTGCTGCTCCCTGGGGCCATGGAATTACCTAAGAGGTGTCAGGGGGCCCAAGCCCAAGGGGTCTGCTTCCCAGCTCCGGGATTCCAGCTTGGGGTGGGGCTTCAGAATGTGTCAATCCTTCGGAGGGAAGCCTGTGGACATTGCTGGGTCCTGGAGGGGCCTAATTGGCTGCAATGGGCTGGAGATTTGAGTCCTGGGTCCTTGGAGCCCGAGTGTCCAGCCCACGAGAAACCTCCCTCTCAGCCACGGGTGTCCACCAGTCTCCGGCCACCAGCCAGTACCCACGCACCTGCATGTTTTTGTCTTGAAACAGGAAGACCGAGGCAAAATGAGGGACCTTTTCACGCCCCATTTTAGATGGACAACCTTGCTGCTGTGGTTTATATGGTAAGAGCCATTTGTTGACATTTTGATCCCCTTCGTCTGTGCCCTGTTTTGGGAGTGGGGGTGGGTTTGTTTGAACACAAAGCACAGAGAACTTTTTGATCTCGGGGAACGTTTGCAAAATTCAGTGGTTGGAGCATCACTTTCCTGGCCTCTGTCTCACCCAGATAGCGCCTGTACTATTATTTTCCCAGTTGTTTTCTTTCATTTGACTCACTTTTTACTCAGATAAATGCATTTGAAAAGGAAACTTTATATGTCTTCTTTAAAGGAAAAAAAAACACACACACCTTAATTTCAGGCCATAGATAGAAGGCGCCCTTAAAGATAAATACAGTGAAAAGTTGCCAGGTTGATAGTTTGCCAAGGCCTGAGTGGCTGTATTTAAGAGATAGAGAAACAGACAGGGAGGGGAGGTGCTGAGGACGCACTAACATAAGCAACTCATCACTTGAGACAGAGATACAATCAAAAGAATTGAAAGGAAATTTAAAAGGGATTTTTTTTTCCCACAGTGAGATTTCATGTTGATGCTGTATCAGTTCCCCGCTCCACGCATATTGCCTTGGGTACCACCAGTGGCACAGGCCCCATAGTTTGGGAAGCATCGATTTGGTTGCCAGGGGCATTCTTAGAACTTTCAGTCCTGATCATATTCTATTTTTCTTAATAACAGGGGTGGGGGTGGGGCTTTTAACTCCACAACCAGTCAAATTTCAGCTACTCTTCCAACTCTCTTTCTAGCCAGCCGTGTACACAACGTCAACAGTGCAGGCGCTGGGCCTGGGTCAGGCTTTGCGTTCTGTTTCAACCAGTTCTCACCTTTCCTATTCACCTTTGCACAGAGGTGCTAGTTAGCAGGGGTGGGGAGGCCAGTGAAAGTGGCTAATTGTAGGGAGGAGGAAGGGAAAACTTTGATAATATATAGAACGCGGCTCCATTTACAGAATTCCATACACAGAACTCTGTCCCCGCCTTCCTGAGAGATGAAACAACTCACCAAGCACTCATGAAACACCTGCTGTGTGCCAGTCTGTCGGATTTTTAAAGGCGTTTGGAGGGGTGCAGAGTTGAGGGTATCTGTCTTTGAGAGCACGTAATTCTGTTGAGCCGACACTAGGTGAATACGGAAGCAATGAAGTAGAGGCTAATTTTAGCGCACTGGAGAAATCACTAAATTTGCCAGCACATATTATAGTCCAAGGAAATGAATCAGTGGCGTCTGGTTGTGATGAGGTTCCCACATACTGTACTGGATGAGAATGTTCGGTCCTCCAGACTTGAGTATCCGGGTTCCTGGGACAGTCGGGAATTAGTGAACTGCCTCATTCTGACCTGAGGGTCTAGTGAAGTCTGCAGACTCCACCCCTGTACTGGGCACACAGCAGTTGTTTGATAAATGACTGGTGTATTGATTTAGCTCTCAGGAATTCCGGGAGAGAGCTGGAGCCCAGTTCTGTATGTTCTGTATATTAGTAAAGCTTCCGCCCCCTCCTCCCCTCTCCAAGTGGACCGACCAGACCAACTCAACCCAGAAGCCCTGACAGGTGTCAACGCTGTGCTTTCTTCTAAATGTTGGTCCCCCCAGCCCTCCCCCTATTGCCAGTTGAGTAAACAGCCTTGGGGGTGGCATGTCTGTGGTAGAGTCCAGCTCTTGATCTTTCAAAGGACACAGGATTAATCCCCTTTATCACATCACTGTGGTTTGCACCCGCCATCTTCCCGCTCCAGGGCCCAGGAAAGGCCCGGAAGGCCCATGTCTTTACCGCTCCTGCTTCTCTCCTGGCAGGTTTTCCAATGCGTTTTCTTACTACGGATTAGTCCTGCTCACCACGGAGCTCTTCCAGGCAGGAGACGTCTGCAGCAGTGAGTATGGCAGCCCGTTCACCCTTTACCACGCCTGCTCCCAGCACACGCCACACACACACTCCCACCCCAGGTTCTGCCCTCACAGGGCCCGGCCTTGCACACATCCCACGGACTTTACCCCACAAACTCCAGGGAGAAAGTTTGTGCAAAATCTGAGCCTAGAAGATCTGGGCTGTGGTTTCCACGATGCTGTACAGAGACCTAGACCAGTGATGGCGAACCTTTTGAGCTCGGAGTGTCAGCATTTTGAAAAACCCTAACTTAACTCTGGTGCCGTGTCACATATAGAAATGTTTTGATATTTGCAACCATAGTAAAACAAATGCGTATATTTTTGATATTTATTTTATATATTTAAATGCCATTTAACAAAGAAAAATCAACCAAAAAAATGAGTTTGCGTGTCACCTCTGACACGCATGTCATAGGTTCGCCATCACTGACCTAGACAGTCCTGTCGTTATAGAAGTTACACGACAGCAGAGTCACTCTTTTTAAAAAAAAAAATTTTTTTTTATTTATTTCAGAGAGGAAGAGCAAGGGAGAGAGAGAGAGAAACATCAATGATGAGAGAGAATCATGGATTGGCTGCCTCCTGCAGGCCCCCACCGGGGGTCAAGCCCACAACTCGGGCACGTGTCCTGACTGGGAATGGAACCGTGACCTCCTGGTTCATAGGTTGATGCTCAACTACTGAGCCACGCTGGCCGGGCAAAAGTCATATCTTACCGAGCTCCATGAAGTACAGCACTGAGTTCAACCGCTAGGACTCTGCACATTAAGTCTGAGAACCAGGTTGGGGCTCAATCCTGGCCACACAACAGAATCGCTTGGGGGAGCTTTTCAACAATGCCAGCGCCAGTTGAACAATGCCCAGCCCAATTTCATCGGCATCCCTGGGGTGGAGCCGTGGGCTATAAAAGCTTCCCAGGCGATTCTCTTGTGTAGCTGGAGGTGGGAACCACCGGACAAAAGAAACAAATAAAAAGCAAAGTCTAGATGCCAGTGCCTGGGCTTTCAAATCGTTCTGTCCTTAAGATGATACTAACTTCCTAGCACTGAACCCAGGGTGGGGGATAAAGGGGTCAGGTTCTCGCGTGTCTGCAGGATTTGCCCAATTATCTTTTTCTGTGTTAAGCCGCTTTCATCGTAGCTAATGGTTTTGTTTGTTGGGTTAAGGATTTAGTGAGATGGCGGAGTCACATCTCACTGGGGGGTGTGGGCGTCTAAATTAACTGCTCTGAGGAAGCAGCTTGGTTGTAGGTTTGGAGTTTGGGGTTGATGGAGCGTAATTGCATGCCCCTCACAGTGGACCTGCTTCAGCCAAGCAGAGGGCCCGGTGGAAGGTTACAAAGCAGGGGTTGGCAGCTCTTTCTATGAAGGGCCAGACAGTGAACGCTGTAGGCGTGGTGACCGGGTGGCTCGAACACTGTGGCCATGAAGCAGCTACGGGCAATGTGTAACAACAGGCATGGCTTGTGGTCCGAGAAAACCTTATTTGTGAGCACAGATTTGAATTTCATGTCATTTTTATGCCACGAAGTGTTCTTCTCTCTCTCTCTCTCTCTCTCTCTTTCTCTCTTTTTTATTAACATATTTTTATTGATTTCAGAAAGGATGTGAGAGAAAGAGAGGTAGAATTAACATATTTTTGATTTCAGAAAGGATGTGAGAGAAAGAGAGGTAGAAACATCAGGGATGAGAATCATTGATTGGCTGCCACTTCTACGCCCTCTACTGGGGATCAAGCCCACAACCCGGGCACGTGCCCGTTGAGAATCATTGATTGGCTGCTTCTACGCCCTTTACTGGGGATCAAGTCCACAACCCGGGCACGTGCCCTGATCTGGAATCGAACTGTGACCTCCTGGTTGCTGGGCCACGCCGGCCGGCCGGCCGGGCTCTGTGTTTAGTTTTAAAATTTAATAATTTTTAAAATGTAAAAACTACTCTTACCCCGTGGACCAGGCAGAAACAGGCAGGAGCTCAGATTCGGCCCCCAGCTGGTCATCCCCAACCTCATTAAAAAGCTCTCTCTCTTATACCTGGTGGGAAAGAAATTCTGTGGAACAAGTTCACAGCCAGAAACCAGGGAGCCCAAGTGCTGGCGCCAAGTAGCTGTGGGACCCTGGGCAAGTCATTCACTCAGTATTTTCTTCGTACCTGCTAGGTATGGTCCAGGTGTTAGGATATATCAGTGAACACAAAAGACAAATCTCCTGGCCTGTGAGCTTGCATTTTGGTGTAGATAGAGGACAAAGAGAGAAAGAGAGAATAGCGAAATAAGGAAGGAAATTATATAGTGTGCTGGGAAGTGGTCGGTGTGTTACAGGAAAAACTTTAAAGAAGTGTCTGAGCACATTCTTATGCACACCTTGCTTTCATTCTCTCGACCATCTTGCCCAGTGATTTTATTAGCCCCAATTTTAAAAAATATATTTTTATTGACTGCAGAGTGGAAGGGAGAGGGAGAGAGAGATAGAAACATCAATGATAAGAGAGAATCATTGATCCGCTGCCTCCTGCACACCCCCCACTGGGGATCGAGCCCACAACCCGGGCATGTGCCCTGACCGGGAATCAAACCTGTGACCTATTGGTTCATAGGTCAATGCTCAACCACTTGAGCCATGCCAGCCGGGCTGTCCCAGCTTTTTGAGGAAACGAATACTCAGAGAGATGAAGCTCTAGAATGCTGATCGGGATTCAGACCTGAGGCTGTCTGATTCCTGAGCCTGGCTGGGTGCTTTTCACGGCACACCAGCCAAATCATAGTCTGCAGAGAAGGAGGTCTGGGGAGCAGGAGAGTGTGGCTCAAGGCTCTGCACATGGCTCATCCTCTCCCTCTGCCGCCCACCTCCCAGTTTCCAGCAGTAAGAAGGCAGTAGAGGCCAAGTGCAGCCTGGCCTGCGAGTACCTGAGTGAGGAGGACTACATGGACCTGCTGTGGACCACCCTGTCCGAGTTCCCAGGTGAGGGACGCGTGGGAGGTGGGGCCGGGCAAGGAAGCCTGAGAAGGTGGCGGCTGTCCAGTGCCACAGCCTTTTTTTTTTTTTCCCCTCTTTTGGCAAAGCTGATGAGATTTTTATGGTTAAAACAGTCCAATTAGTCCAATTAGTACGATGCATTTCCGTTGGATTCCCAGGTAGTGCCACATTCCTGGTGCCACCTGGAAGCAAATCCCATTTCCGGGGGAGCTGGGATTGTTTTTTCCACCCTGAGCTACACATTGTCAAGAACTGTGAAGGGGCTGAGATTTCACTCCACGCGAAGGCTAACGAGTTTAAGCTGCCCAGTTTCGTGCATGCTGGCAGGAGACACGAAACTCCTGGGTCAGAGACAAACGGCTCCTGAGCACAGCAAACAGCACGAGCAGTATATTAATGTCAGGTCCTCCTGCCCCAAGTCCCAGGGGGATGATGAAGAAGGGGCCAGGGAGATACTACAGTGCAGTGGATCTGCCCACAGCTGAGGAATTCGGGAATCTATATCTATATATATAAAAGCCTAAGGAACCTAATAACAGGTCAACTAGTCGCTATGAGGCATTGACCACCAGGGGACAGATGCTGAACACACAGGATTGGCTCCCTGTTGTCTGGATTGGGCCTGTGGGGATCGGACTCTCTCCTGTCTGGATCGGGCCTGCAGGGATCGGGCTGAAAGCAACCTAACAACGGGTCGACCAGTCGCTATGAGGCATTGACCACCAGGGGACAGACGCTCAACGCACAGGATTGGGCTCCCTGCTGTCTGGATCAGGCCTGCAGGGATCGGGCTGAAACTGGCTATCCGACATCCCCCAAGGGGTCCAGGATTGCGAGAGGGCACAGGCCAGGCCAAGGGACCCTACCAGTGCACAAATCTGTGCACCGGGCCTCTAGTCTTTTATAATAGGCTGCCAGCAACCTGCCCAGCCTGCGTCCCAGAGAGCGAGACATCACCTTTATTATATTGAACAGTAAACAAACATGCCCTTCACTTGAGAAGGAGACTATATTTTTATCTTTCAAGGCTGTTTCTATACAAACAGCCTTGAAATGATAGCCTGGAACGAAAGGGCAGCTAGTACCTCTCTCTGCTCGAAAGATGTAGAGAAATATGAGAGACCAACAGAGAATTGTCCGCCAACACCAGTCACACTGGAAAGGACCAGGGGGATGTCAAAAAATCCAAACCTGCCCATATAGCAATGGTGATCTATCTCTTTCCTTCAGAAGGAATAGCAATGATTATAATGATAGTAATACGTCATATTTATTGAGCGCTTACTGTATTTCAGGCACGGTGCTAAATGTTTCACAGATAAGTTCTCATTTAATCATTAAATCTAATTTAATCTCATTTAACTATACAATCTGAAGTTGTATAGTTATTCCCTTTTTAAAAAATATTTTTATAGATGTTTATTTTTTATAGCATTTCAATGTTTTTATTGATGAGAGAGAGAGAGGAAGGGAGAGAGAAACATCCATGTGAGAGAGAGGAAACATCAATCAGTTGCCTCCTGCATGCACCCCAACTGGGGAATCCAATCCACTACCTGGATATGTGCCCTGGCCAGGAATTGAACCCACCACCTTTTGATGTTTGGGACAACGCTCCAACCAACTGAGCCACACTGGCTAGGGCTAGTTCTTCCCTTTTTACAGCTGGAGGCAGTGAGACTGAAGAGGTGTCGCAGAAACTGATCCTGCAACTTGCTGCTGCCAGGATCTGCATCTCTGTGCCCCAGGGCTGTCTCAGGAGGAATGGAAAGCCAAAAAGCAAGCAAAGTGGCCGGAAGTGCCAGGGAATTAACGCCGGGGAACAGCCTTCAGCCAATGACTGAAAGCTCATGTGGGGCAGGATCTGCTCTCACGCTCACTCACGCGGTTGTTGGCAGGATTCGGTTCCTCCAGGGTTGTGGGGCTGAGGGCCTCAAGTTCCTCATTGGCTGTTGGCCAGAGGTCACCTTCAGTTCCTTTCCAGGTGGCCAACAAGGCAAGCACATGAGAAGAGCCAGGGAGAGAGAGAATGCCCCCCCCCCGACCCCCCACAAAGTCACAGCCTTTATAAAAAAACTAGAGGACTGGTGCACGAATTTGTGCACGGGTGAAGTCCCTCGACCTGGCCAGTGATTGGGGCTGATTAAGGCCGGCTGGGGGGAGGGACCACGGGAGGTTGGCCAGCTGCAGGAGGTTGGCTGTGGGAGTGCACTGACCACCAGGGGGCAGCTCCTGCATTGAGCGTCTGCCCCCTGGTGGTGAGTGCTAGCTACCAGCCAGTCGGTCAGTTGTCTGGTAGTAACGGTCGCTTCTTAGGCTTTATATATAGATATATTGTTTTATTGATTTCAGAGAGGAAGGGAGAGGGAGAGAGAGATAGAAACATCAATTGATGAGAATCATCGATCGGCTGCCTCCTGCACGCCCCACACTGGGGATTGAGCCTGCAACCCAGGAGTGTGCCCTGACTGGGAATCGAACCATGGCCTCCTGGTTTATAGGTTGATGCTCAACCACTGAGCCGTGCTGGCCGGGCAGTCACAGCCTTTTATAACCTCATTTCAGAAGTGACATTCCATCACTTGTGCTGTATTCTCGTCATTAGAAGTGAGTCACTAGGTTGGCCCCCTCTCAAGGCCATTGCACAGGGTGTGACTGCCAGGAGGTGGGGGTCCCTGGGAGCCACGTCAGGAGCTGCCTGCCATGGTGCCCTGCTCCCTTCCAGGTGTCCTGGTGACTCTGTGGATCATTGACCGCCTGGGCCGCAAGAAGACCATGGCGCTGTGCTTTGTCGTCTTCTCTCTGTGCAGCCTCCTGCTGTTTATCTGTGTCGGCAGGTGGGTGGTGACACCAGCTCTCTCTGGCCAGCAGGCTGATGTCTCAGGTCCTGGGCAGTGGCTCTTTGGGCCTGTGGGCCGTAGATTGCACCCGCTGGGGGTCATCAGAGGGATTCCCTCCAGCCCCTCCCTAGCGCTGAGGCTCTTGGCTGCCTGAAAACTGACCAAAAGATCGGGCTCAAAGTTGGGGCCCCCGGTGGGGGTTTGGTCCAGGTTCTCCTCCAATGCCATCACATTTTTAAAAATATATCTTATTGATTTTTTACAGAGAGGAAGGGAGAGGGATAGAGAGTTAGAAACATCAATGAGAGAGAAACATCGATCAGCTGCCTCCTGCACGCCCCCTACTGGTACGCCCCCCAAGGTACATGCCCTTGACCAGAATCGAACCTGGGACCCTTCAGTCCGCAGGCCGACGCTCTATCCACTGAGCCAAACCAGTCAGGGCAATGCCATCACATTTAGACCTTTGTTATTATCTCCCAGTAAAATCATGCATATAGCTGTTGGATTTATGTATGGGTTTAAGCTGTTCATTTGTCCCATGGAAATATTTTAAATTGGCCCTGTGTTATAATCCCTTTTCGGCTCAAAATGTGGAAGTGGCCTGTGCCTCTTTTGACCTGTGAGAGGCCCCAGACAAAGCCTGGTGAGGAATATGGGGAAGGTCTGAAGATACAGCTTAGAGCAGTGGTTCTCAACCTTCTGGCCCTTTAAATACAGTTCCTCATGTTGTGACCCAACCATAAAATTATTTTCGTTGCTACTTCATAACTGTCATGTTGCTACTGTTATGAATCGTAATGTAAATATCTGATATGCAGGATGGTCTTGCGACCCCTGTGAAAGGGTCGTTCGACCGCCAAAGGGGTTGCGACTCACAGGTTGAGAACCACTGGCTTAGAGCATGCAATGCTGATATTCTGAGATGTTTATGGGAACAATAGAACAGAAGGTTGGGGATCAGGATTCTCCTAAAAATACTGAACAGAAGTTGACTTTCCTTGGCTCAGTTGGTTCCTGGCTCAATACCTGCCACACCGGGTCCTTTCTGGACTTCTGATTATTTATATCACTTCTCCCCAACCTGGGCGCACAGATGTTTCTATCTCTCAGCCTGGTGCTTTGGAGAAGGAGAAACCTTTAAAAAGCAGGCCTTAGGGAGGGCACTGGGATGTGAGTGCCCGCGTGCCTGCATCAATTATGTTGGGTGGAGGTGGGCTTTGCCCATTTCTGGGGTGTAAATTCTGCCTGGGCAGATACGACTTTGCTGAAACAAGCTGACAGAAAAAAATACCTGCTCGACTTTTTTTGTTTTGTTTTGTTTTTCTCCTCCTAGAACGATGCTCACTCTGTTACTCTTCGTTGCAAGAGCGTTTATTTCTGGAGGCTTCCAAGCGGCCTATGTTTACACACCTGAGGTAGGAGGGGTGTCTGGGAGCAGGTGGGCAGTGAGGGGGGTACAGAAATGTGATCACATCTAGTGGGTGGAGGCCAGGGATGCTGTTAAACATCCTACAGGGCACAGGACCGCCCCCTCCCCGCCCCCATGGAGCCTGGGCACGTGGCCACTCCTGGGGATGAACTGAGACGCCCTGTAAGCATCTCAGTCTCTCTCTGTATGAAATGCCATTAACGTCCATGACCAGTGAGTGCTTCAAGGTCAACTAGTGGAAAGTGGCAGGTAGGACAGTCCCTGGACCCTGAGCGGAGTTCCTGGTGGAGTCTTTGGCGACCACCAAGGGGGCAGGAAGACCTCCTTCCTGGGTTCCCACCCACAGCTCAGCCTCTCGCCTTCTTTCTCAGTTGAATTTCCTATCTCCTTTGGGGTAAGAGTCTTTACCCCAGGATCCCACCCCTTAGTGGGGTCACCAACACCTGAGGGATTCGCCCTAACTGCAGGCCCACCCTTGGGGGTCAGTGCCATCATCCCTGAGCTGGGGCGGCAGGAGGGGCCTGCATTTCCTCAAGGCCACATCTGGTGGCTGTGTTTCAGGTCTACCCCACGGCGACGCGAGCGCTGGGCCTGGGCACCTGCAGTGGCATGGCAAGAGTGGGTGCTCTCATCACTCCGTTCATTGCTCAGGTAGGTGTCCCCCCAAGTACAGAGGGGGTGGGTGTGCCCAAAGCCAGCGCGTGGCAGGCAGTTATCATATGCTGAGCCTTCTGTGGAGCCCTCCGTGTGTATTATTGTATTTCACCCTAACAATAATTTATTGTATAAAATACAATAATATTATTGTATTTTATCACCATCTTATGAGGAAAGAAATACGGCTTGCAGATGGGAAAACTCAAACTCAGAAGGGTCAAGGGACTTGCCCAAGGTCACACAGCTGGGAAGTAGGGAAGCTGGGGATCAAACCCAGGTCTTTCCCACGCAGAAGACCCCGGGGGTGTCATATGATTTGGCTAAACATAATTTGGATGGGAACAAGTTGGCCAGCATGATTTGTGGGAAACAAATGTCCCTGCCTCTGGCTTCTGAGTTGGATCATTAGATGTCATTGTAGAATTTTGCAACCCGCTGTGTATCTTGAAGCATTTCAACCCATTTTTAGGGATTTTAAAAAAATATTTTTTATTGATTTCAGAGAGGAAGAGAGAGGGAAAAAGAGAGATAGAAACATCAATGATGAGAGAGAATCATTGATCAGCTGCCTCCTGCACGCCCCACACTGGGGATCGAGCCGGGATCCTTCAGTCTGCAGGCTGACGTTCTATCCACTGAGCCAAACCAGCTAGGGATCTTATTTTGAAATATTTTTACTTTTTACATATCTAATTTACTTTCTCCCTCTTTTTGTCACTTTTTAAAATTGAGACAAAAGTTGTATCACACAAAAAGGAGCCATTTTAAACCAACAATTCAGTGCCATTAAGCACATTCCTAACGTTGTGCAACCATCAGCCCTAGTTAGTTCCAAAACATTTTTATCACCCCAAAAACTCTGTACCCATGAAGCAGTCCCTTCCCACCCCCCTCTCCCTGCAGCCCCTGGCAACCACCACACTGCGTTCTGTCTGTGCGGACTTATCTATTCTGGGTATTTCACGCACCTGGAATTCCAACACGGGCTTGAGCCAAGCAGTTCGGTTCTGCGCTGCTGTGTTTGGCCATTGTATGTCGCTGCTAACTAATACTGGTTGAGAGCCTGCCATGCGCCCGCCCGGTGCCAAGTGCTGCTACGGTATCTTCTCATTAGGAGGCGGACACTGCCCTTGTGCCCATTTGCCAAATGGAGGAAATGAGGTGCAGCCCTGCTGTGATTTTCCTGGTGTCATTGAGCTAGGGAGTCAGCAGAGGCACTGCTCTGAGAGAGAGAGTGTTCATATAAGGAATACAGATGCTTGGGCCTGGTGGGGTCTGGGTTCAAATCCCAAGCCCATCCTTCGTATCTCTATGAACCTGGGTATGATACTTAACCCTCTCTGAGCCTCAGTTTTTCCCTCTGTAAAATGGGGACAAGGAACCTAACCTCATGGAGCTGTCGTGAGGACTAAAGGGGCCAATCAACACAGTGCTTACAAGAGGGCCTGGCGTTATCAGTATCGTCTGAACGGTTGGTGGTCATTCAGAAAGGATGCTCTCACGGACACATATCTTCTCCCCACTGTCCCCCACCCCACCCGCCCCCAGGTGATGTTGGAATCCTCCGTGTACCTGTCTCTGGCGGTTTACAGTGGCTGCTGCCTCCTGGCTGCATTGGCCTCCTGCTTTTTGCCCATCGAGACCAAAGGCCGCGGGCTGCAGGAATCCAGCCACCGGGAGTGGGGCCAGGAGATGGTGGGCCGAGGGACGCACGGCTCAGGCGTCGCCAGGTCGAACTCGGGCTCTCAGGAATAGTGACCTCTGGGGGGCTGAGCTGGTCTTTGAGGCCGTGGAGCGCGGGGAGCTGGTGGAGCCCGTCTGGGGCACCGACCGTCACTGCCGACACCAAGAACTCACCCAAGAGCACAACCTGGACCCCGGTGGCTCCTGTTCATTGAGACCCACCCACGGATGGGGAGGCATTTGCTCCGGGGGGAGGTTCTGGATGTGTGGGGGGAGGCTTGTTAATCACCTGTGGATCTGCATGGGAAAACTGCCACACCGGTGACCCTGGTAGCCAGCCAGACACCATCCAGAGTTAGCCGGCCACACCCGTGCTGAGCAACAACCCAAAGGTCTCCATAGACACAGTCCAGGCCCAGGCACCAACCAGACCTGGTCAGTAGGTTTCTCCTACACCCCAGGCCCCCGGCTTTCTTCTTTGAAATCGCAGGTGACTCGGATGTGGCCTGCGCAGCTTTTTCTTGGGTTGGAGAAACGCTCCCTCGGAAAGGGGCCTCTCGGTTTGCCTCCCCAGGCAGGGCCTGACTCTGGCCGATGGACGTGCATTTGACCTTGAGCCACGTACCCCACCTGGCCCCCTCGGGAGTTGCTGCCCCTGGTTCCAGGGGATCCCAATGTGTCCATGGGGACAGCTGGGCTTGCACCAGACGACAATCCCAGAAAGCTGTTACCCTAGGCACTGGGGACTGGGCCCACAGGGAGGCGAGAACCAAGCCCAAAGCCAAAACAGGGCCCTCCCGTTCGGAAGCAGCGGAGGCCCCGTCGGGGCTTCTATTCCGGCCCCTTCCTCGGTCAGGCGGATTGGGGACTCTTGGGGGAAGAGGACAGTTCACTCAGGTCTCAGCACTTTGGACTTGGAGCTTGGGTGGGCGGAGAAAAACAAATGATGCTACACCAACCGCCCCCTCCCCTTGGGGCCCAGGGGCCAGGAGTCCTTCCCCCTGGTTTCTCTGCCGCCCTTGCTCTCAAGGGTTGGCTCGGTCTCTACACAGAGGCAGCTCTTGGGATTCCAGCAATGGACCCACGGCAGGGGTGCCATGAGCTGGGGAGGAACGGGGGGACCCGGATGTGTGAAACGTGTACATTTTCAAAGGAAGACGAGGAAGGTCGTTTGGGTTCGGGGTTGGCCTTGGAAGGAAGGGCTGACACCCACCTCCTGGATTTGGGTTACGGGAGCCTCCTGCCCACCAGGAAGGCAGGGAACCTAGGAAAGGAGGGAGGAAGCTGCTGGGTCCCAACAAAGGCCAGAGAAGCGTGGCCCTCTGCTTGGAGATGTCTGCTTGAAGTCAACATTGCGAGGAAGCCAAATGTGTATGTTCATCTCTTATTAAAACACGTTGGCCCTAGCCGGTTTGGCTCAGTGGATAGAGTGTCAGCCTGTGGACTGAAGGGTCCTGGGTTCGATTCCGGTCAAGGACACGTACCTCGGTTGCAGGCTTGATCCCCGGCCCTGGGTTGGGGGGCGCATGCAGGAGGCAACCAGTCGATGTCTCTCTCTCTCTCCCTCCGCTTCCCCCGCTCTCTCTGTAGATCAATGGAAAAGTATCCTTGGCTGAGGATAAAAAACAAAACAAAAACATGTTGGTGATGGACATTGCAAGGGACGAAGTTTGTCTGTTTGTCATAATGTCCTAGTGACCGTTCACCCTAATGGCCTTGCCCACTCTGTCCAGCCAGGGTCATCTCAACGCTTCCCTTTGCTCTGATAGGATCGTCTTTCCCATAAGGGGGAAACGCCGTACAGTTGGCTGCCAATATCATGACTTTGGGTCTGTGGGAGGCAACACTTCCTCCTAACGGCGTGGAGGTCACAGTGGGCATCTTCTTCAGGCTCAAGTCCTAGGTCAACTACAAACAATCGAGTGTCCCTGGAATAGGGGCTGCTGCCCCCTCGGCCCAGGCAATCAGTCGGGGAGGAGGCAGCTTGGCAGATCTTCTGCTCCCTGGCACTGGGGGGGCGGGGGGTGCCCTTGAACCCCGAGTGGCTATAGCTCTAATTACTTCTGGTCTGCCGAGCTCTCCTGGGTAACGCAGAACCTTCGCTTGTCCTTTTTGCCTTCCAGCTGGCCAGACACTGCCGGATGAGCATGTCCACTCCCTGTACCCTCAAATAACCCGGAGGGGTGGGGGACTGGTGCGGGGCGGGGGAAGGAGTACTTGGTGGGCAGAAACGTTCTCCAGGGGCTGGAGCAGAGAGGCCGGCGATTGAGAGCTTTCTCTTCTCGAGAAAATGCAAGTGAAAAAATTCTTTGCCTTCTAAATCGCTTGCCCTTTCAAAAAAAAAAAAAATCAATATTACTGAAGGACACACAAGCTGCCACAAAAGTTGCCCAAGCCTCTCGCTGAAGACATTTGCATCTAATTTTGAACCATCCGAAAGCTCCTGTTTCCATGAATGGAAATGTCATCCATTCGTCTGCGTTAGGAAAGATTTCAGAAAATGGCAAAGGATGTTCAGTGTAGCTGGGGTTGCGTAATTTCTTCCCCTTCCTTCAAATATTCTCAGGAACACATCAACGCCCCTGGCGGTGTTGGCAATGGCATGGAAGACTCTCTTAGGGATGGACTTTGATGCGAATACGGACGGTCTTTAAGTAAATATTAAGCACCAGAGAGCCTTGAAGGATGAGTTGAAGAGTCTCCCTCAGTTACTACTAACAGGCATCAAAGGACTGGCGACCTTGAGCTGCAAGCAGCAGTCAAACCAGTCAGTGGTAGCTTCAACCATTAAAATAGTCATTGTTCATTCAACAGCAAGCCCAGAGGCAGGCAGTTCTAGGAAGGGCCCAGCAGCTCAACCGTGTCATCAAAGACCCAACTCCTTTTTGCCGTTCTTTCCTGCTCTCGTCTGCATGTGGGCCGTCTGAAACCTCATGGTCACAGGGGGACTCCCGCAGGGCCGGGCATCGTATTTACTAGCATTTTCACAGGAGGAATAGAACGGGGAAGGAGCAGTCACGGAAGGTTTTCCTTCAAACGGGTCTGTTGCTTTTGGTTAAAAAGGAAGCCCTTCAGCAGACCTTTTACCGTTGCTTCGCATTGATCAGACCTGGGGCCCATGCCCATCCCAGCATGAATTCTTCCCTA